>NC_045426.1:365321637-365674137 GCF_902635505.1 Sarcophilus harrisii
CCATTTTAAAAGCAGGGTTCCATCAAAAAAGATCAGCCTCAGAAATCCATGACTCAGAAATGTTTTATTCAATTATCATGTATATACCCTGTTCTCTACCTGCATACTTTAAGAGTGGGCAGAGTGCAGGGTCAGTTCCAAAATATGAGCTGAGGGGTGCCCCAGTTCATAGCCTTAGTGCCAACCTATCTCCTTAATCCCTTTCTTTGTCTGAAATTTTAATACGGGGCTCATGCTTTCTGGTTAATGCATGTTTTCTTCTTAGAAAACCTTACCATTTTTGGACATGGCCAATGCAGCAATTTGTTTGCTTATTTATGTATATTTGTTACAAGAGCTTTTTCTCTTTTTTCAGCTAGGAGATGGTATAGATGAGAGCTGGTGAAATAAATGCTTGATAATTGAAAAAAGCTACAAATTAATTTTTAAAAAATATTCTTGACAAAGGTAATGGTTGTTACTACCTGTCATTAGCAGCTTAGTGTGAATTCATTTTTCAGCTTCTTCCAAACACAGTTAACTGTGGCAGGTTATGATAGGAGAAAGAAGATGGTATACATAGTAAGGGATGATGGTAGAAAAATTCAGAGAATAGGCTTTAGGGTTAGCTTGCTGGGGGTAGGATAGAGTACAGAAAATAAATTTTGTCTCTTCTGTAATTTAACTGACTACTGAATCTGTCTCTATAGCTCATGAAGATAATTGGAAATGAAAGTAGCAAAAAGAAAAAATAACCCCCAAATGTGTCATTTTTCTGTTCCAACCTATGGACCCAAGATCTAAATTCTCAAGTTGGGAAGCTATTCCCTCAAACTTTACTGAAAATTCATCATGGAGGTTGACTTCATTGTGTCAAATCATCAAAAATGTTTTGAGCTGATTTTTGCTTTCTACAACTGGGCTCACTCTACCCTACTCTCCCAGTATAAGTACAGCTGTTAATAAGTTAATAGAAGAGATAACAGAGAAAACAACTCCTTAATGAGTTTGAGTGCTGAGAATAATCTATAAAACAATGGAAATCAGTGCAATGCAAGGCTTTATTATAAACAATGGGGAAGAGGGAGAAGTGAAGAGAGGAAAAAGGGACTCAACATAGTACTCAGGCATACACACTAACATTAAGTATAACTTACTTAAGAGCAGTGCTAGACTGTGGGGCACAAAACACAGGTCCATTCAACACAAATCTATGCTCTGCTAGAGGGGTGATAGTGAGATTTTTATACTATTATTTGGGGTACTTCATCTGGAGTTGACTGATTTGCATGTATTTGCAAAATATTATTTTTTAAAATTCTGTTATCAAGGAGAAAAATAAATTGGTGATAGATGGCTAAAACATTATTTGGGGGACACAGTTGAACTGACCTTCAAAAATTATCATTGTCTATTTTTCTATGAATATGTTCTAGAAGTTTAGATCCTTTCTTAATTATGACCATCATGATGGCCTTAAGATTATCAGGCCTAGTCTTATAATAGTGGTTTCTGTACATAGATTCTATAAGCTAATGTCTCTTCTTTAAGGAGAGACTACTATCATGGTAGTCTCAAAACCACCAGACTCAATCTTATAGTAAAGCATTTAACGCCTAGACAATTCAATCATTTTGGGTTATCACCAATCAGTGACTTTTATCTTGCCACTAGACTTTGATGATTTAAGAAAGAGAGATTGTGGTTTACTGTTTTGAACATATCTGCCTCATTTAAATCCAGTTCACTCAC
The DNA here is from genome assembly GCF_902635505.1 of Sarcophilus harrisii. NCBI lineage: Eukaryota > Metazoa > Chordata > Mammalia > Dasyuromorphia > Dasyuridae > Sarcophilus > Sarcophilus harrisii. Next base: position 365,323,369 of record NC_045426.1, read on the forward strand.
AAGTCATGACATCACCCATGATGGCAATGATCCTCTTGAAAAAAGAAGGATGAATAACAACCTACCACTTCCACTTTTCCTCTCACTATACTCTTAAATAGGATCATAAAGTCTCAGAGTAAAAAGGATTCAAAAAAATTCAATCTAAATCACAACTGAATGCTCAACAAATTGTTAATCAGACTCTACTTGAAGATCTTCAATGAGGGGGAACTCACTACTTTGCAAGGAAGTCCATTTCAGTTTTGAACTATTATGAGAGGAATTTTTTTCCTTTAGGTCCTGACTCTAACCTCTGGGACCAAAAAGAACAAGCCTAATCCCTCTTTATCAAAAGGAAGACAGTTAGGTTTCTATCCCTATCTCTCCCCAACCATGATGACTCTTCCCCATTCAAATCCTTCTCCTGAAGATGTATTTCAACTTCTCAATGGCATTCTTAAAAAGGTAACACCAGGTCTGAAGACAATACGCCTGAAATGTCCTGATAATTCTGGAATACAGTAGGACTTTCACTTCCTCCCTCATCTGAACATCTGAACATGAAGTAGAAGACCACATTCAAATGTTTCATTTAAGGACTGCAGTACAGTCTAGTGCTTTCTTTTTCATATGCTAGCAATGTTGTTTTCAAAAGCATGCTGTTGATGTGCTCACTAGTAAATCTAACAGAACAAAAATAACGAAAACAAGAATCCTCCCTGAGAGCAGCTAGATGGTGCCGCAGATAGAGAACTGCGCTTGGAATTTAAAAGATCCTCCTTCCCGAGTTCAAATCTGGCCTCAGACACTAACTAACTAGTTGTGTGACCCTAGGCAAGACTTTGCCTCAGTTCCTCATCTGTAAAATGAGCTGGAGAAAGAAATGGCAAACCACTCTAGTATCTGTACAAAGAAAACCTCAGATTGGTCACAACGAGTCAGACATGGCTGAAAAAAAGGATTGAACAACAATAATAGAAAGTCTGTAAGATGCTGTAGTGAAATATAGCCATGAAGAAGTGAATTACCTCTCCAACTTATATAGGATAGAATTTAGATAATTGGCAGATAGGGACTCCTGCCTCAGGTGTGTACACAACATCTTTCACTTTAGTTAACACAGAGGAGAGAGTTACTAACTGGGAATTGGGAAGAGGCAAGGTCAGATTCAACCTCAGACATTAAGCTATATGAATGTGAGCAAATCAGCTAACCTTTAGCTGACTCAGTTCCCTCACCTGTAAAATGAATATAATAATGAAACCAATATTCCAGGGTTACCATGAAGTTCAAATGCAATGATATTTGTAAAATGCTTTACAAACCTTAAAGCACCATGTGAATGCTAGCTATTATATTATTATTATTATTATTTTATCTTGGTCCAACTTGAAATAAATTGTATTTTTCTGGAATAGCTTTGAAAATCCCACATACCAAGATAAGACAACAGAGTGGATGTGGATAAAGTATGGATGAAGAATTTGGTTACCCTGATAGGCAAAAAGAAATGAAGTTAGTTGAATGTGGCCTATTTTTGATGAATATATATTTGGTGATTAGTGATCACTATGTCCTTTTCTAAGTGTTCCAAATTTTTCTCCCTCCCTTCTCCTACCTCCTCTCCTAGACAGCAAGTAACTCAATATAGGATAAACGTGTACAATTCTTCTTTACATATTTCTACATTTATCATGCTGCACAAAAAAAAAAAATCAGACCAAAAAGGAAAAAAATAAGAAAAAAAAGTAAGCAAACAACAACAAAAAAGATGAAAAAAAAACTATGTTATGATCCACATTCAGTCCCAACATTCCTCTTTCTGGATGTAGATGGTTCTCTCCATCCTGAATTGTCCTGAATCATCTCATTGTTGAACAGAGCTAAGTCCTCACTGATATTAGTCTGACAATTGTACCCTCTAGTTCTTTCTGTGACTCCAATTCATAAATGCTCAAGGGATATGAACAAGCCAATTTTTGATGAAGAAGTCAAAACTATATAAAATCATAAGAAAAAATGCTCTAAATCATTATTGACTAGTGAAGTGTAAATTTAACCAATTTGGAGATATCATCTTATAGCCATCAGATTGGCTAAAATTGATAGATGCCCTTCAATTGGTGAATGACTAAACAAATTGTGATATGAGATTGTGATGGAATGCTACTGTGATATAGGAAATGATGAGTTGGTTGACTTAGAAAAACATGGAAAATGTTGGATGTTATCCATCTCCAGAAAAAGAGATGACAAATAATAACATACATAGTATGGTCTTACATATATGTATATGTGTATTTACAGATATATAAGTATATATTTATGTTTATATAGATAGATATTTGTGTTTAATTTTAGTCTTCTCTAAAAGAGAAAAGTAAAATAAAATAAAACATACCCAGCGAAGAACAAATTAAAACCTATAAAGAAGCTATAAAGAAGCACAAAGAAGTTGGATAGCTTTAGAAACAATGTGTACTATTTACTACATGTGTTCTTGAAATGGAAATTTATTTTATCTTGAACCCTCACATGGGTTCTGTTGTATATGTAGATTTTTTTTCTTTTCTCATTTTGTATTTAAGTTTAAAGTAATTCATAAAAATTATTTTAATTTTACACAAAAAAAGTCTTTTCTGTGACTCAGAATTTAGTCTTGCTGAGATAGGTCATTGGAAGTATCAAGATGCTCTTTTTATTAATTCTTCGCTTACCTTCTTCAGTCCAGTATTCCATTTCTTATTGTTGTTCTAGCTTCTCTTAAAAAACAAAACAAGTCAAAAGTAGTTGGCTAATTCCTCCTTATCTCTTTTATCCATTATCATTCTCTCATCTATTCTGAACATGATTTCTATCTTTTCTGTGTTCTTCCTCTTATCCTTGTATGGGTTGGGGAGGAGGGAATACCATTTTAATTGTCTTTCAACAAGAACTTTCTGATCCATAAGAGATGTTCTACTCATTGCTCCCTGAGCATGCTATTCACATCTCAGTCCCTGTGCCTTTACTTACAGTCTGCCCCTATGACTCCATAGGATCATATATATGTAGCTGGCAGCTTCCCCAAAGATCATTCATTTTATAGACGAGAAAGTTGAGGTTCAGATAGCTGAAGAGACTTTGTCCAAAGTCTTACAGAGACTAAGTGACAAAGAAAGGCTCTGAATGTGAGCCTTCCAACTCCAAAGTCATTTTTCTGAGGATTTTACCAAGCTTTCTGATCACTCTAAACCTCAACAATAGCTTCTTTGTCTAAATCTGGGTCTTTATGTGCTATCTCCCATTAGTTGATTAATAAAAATGGTTTGTAGTAAATTTCTGAGGTAAGAAACACAGCCACTTTTCAGAGATGTAGGGGAAGGAATGTCTGCAATGGATTGAAAGTTGGACTCAATGACCTAGAGTATTCCTTCTAACTGGGGCTGTCAAACTCACCTTTGTGAAACAGAATGTCAGAGATGCAGCCTGGACTAATAATGCTACTGACTTTACCATCACAAACTCAGACCTTCTTGTGTTCCCATCCCTCTCGTTACCATCCATGGTCACAGAACACAAAAAGTCAGAAGATTTTACATGGACACACAACAACATTACCACTCTGGCTGCCTTCCCAATAGGGAAGACATCCAGATCCACATCCACATCAATCAATAAGGGATTGTTAAGCACGTATCATGCCCTCAATATTAAGACTAAAGTAAATTATTTCCTGCCCTCAAGGAGCTAGCATTCAATCTATCAGGACATGCATATATATAAGGGCTAACTACTAGCTAGTTAAATAAAAGATAGTTAGGAAAGGAGGGCATTAGCAGTAGTTGGGGGAAATCAAGAAAGACTGGCTATAGGAAATGGTGTTTGAATTAAATCTTGAAGGAAACGAGGGATTATACAAGTGGCAGGTGAGGATGCAGAACATTTCAGCTGTGGAGGATCACCAGTGTAAAAGTATTTTAAAACTCTGAATAGATGTGTATACATTTATACATGAGCACATATGTAATCATTCTAATCATAAATATATGTCTATACACATAAATACATCAATAAATTAATAATATGTATTCTAATGGATCCATAATTAACAAAATGCTTCCACATCTATTATCTCTTTTGATTTTATCTTTTCTGTGAGGTAGAACAGATGTTATCCCAATTTTTAATTAATGAAGAAAGTGAGGGTCATAGGAGTGAAATTATTCACAGTTACATGACCAGTAATAGGATTGGAATCCAGGTCCTCAGGGTCCTGCCACATTTGTGTCTTCAGAAGCCATGTCACTGAGTTCACTGTTCTATAGAATCTAGCTCTAGGCTGTGGATGTCTAAACTCTTCACTCAGGAATACAAATAAAACATGGACCCAAGCTATTGTCCTAACTGAAGTTCCTGCATTCACAGCTGGAAGGGAGAAAGAATTTAAATTTGAGTATGTAAGTAAGCCAGAAAGAGACTGTCATCTTCTCTCAAGATGAGCCAGCTCTACCATGGGTTGCCATCTTTGTCAAGGCTGAGGGCGAGACCACCTATTAGCCAGACAGGCTACAAGTGAGTCAATCCCATTCTTTCCAAAGCCACAGAATCTGATTGGAAGGCCTAGAGGCAAAAGAGAGTTTTCAGGCACATAGTCAGATAAGAGTCATCTATGATGGGAAAAAGTAGTCTTTTTTTTTTTTTTTTTTCCTTTTCTTCTTTTTTTTTAAAGCCCTTTGATTGAGCCATTAAATTAGTTCTGAAAACCCAGGTGTCAGTGTCCCCCTGGATAGACCTAGATGAAGAGCCCTTAAAAATGCCGAGCAGAAACGAAGGCCTAAATCACCCTGTCTCCCTGAAGGTAGAGTCTTTCCTAATCACGCGTCATATCATATTTTTTCTTACCCAGATGGATGCCTTCCTTCAAAGCCTGATGGTCACTGAGGCAAAGGTAGCCCTTCAGCCTTAAGTAACCATTGCAGTTTTACCTTGCTCCATTATTGGTTAGGTGTAACTAACATAAAAAATACCTTGTCATGACGCTCAATTTGTTCTTCCCAGCACTCCCCCCTCTCTCTTTTTTTTTTTTTTCCTTTTAAAGGGCATGGCTTTGGTTCCATTTTGCAACTCCTTGGGAAAATTTAACACCGAGTGGGAAAGGTTGGCCAACAAGTAGCACTTCATAAATTGCCCGAGCCCTAATCAATACATATTGTCATCCACTGCAGTCCTTCAGGCAGGTTTCTCCCTGCCCTGCCTCCTCTTCGTATTTTATGAGGTTGTTACAAGCTGGGCCTTGCATGGCCTGGGCCTAATGAATCTGTCACCACGACTATTGATTGACATGGCGGCTGTAAGTGAGACAGGCGATTCCGATTGACTTCCTAATTACTGCTGCCGGGCTGCCTCACCCGCGGCTCGGGCCAGAGGTTAATAGTCTGGATGTACAGCCGCTCCTGGCTGTGGAGGCCGAAAGGAAGCTGGCTCCCTGGCAGTCGATACCTGAATCAAGTTCTCAAGGCTGCAGCAGCGACTGATCAATTAAGGCCTTCGTGTTCCTCCTGGTGGCGGCTGACAAGGGCTTGATGAGTGGATGAGTTCAAAAACAAATGCTTTAAGGGAGTTTAGGAGGCTGTGAAGGAAAGCCTAGGCCCTGTAGTTTCCACATTGGCAATTAAGAGGAACAGAGTTGGGAGGAGGGACAAACAGAGGAGGGTATCTAAGACACTCCAGCTAGAGGGGTGGTATATTTTGGTTGTAACATTGCCCCCACCTTTCTGGCTCTTATCAGCTACAGAACACATAGTTGTCTGCATTAGACTCCTTGAGGAAGGCTTAGAATGTTTCTTTTTCATAAATGAACAAAGGAAACATCATTCATTTATTCAATGAATATTTTTTGTTGTTGTTTAGTTACTTGCAATTGAGCCCAACTGTTTATGATCCCTTTTGGGGTTTCCTTTGCAGAAATACTAGAGTGGTTTGCCATTTCCTTATCCAGTTTCCAGATAAGGAAACTGAGGCAAACAGGAATAAGTGACTTGTCCGGGGTCACATAGTTAAAATGTCTGAGGTTGGATTTGAACTCCTGATTCCAGGACTGGCACTCTACTACTGCACTACTTAGCTGCCTAACATGTATTTGCTGAACATCTACTATGTGCAATGTGCTACAAAAATAGATAAATTCTTTATTAAGTATCTACTATGAGCTAGACACTGTATAGAGTTGAGAAGATACATAATAATAACAGAATCATAGATTTAGAGTAGGAGACAGACTTAGGCATTTATTTGGTCCACTCCTCTCATTTGATAGATAGGGGATTCTAAGTGATCTGCCAAAGATGACACTAGAATTAAATGGCAGGGATGGGTTTTCTTAATTTCAAATCCAGCTGCTATGTCCCTGGCCCTCACAATGCAACTATCTAGTAGGAAAGAAAAGGTATCTGACAAGTTGACAGAACAAGGCAGTATGCCATAGAAATAAATGTAAAAAGGTTTATTTTAGAGAAGAGAACTCATTTTTGTCTGGACTCATTGAGGATGTGGAGAACATGATGAGAACCATTTGAAGTAAGAAAAGTTCAAATACAAGCCTTGCCACTTACAACTTATGTCATTTTGGGACAATTATTTCACTTCTTTGTGACTCAATATCCTCATCTGTAAAGTGAAGCACTTAAAAGAAATGACCTGGAAAGTCCCTTCCAAATCTATTATGCTGCTTATTTGAGGACAAAGTAGATTTATTTTATATTGTTAGAATAGCATTTACTACAGACTTACAAATGGGTTCCAATTTGTAGCACTATCTCTAATTCTCTGTCTTGCTGGGGAGAAACAAATGGCTTATTAGTAAAGATATATACCCATATGGAAAAGTGAGAGAGTTTATATTTTGTGAGCCAAAGGAGAGATAACTAACTCTATGTGAGTCAATAAGGAGACTGAAATTCCTTTATTTGTACAAACCATTCCCTACTTTTGGGAAGGCAGAGTAGCATTGAGGAAAGATCATGAGGCTGAGAATTATAGGTTCTAGATTCCAATCTTGGCTATTCCATTCATTAGCTATGTGATAAGGTATGATCTAGATGCGTATCCAGCAAAGGAAACAGAGAAGGAACGACTGTTGAAACCAAATAGGTTGGAGGAGAACCAGGAGACAGTGAAGTCCTAGAAAAACTAAAGAGAAAAAAAGTATCAAGGAGGAGACAGTGATCAATGGTTTCAAAGCCTACAAAAAAGTCAAGGAGAATGAGGAGGGAGAAAGGTCATAGCACAAAAATAAATTAAGAATCCCTGAGCTAGATAATCTCAGTGATCCCCATAGACAATCGTGTGATTGTCTATGATCTACATAAAAAAGAACGAGAATAGAAATAACTAATATATTAAAAATAACTGATAGATAATTATATATTAGAAATAATTAATATATAATATATTTGAGATCTGCAAAGTACTTTCTATTCCAGATTGAGCCTTTCCTGCATTACTTCAACATGTAAAAATCTCTCTCTTCCCTGACCTCCTATAGTACCAACAGCACCCATGCTATTGACAACCAGCATCTAATTAGGGCTAATGGTCAATTAATTAGCATCTTGTATTTCAACTTACTAATGGGAGATCTAAGGATCATAGGATCATAGATCAGGCACTCAGAGTCATCTAATCCCATCCATTCATTTTACAAATAATGACATTAAGTCCTAGAAAGCTTCAAACACTTACCCAAAGTCACAAAGCTTCCATTCACTTGCTGATGAGGTACTTCAACCTGTATTCCCAAGCCCTCTCACTCTTTCCACAGTGGGGAAAATCATAGGCTTATTTTGCCCACACAAACATAGGCAAAACATTTTCTCCCCACAGTACTTTAGAGTTATAAGGTCTCTGTCAGGTACAGATATCCAAGTACCTCTATCAGTGTTTCCTTCCCACCAAAACTATTCATATCTATTTTGTAAGATGTTAAAAGTTTCTTCCAGTATGGTACATGGGAAGTCTGGAGCATCCTACTTGGTCCAAGAACTTTTTTTTCCAACACCTTGACCCAGGAACCTACCCCCTTCCCTTATTAGGAACATCACTTCATGACAGCTTCATTTCCCAAAGGCCACCAAGCAACCATCAGTAGGTAATGATTTTTTGGCTATTACTAACCCAGGCCAGATTCACACTATTAACTTAGGGAGAAAAGAATCCTCATTCCATTACCAATCCCCTAAGCCACTCATTCCCAAGCTTAATTGCCTTTTGAGTCTCTTCCCCAGTTATTTGCTAATAAGTTAGGTGATGTGAAGAAGCTAAGAGCTTTTCCTAAGTTTGAACCCTGGGGGAGAAAAGTTTGCAGATCAATTGGTGTTCACCTCCCAGGGCAGGGCTGCCCCTGGAAACTGCTGACACAGCAGGAAGGAAAATGCTATAAATGTCACCTAACCCCTCTCTATCCCAGCCCTATCCCCACCAACCCCCACCCCTAACACACACACACACACACACACACACAATACAGTATCTTTCCCGAAAAACTCAAGGCAAATGCAGCCTGATTTTTGATTGATTGGCCCCTGGGTTTTATTCGACAATGTATATCACTCTGCCAATATGAATTTCCAAGATGGTAAAAATATAACCCCCCGAAAAGATTACATGAAAGGGAAAAAAATCATTAGGCAATTAAGAATGGCAATAATTCACCCATATCTATGCTTTGGGAAGAAATATTGCCCAAGGGAATTAGCTCTGCTTATCATTTTGTCATCTGTCTGGGGTATGTGAGCAGGCTTGAGGTTTCCCGTTCATTGCTGTTGATTTCCTGCAATATTTCTAAGCATGATCAAAACTAATGCCAGCCTTTTAATAGAACTTTGGTTCTCTTGGGGTAGACACAATTTGTATGTATAAAGTTGTTACTAAATTAACTAAGCAGATATATTCCTTAAGACATCCTTCCCACCCTTCCCTTCCCTTCATCCCCAAGATTATCTTGGGGATTATATTTATATCTATAATATCTAAGAACTAGATGTAATTGTCTAATTCTTCCTACTTCTCCCCCAACTCATTTTACAGGTGAGAAACTGAGGCTCAAAGGATAATGATTTAATGGCAAAGTTGGAAATTGAACCCAAGTCCTCTTATTTCAAATCCAAATCTCTTTGCCAGGCAGAACATGACAAACTCTTATCGTTTCAAAAAGGAGGCTTTAGAAACACAAATGTGTTAGGGCACCTTAGGATCTCATGGGATGGGAACTGGGTCTGGAGCCCATGGATTTTGGCTCTACTTTTACTTTGATTACCCTCTAGCTATGTGACCTTGGGCTTGGAAGCAGGAAGCAATGCCAACCTCTTCATTGCACAGATAATGAAACTGAGGCTCCAGGAGATTGTGGTACCATGGTTTCTCAATGTGGTACCTTCATTTTCAAAGAGGGTCATGACATCAGAGAGGCCATACCACAGTATGCAGGTGAATTGGATTGAAATTAAGAAGGGCTGGGCAAGGTCATTAGTCTTACTTTCCCCTCCAGAGCCACCTGGTCCAGTGGCCAGATATAGATAAGGACTACTGGAAATGGCCCTCAATGCAGTGGGAGATCTTGGCTTTTTAAAGCTAAGGTCTTTAATAGATCTCAGTTTGATTGAGGTGATGCCCATCCACTGATTAAAATTAGGTAAAAATGAAGCAAAAAATGGCCTCTTTTACTTTGTCAAAAAAAATCAATTTGGGAAGAAAAGACCCTCAGAGTTTCTGGCCAAAACAGAAAAAAAAATTGCCATTTACATTTCCTCTGAGCTATTCAGAGCACAAGCACCTAGCTCTTCTCCTCTCTTTTAAGTATTTAAAAACTAGAGTAGGTGTTATCTGTAATGGGCATAAACTAGAAGCCTTCACAATTAGAGGTAAAATTAAAATGTCCATTATCACTATTACAATTCAAGTCCTTATTAGAAATATTAGTTGTAGCTGTAAGATAAGAAATTGAAATTGAAGAAATGAAAGCAGTTAATGAGGAAACAAAACTATAAGTCTTTGAAAATGATAGGATGGTATATTTAGAGAACCCTGGAGAATCAACTAAACTACCTGAAACAGTTAACAACTTTAGCAAAGAGCATGGAAAATGTTCTCTTTAGATCTATGGATAAAGGAAGAGTTTCTGACCAAACAAGAGATAACAGAGAGCAAAATTTATTTCTTTTTATTTAGGGGACTAAGAACAAGAAGACTCTTTATAGATATTCTAGACCACAGTTGTCGAATTTGAGCCTCTGAGCAGACAGCATCTTTACACTGCCTGAAACTCTTAAGTGCAACAAGAACCAGATTAAAATGTAATTGCAAAATGTTGAACCAAATAAATAAAAATACAATGCAACATAAGTAATGTTAATTTATGGTTTTCTAAGTCAATATGTGACTTGCAAGGATCTGTTTCTATGCCAGTTCGACACCATTGATGAAGAAACTAAGGCTCAAAGAAGAAAAGGGATTTCTTTGCTCAAAGTCACAAAGGTCATTATTAGAATGGGGGTTCAAACCCAGGTCTTCTGCCTCAAGACTCAATCTCTAGGTTGAGCATGGTTATGGAAAGGTTTTAACTGGTTAAAAAAGAGAAATAATAAATTCTAGGAATATGGGCTGTTACTTTACAAGTTAATCTCTCCAGGCCTCTCTGAAATCATCCTCCTAATGGTTTCTTACAGAATAATAATATTCCACAATATTCATATACCACAACTTATTCAGCCATTCCCCAACTGATGAGCAAACACTCAGTTTACAATTCTTTACCACTACAAAAAAGGCTACTACAAACAGTTTTGAACATGCGGGTCCCTTTTTCTCCTTTAAGAACTCTTTGGGATACAGACCCAGTAGAGACACTTCTGGAGTATGCACAGTTTGATAGCCCTTTGGATATAGTTCCATATTGCTCTCTAAAATGGTAGATCAGTTTACAACTCTACCAACAAAATATTAGTGTCCTAGCTTTCCCACATTCCCTCCAACATTCATCATTATCTTTCCCTGTCATTTTAGCCAATCTGAGAGGTGTATGGTGGTATCTGAGAGTTGTCTTAATTTGCATTTAATTTGCATTGCTCCATAGTGATTTAGAGTATTTTTTCATATAACTAGAAATGGTTTTAATTTCTTTATCTGAAAATTGCTGTTCATATCCTTTGACCATTTATCAATTGGAGAATGACTTGTATTCTTATAAATTTGAGTCATTTCTCTATATATTGTAAATGAGGTCTTTATCAGAACTCTTGGATATAAAAAACTTTTCTCAGTTTACTGCTTCTCTTTTAATCTTAGCTACATTGTGTTTTTTTTTAACAAAATCTTTAACTTAATGTAATAAAAATTACCCACTTTGCATTCCATAATATATTCTAGTTCTTCTTTGGCCACAAATTCTTTCCTTCTCCACAGGTGATAAAGTTACAAGGAACATCTGCAAGGGATTCTATATAGCCTAGAGAATAAGGGTAATCCCTCTCATCCATGATCATCTTTTAAATAATTGGAATTCCATATAATTTATTCTGCTTGCCATCTCTTTTATAGCAAAAGGGACCAGAGACAATGTAGCAGTTTGTGGAGCAGATTTTGGATCCATAGAAGGAAAGATTTTCTTACAATATGAACTGTATAAAACTAGAACAGGTTACTACAGGAAAGAGTGAGTTATGATTAGTATTAGGAACACTGGAAGAAATTCCAATTCATGGATCTACTGTCCAACTAGAGAAGAGGTAACCATAATAATAATTCCTTAATGTATAACTCAGTTTTCTCAACTATAAAGTGAGGACTTGATGGCCGGTAAGGTCCTTCCCAGATAAAATATTTAATACTATGACCTTCTGTCCTGCTCCAATATCTCTTTGTAGCATGGGGGTGGGGAGGAGGATTTAACACTTTGAGATTCACAAAGCAATTTAAAACTATGATCTCATTTGGTCTTGACAACAACCCTTGGAAATAGGTGTTATTATTATTCCCTTTTTACAGATGAGAAAACTGAGGCAAATAGGAATTAAGTGACTTTTCCATGGGCACAGAGTTGGGGAAGGTCTTGAGCCATATTTGAATTCAAGTTTTTCTTTCTAGTACTCTATCCACTGTGTAGAATTGAATCTAGACTCTGCAAGGTTCTGCTAACCAATTGTACAATCTCTGGTACGTTCTAACAAGCTGGAAAAATTTGAATATGGGTTTATTGGGCAATTATGTCTCTCATACAAAATACTGAACTTTGACACTCTGAGGGTGAAGCTGGGGAAGAAAATTTGTTCTAGACTTTGTGAAATGTGATAAAGAATAACATCATGTGTCCAGTATGAATTAGTAGAGATGGCACTCATAAGGGTTATTTGATTTAGTTGTACTACTCAAGGATAGAACTGGAGAAAACACAAGAGGATCTGTCCAAGCTTGTGAGTTTTAGCAAGAGAGAGAGATCTTGGACCGACAAAGGTGTAAGGTTACAGTCAAAGACAGAAGACGGCATATTCCTGAAATTGTTAGCCACTGGGTCCAGACTGTGGAGGGAAGTGAAGCCAGGACAGGGATAAAGGGATGAATGAAAGAACCAGGGGCCACCCTGGGGAAAAGGCTGAGAGAAGTAAACTCAAAAGTAGTGCGGTCATCAGAGAGAAAAAGGGACTGGACACTTTAGTCAAAGACTGGAATCCTGGAGTTTAATAACTAGAGGTAGTTGAGGGTTGCTAAGCATCATTGCTGAATTCAAGTATAGTTTTCAGTCATAGAAGTCAAACAAGTTAATTGAGAAGCTAAATGTCATAGAGTCAGTGTAGCAGATGGAAGGAACATTGGTCTCATTGTCAGAAAGTCTGAATTTAAGTCTCAGCTCTTACTCTGGTTAACTATTTAATTTTTTTAAACTACATCACTGAGCTTCTTAGATACTGTTTCCTCATCTGTAAAATGGGAACAATAATAACTGGGCTACTTAATTTACAAGGTTACTATGAATTCAATGCTTTGCCAACCTCAGCATACTTAAATGTGAGATGCTATTTTTATAAGAATGGCAGCAGCTGGACAGTGCAATGGATAGAGAGCAAGTCCCCAGAATCAGGAGTTGAGTTCAAATTTGACCACAAACACTAGCTATATGACCCTGGGCAAGTCTGTTTGCCTCAGTTTCCACATCTGTAAAATGAGCTGGAGAAGGGAATTGCAAACCACTCCAGTATCTCTGTCAAGCCTCAAATCAGGTCATGAAGAGTTGGAAATGACTGAAAAAACAACTTTTTAATAAGAATAGTTCACCAATATGGATATTAACAAGTTTGGAAGAAAACCACAAATCACATGATGAGAGATGTGAAAAAGGAAGATGGTGCTGGGAGTCAGTAGGTGAGGGTAATATGGTGCTGATGGAATAGTGGGAACTTCCAAGGACAAAGACCTCTTGTGTGATGGAGGCAGAGCGAAGGAATGGAAGGACAGTATTGAGGAGAAAGACAACTTAATCTTTTATGTCAGCAGTCATGAGAGCAGCTGCCTTGACTAAAAAGGGTGGCAAAGATGTAGTTTCTTCAGTTAAAAAAAAGCTAAAATTTAAAGGCATGTTGGAGGAAGGGATGAAGGATGAAAAGTGGTGGGGAAACAGCTGATATTATCCCAGGGAAGTCTCAAAGCTTCTACAAACAGTACCCATTAGTCAGCAGAACACACTTGAACTTAGTATCATTATCTAATTTCAGGCTGATGGCTTACATTAAGCTCATGACTGCCCCATTTGCAGAGTAGCTGGATACCATTGCAGTGATTAAAAACTACCATCTTTCCTGCTTAGGCTCAGAAATTGAGATTTGCTACTGAGAAGCAAAGGAAAGGACACAATTTAATGTAACAAATAATGTAGTGTATTAATGTAACAAATAATGTAGTGTATTAATGTAACAATTAATGTAACAAATAATGTAGTGGACTTAGAATAAGGAAGACTTGCATTCAAATCCTACCTCAGACACTTAAGAGCTATGTGATCATGGGCAAATCATTTAACCTTCCTGAGCCTTGCATTCTTTAACTGTAAAATGGGGGTGATAATGCCCATCATACCTACATCACTGGGCTATTTTGAGATTCAAAATTAATAAGGTATATAAAGTGCTTTTCAGACCACCCTATAAATGTTAGCTACCTCTTCTGGTTCTGGCTGTGTGGTTATCGGAGACACATGTAGCCTTAGGAAGGAAGCTCCTCACTTGCATTCCAGGGTTCAAAGTTTCTTGTCCTGAATGTGCCTCTGAGTCTCTGCATGTCCTGACTCTATAGATTATAAGTTCCCCTAAACAGGAACTGCTTTATCCATCTTTGTTTTCCCCACACCACTTAGCTCAGTGCCTTCCACACAGGAGGCAATAAAGAAACATTGGTTAAGTGAATATAAAGTTTTTAACCTCTCTGAGATTCAGTTTTCTCATCTGTAAAATGAAAGCACTGGACTCAGTCTAGCTCTAAATTATATAGCTCTATAATAAAAATTAATAATAATATAATATAATTAATAAATTAATAATAAATATAAATAGCTCTATAATCTTATGACTCAACATTCCTAGTTCCATCTTACAATTACTAAAATCTCTTATTGCTAAATCCTCACCCACTGACCTCCTATAGAAACTCTGGCTCTGCTACACTGTTGTCTCCTGTTTTGCTGTGGCAGATTTGGGCAAAAACTGGCAAGAAGAAGATAAAACATCTTAAATAAAGATCCAGAACAGTCTCAGGAAAGGGGTCAAGGCTCAAGATCAGCAACTCAGAAATAAGAGTTGCCGCAATCACAAGAGTATTAAAATGACCCAAGAGTTTATTGACCAGAAAGAATAGAGTTCAGGGAATCCTACGTTAATTGTCTTCATTATTATATTAAAGTAAAGTTCTGGAGACAAGAGGTCAAATATGGAAAGGACAAATAAGCCCCAAAGGTTAAGACAGCAAGGACCCAAAGTTGATGAAGGGCAATCATAGAACTTAGAATAGATAGGTCCCCCATTTTAAAGATGAAGAAACTAAGGCTTGAGGTCACACAATATATTAGTGGCAGATCTGGGATTTAAGCCTACGTGTTCTGACTTTATAATTAAATATTCTTTGTCCTTGCATATCACTGCCTGTATCATACCGTCAACCAGAAATACAGAAGCAACTCTGAGCCTAGGGTAGGGACATGCTGGAGTGGCAAGAGCCCTGCATTTGGAAATAAAGGCACCCAGTTTAGAACTTCTTATGATCTGCTCTGGACCTCAGTTTACTTATCAGAAAAATTTAAGGACTGGAGCAGACAGTCTCCGTGGCCCTACCAGCCGGCCCCCATGCCTGAAATTCTCTTTGTCTTCTGTTTCCATCTTCTGGTTTCTCTGGTTTCCTTCAAGTCCCAGCTAAAATTCCACTTTCTATAGTAAACCTTTGCCCATCCTTTTTAATATGCATGCCTTTCTTTGGAGATCACATCAAATTTATCATGTATATTCAAATGTATTTATCTATCTCCATCCATCTTGTTTATATTTAGCAGTTTGCATATTATATCTATTATCAGACTAGGGAATAAGGTTGTTTTTGTTTGCTTGTTTACTTTGCCTTTCTTTATATCCCCAGCACTTACCACAGTGCCTGGAACATAGGCGGTACTTAATAAATTCTTTTTGACTTGACTTGATTATTCAGTGCTAAGTTCTAGAACCTTAAGTTTGCCATAAACACTCTGCAAGAGTATGTTGAAGCTCTAATTTGCTGAGGAGAGCCCTGGAGTCAAGTAATAAAATGATTGGAGAAAAAGAAGACTATTGCTAGAAGGTTAATTCAGTCTTGGTGAGAGAATAAGTAGGAGATCTGAGGTTACAGAACAGTTCTCATATGCTGAAATGTTCTTTCTGAGGGCAATAAAGTCAAGGAATATCTGACCTCAGTGGTGACTTAGATGTCTATACATATTGTTTAAGACTGCCTAATCAGCCAAAATAATGAAACTTTAATTAGAGGCTGGATGCTGGTTCTAAGGAGAATTCCTAAGCAATGAAGTCCAATTCTCCAGTTACAACCTCAGATAACCTTGAGAAGTATAGTATCCAGAGCCCCTAGATTGCCATAATCTCCCCTTGGTCAGGCTACTTTGGAGAATGCTAAATTGGTTCTAGGTATCACAACCTGGGAAGCACATTGTTAAACATTTCCTTAAGCAGGAGATCTGACAATGAAAGGAAACTAAGATATTGAAAGGCCTTGAGATCATCTTCTAAAAAGATTGGTTGAAAGAATTGGAAAGGTTCCTGGAAAAGAGAAGACTTAGGAGAAGATGAAGATAGCTGTTATCCCCTGAGAGTAGACTAGGCTTGGGAAACTTGGCTGTTGAATATAGAACTAGAAATAATTCACAGAACTAAAGAGATGCTCCAGTATTAGTAACAATGTCCTAATAATTGGATCCCAAAGTAGAACAGACTGCCTCAGGAGATAATGGGTTCCTTCCTATTGAAGATCTCCAAAGTTAGAAAGCAGTTGTTGAAGAGATTCTTGCTCGGTTATGGCCTCTGAAGTCCCTTCCAACTGAGATTCTATGATTCTGCTTTCATCTGCCCACACAAACTGAGAACATGTAGCATCATCAGTTTTACAAAGAATAATATGTTTCTTCCATGGAATCCCCATGGGTCTTTCCTACCCCCCACCTCCATGTGACCAATCTATCCACCTGATACTTCAATACTACATTGTTGCCCCCATAATCATTTCATTTATCAAGTTGAGAAAACCCATCATTCTGTTTATTATACATCCCTTGTCTGTGCTTAGTCCTTCTGACAGAGCACAACCAGCAAAAGTTGTCAAATGTTCCCCAGTTCTGTAACCTCCTCCTCCCCCACAACTCCCCAAAAAGAAGTGAAAAAAATCAATTTCAATCAACGCAGAGTGTAATATTATCAAATGTCAGCCTCTGAGGTCATGCGCTTTGAAAATTATCTTTGACAGCTTCTGGTCGGCTTAATTAAGTGCTCCCAAAAAGGAAAAAAAAGGAGGCAAAAAAATATCTTGATTGCTAGCTACTGTTTCTTTGTGCTTCAGAGGTTCTATTGACAGCTCAGAGCAAGATTGCCTTGGGGGGCTTATTGATAGATTCTCGCCTGATATTGGAATGATTCTTGGGCAGATAAATCACATTTAGATTTGTTAGTAATTGAGGAGAATTGATTGGAGCAAGAGGGAAACCCTCCAGAGGGAAGTCTCCTTGTCCTCTTCGCAGAAAACTCAGGGGAAAGGTAAGAAGAGGGGTGGGGAGAGAAAAAGGGGGTGTCATTAGGAAGAAGGATCTTTGGGGTGCCTGTTTATTTTCATGATCTAGTCTCACTTCCTTTTCCCCTTCTCTCTTTCCCATAATACCTGTCCTCAGGGTAGTCCACATCCCAGTGATGACTAGAAAAAATTGATTTGTGGGCAAGAAGAGGCAACATTTGAGGAGAGTGAGGATAAGAGGACGGCGTTCCTCCTAGACGCCCAGTTATCATTTGAGGTGAGGAGCAAGGAAGCTGTTCAAGACTTGTGGTTCTCTCTCATAAACTCTATTCCCTTCGTTTCGAGTTTCAATTAGACAAGATAAGAATTGAGCCAAACTACTGGTTTTGGGGAAAACATATTTATAGGAAGGTTTGTTTGAATGTCTGTTGAAAAGTAAGTATCTCTTCCATTAAAACAAAGTATATTGATAGTTTTTTCCCCTTTAATTGATCTTCTAATTTATTAATTTCTCAGGGAATATTCTTGTAAGAGTATGTGGACCAATATGATAAACATAAAGATTATCAAAGAATATTGCTTTATCTACAAATCTGGCAACCCTCAGCATACCTTCCCAACCTATATCACCTGGATTGGAAATCAAGAGGAATAGAAGAAGGGAAGATAATGGGGTGTTATACTGGTAATGATGGAAGATGCTAGGTAGCCAGGATAGGAGAGTAGGGGAAGTATGAGGATGCTGGGCAAAGGAGGGACAAGGAGCCAGCAGATTGGGGGCTGGAGATAGGGAGATGATTTTGAAAGAAGGGAGCAGAAAGAAAGATGGAAGACCCCAAAGTTTCTTCCTAATCCATTATATATCAATGAGTAGAAAGAATCCTTCCTCAGGCCATTCCTCTGAATTTCTGAGAAAGAAACAGAAAGAAGATAAAGGTGGAGCAGATAAAGGGAGTGAGAAAGAGAGAGAGGTAAAGGAAACAATAGCTCATAAAACCATTTCTCACCCCCACTTCTTTTGGTCCTTTTGTGTCTGCAGTTCCTAACTTACTCATTTTTTCCTCGCAAAAATAAAAAGAAAATGAGATTACAAGTCCTATATCAGGCTTCATAGAGGAATCGTGCATTCTTGGGGTTTTTTCATTATGTGCTGTAGTCATGTATGACTCCCTCCTTCACTTTTATAGAAATAGTGACAAAGAGAGGAGAAAGGGGATAGAGAATGCTAATGATCACAAAGTATTTAGACCATCTATAAATATTAACTTAGAACCTCTATGTGAAATCCTTAACCAATGACCAACAAGTGAACAAATGGCTAGAGAAAAGAAATTATATAAATCTCGTCCTCATAATAAGTGAAATCAAAGACAAAAATAAATTGTAGTTAAGTGAAAGGGTGACTCATAGGTTATCCCTGGAGAGGCACATAAAGAAATTGAAGCAGCTATTTCCATCATGTGTCCCAAAATAAAAGAAACATCATTTCAAGGGGACAGTTAGTCATCTCATTCTGCACTAATTGTAATAAGCATTTGCAAAAACACCACCACAAAGTAAATTGCAACATATGTACCAATACTTATTATAAAGAACTGGAGAGAAATTCTTTAAGAAAGTTAATAAAATCCTCCAAATTAAATCAAATATCAGTGACTTCAGTGCAATCAGAAGCCAAAAATTAGAGTAGGACTATTATAAACCAAAAAAGAAAACCCTTCAAAATAAAATCATTATATTTTATGGTTTACTCATGTATGGGTTGTTTGCTCATATATGTGTCATTACTGGATCAGTTGTCTATGCATAGCCAAACCACTAATATGTTCAAGAAAAAAATAAAAATGAAAAGATAGATATGGCATTTAATTTCAAGTGCTTCAGATAAGTGAATAAAAGAATAACCTTCACTAAAAACTAATCACTTAAGTAATTTTAACTATATTAATAAATCGCTATGCCAAGAATATCAAACAAGACTAGAAATTGCCTCATCGAGTAATCACATGTTTTTTTGTTTTTGTTTTTGCCGTGCTGAGATATATCAGACAAAGGAAATGCTGATTTAGAATAGAAACTCATTTGTAAAATCTTAAGAAAGAAATTGGTGAAAGATTATTAGCAGTATCATGTTATCAAATAGCTAGGAATAGAAAGAAGAGTAAATTTAAATAAATGAAGCTTGGCAATAGACCCGACTAAGACAGAGTTCTTTTGAGGTTGAAATTGGATTGAGGACAAGGAAGAGCCAAAAAATGGAAGACATTTGCTGAGATTTCAATGACAAATTCTTTTCTTTCCCAGTGATCATGGAGCCACAGTATTCATGCTCTAAGATTACAGAACTCAATGTAAGAGGAAAGAGAAATAGCCCTAATGAAGACAAAGATAAAGAAAAAGACCAGGGCAAGTGGAGGAGATTAACATTGGAGGTAACACAATTTTATAGGCAATGAGATGAAAATTCTCAAGGCATCTGAAAGATGAAAAGGTATCAAGATCAGGAAAAATGTTATATACTTACTGTTACCTTCAAAAACATAACTGAGAAAATATTAATAAATGCTGAAACATGTGCTTATTTTTGACTTTTGCAAAACTTTAATGAGAATTACCTACATACAAACTGAGGCTTCCTTGATAATGAAATGAGAAAGGAACCGGCAAAAAAAAAAAATATATATATATATATATATATATATATATATGTGTGTGTGTGTGTGTGTGTGTGTGTGTGTATGTGTGTGTGTGTAAATACATATAATGTATACATTTTTCTCCTATTACTTGTTAAAAACAATTTTAAAAAAGTTTTGAATTCTAAATTCTATTTCTTCTTCCTATATTCTATCCCTTCTAACTGATATGAGATGTTTACTATCTCAGGGAACAGGGTAACCCTTTGAAGAGGTAATCCCTGAGATAGTAAACATCTCATATAGGTTAGACATATGCAATCATATAAAATATTTCTATATTAGTCATTTTGTACAAGAAAACTCAAATAAAAGAAAGTAAAAAGAAAATGTGCTTCAATCTGTATTCAGATAGGATCAGTTTTTCTAATGGGCAAACATTTGAAAACAGTATTCTAAAGCAAACCACATCTTTATTGTTAATCATGTTACTAAAAGAAGCAGAAAATACAACGTCCCACCATTTAATAATCTGAAAAAAGGAATAATAAAGAGAAATTAACACTTATAGACCTCAAGTTATAGAAACATCATCAAAACTATTTTGTATTAGTTAAAAAGTACTTCAGTAGAATAAATTAGATAGTAACAAACAGCAACAAAACTAAAGAATTTAAGTGTTTGAAAAACATACAATATAAAATGATAATGGAAAAAATCTCTATTTGAACAAGAATTTCTGGGAAAATTAGAAAGCAATTTGGCATATCATATACACATACATATATCATATACAATAATAAGCTGAAAAAGTCATATGATATGAATCAAAGGTCATATGATAAAAATTGAAAGACAACAATATCATCAGGTACCTTTCTACTCCAATAATTTGAGTTGGGGATGAGGTAATTCCTGACCATTCAAGAAAGGGAAGTAATTTTTTTAAAAATAGAAGATATCATTCTAATTCTAAAAATGTTTTTACATGAACAAAATTAGAATAAGAAGGGAAGGAGATGATTGAGGAATTTTTTTTTTTTTGCACCAAATTGATATTCACTCCCCAGTGGATAAGGAGACAAAAGTCCCTGAACAAGCATTTCTCAAAAGAATTTCAAACTTATCAGATTGTTATCTCTAATGAGAGTAATATAAATCAATACCACTCTAAGTATTCACCTTGAACCAAAGAAATTGGCAAAGATGAAAAAAGAAAGGAAAAGAAAATATTGGAGAAGTTGTAGATATATGAGGCTATTAAGGCACTGTTGTTAGAGCTGTGAATTGTTCTGTTGCTCTGGAAAGCAATTTGAAATTAGGCGAAAAAAGTGTCTTCAGCATCCATTCTTTTTTTTTTTTTATTAAATTGATCATTGACTTCAAGGAAGACAATGACAAAAAGAAAATATACATATGAAATAAAGTATCTCTAATAGCACTTTATCTAATAAGAAAGAAGTTAATGCCCTTCAATGGGGATATAGTAAAAACAGACTACATAGATGAAATAGAATATTGCTGCCCAATGATACATAATGAATATGGTGAATATAGAGAAATGTTGGAAGATTTATAAGTACTGATATAAAGTGAAACAAACAAAATGAAGAAAGTGAAAACACAATGATTACAACAATGTAAACAAAAAGAACAAAAACTAGACAATTGAAACTGATTGCTGAGAAATGATATTGACCAAGTTTGATCTCACAGAAGAGATATGAAGAAATATCTCTCTCCTATCTTTGGAAAGATGGAGAGCTACATACATATTTATTGAATAGTTCTACTGAATCCTTTTTTTTCCTCTTTGTTATTGGGGACAGTTACAGGGAAAGAGTAATTAAAGGGCTATGTTGTGAAATGTAGCTGATATAAAAACAAACTTTAAAAGAGATTGATTTTGTTTATAATTTGATCTTGTAGACCAAAATACCACCTTAAGAACTTTTTATCAAGGAAGTCTCCTATTCACATGTTAAAATCATAAAAAAAAAATTTGAAAGATGGAACAGAAATAACTTTGGGCCTTTCAACTGTGATATAAAATAAGGTGACAAGGTATTTGACACTCATGAAGTATATATATACATATATATGTATATAATGTAGACACCAAATCAAAGAAAGATTTCAGCTTCCTGGAATGTGTTGTTTTGACCATTAGATTATAAGCTCCTTGAGACTTACACAAACTGATGCTGAGTAAAACGAGCAGGGCCAGGAGATCATTATATACTTCAACAACAATACTATATGATGACCAATTCTGATGGACCTGGTCATCTTCAGCAATGAGATGAACCAAATCAGTTCCAATGGAGCAGTAATGAACTGAACCAGCTACACCCAGTGAAAGAACTCTGGGAGATGACTAAGAACCATTACATTGAATTCCCAATCCCTATACTTTTGCCCGCCTGCATTTTTTTATTTCCTTCACAGGCTAATTGTACAATATTTCAGAGTCTGATTCTTTTTGTACAGCAAAATAACAGTTTGGCCAGGTATACTTATTGTGTATCTAATTTATACTTTAATATATTTAACATCTACTGGTCATCTTACCATCTGGGGGAGGGGGTAGGGAGAAGAAAGGGAAAAATTGGAACAAGAGGTTTGACAATTGTCAATGCTGTAAAGTTACCCATACATATAACCTGTAAATAAAAGGCTATTAAAATTTAAAAAAAAAAGATTATAAGCTCCTTGATGGAAGAGTTTATCTCTTTTTCTTATTTCTATCATCACCAATTAGTACAATTTCTGGCATATAGCAGATGCTTGATACATGTTTCTTGAATTGAATTGAAAGATTTTCTATTAATAATAAGGTCCTCCAGATACTCCTGTTTATGAATGGCATTGTGCTATCTGCAGTAAGCCCTGTAACATTGCAGAGCCTCCTAATTGAACTTCATAATAATTCAAAAGAGTCTGACCTAATTATTGTATAGGCTGTTTAGAGAGCAGGCACACTAACGCACAGTTGGTGTAGTCATTCTAGGAAACAACTTGGAACTGTACCCAAAAAGTCATTAAACCCTTTGACCTAGCAATACTACTATGAGGGATCCATATCTACAAGAATATTTATTGCAGCACTCATAGCAAAAAGCTGGAAACAAAATCAGTGAAGAAACCAATTGTAATATATGAATGTAATGGAATATTATCAAACCCAAAGAAAGGACAAATTACGATAGATGCAAAGAAACATGTGAAGACTTGAATTAATTGATTCAGAGAGGGAAATGAGTAGAACCAAGAGAACAGTTTAAATGATGACTATGATAATACAAAAGAAAAAGCCTGAAAGATTTCAGAACTCTGCCAAAAGCAATGACTAATTGTGACATCAGAAGGCTGCTGCAAATCTCCCACCTCTTGGTAGAGAGCTGATAAACTAAAGTGTAGAATGAAACATGGACAATAGCTTCATTTGTTTTGCTTGACTACAATTATTTGTTGGGCAGTTAGGTAGCATGGTAAATAGAGTGTTAGGTCTGAAATCAAGAAGACTCATCTTCCTGAATTCAGATTTTACTCAATAACTTTGGGTATAGGCAAGTTACTTAATCCTGTTTGCCTCAGTTTCCTCATCTGGAAAATGAGCTGGAGAAGGAAATGGCAAACCACTCTAGCATTTTTGCCAAGAAAAGACCAAATGAGATTGCAGAGAGTCAGATATGACTTAAACAATTGAACAATAACAATAATTATTTGTTACAAGGAGGACTTTTGTTGTTGGAAGAGGGGAAAGAATTGTGATTTAGTGATAAAAGTGCAAGGAAAGAATATCAATAAAATAAAAATCATGCAGCAGAAAACAAACAAATAGAAATGAACAAGTGGAGCAATTTTTATTACCACTTGATTAAACTTAATAGTCATATGAGCTATACCTATGATTTCATTGGGGTAGGAAATGCCTAATGAAGAACTCATCAGTGTGGATGGCTATTTTCTCTTCACCTTCAAGTTTTAGCCACAGAGCAAACAAAAAGGTGGGATCAATTATTCTTGCACTTAAGAAATTAGGATGGAGAGGGGCTTTTGAATTTGAAAATGTACAAGCCTTTAAAGTTTAAGTCTGCTTTTATCTGCAACACTTTCATTACTTTGGCTCCACAATTTTATTTTCAGTGCTCTGGGATAGATTCTGTCTGTCTTTTTTGTTAACATGTAGAATTTCAAAGGCACTGGTTTAGTTTTCAGTTTCCACCATTCCAACAGCCACTGACCAACCAGTAGCTTTATCACCCCATGACCATATGTATAAAGAGTGCTTAAAAGTCACATTCATAACTTAACATTATACTTTCAACTTGTACATAACAGAATAATCTATTAGAGTCCTGATATATGAAAAAAGTATAATCTGGAGCTCAAAAGATTAAGTGACTTGTCCAAGATCATTGGATCTTATATGTATTAGATCATTGTCAAGATCTAATACATACATTCATTATGTATTAGAGATAAAATTTGAACAAGACCTTCCTGACTCAAGAACAAACTCTCTATCCTCTATGACCTATTACCTCTCAAATTTAATTTAGACTTTTTTTTTTACTTTTTGTGAGGCAGATGAGGTTAAGTGACTTGTCCAAGGTCACACAGCTAATAAGTGTTAAAGTGTCCGAGACAAGATTTGAACTCAGCTCCTTCTGACTTCAGGGTCAGTGCTATATTTATTGCATCATTTCACTGATCCCTAACATACACTTTTTTTTTGCTGAGGCAATTGGAATTAAGTGACTTGCCTAAGATCATACAGCTAAGACGTATTAAGTGTCTGAGACCAGATTTGAACTCAGGTCCTCCTCACTTCAGGGCTGGTGCTCTATCCACTATACCATCTACCTGCCCCCTTACATATACTTTTAAAAATTATATGAAAACCAAAGTCATAGATTCTTATTTAATTCTCTTCCTTGTTCTTTGGATATTAAAAATACTTTTATTTGCTGGTAAATAAGTTCATAATTAGTCTAACTATCCACATATGAAAAACCAAATGGGTGAAGAATGACTATCTTCCAAATCAACTATGCAGTTGGATTGACAGCCTTTGGAACTGCTCCATCCAATATGTACATATATCTTAAATAGATGTTATGCATGGACAATGAAGTAGTCCCAAAATTGAACAGGAGGAAGAAAGCAAGCTGAATATCCTTTGGGAAATCATGCAGTGCTTTTAATGGCCTCAAGCTTCTCCCTGAAACAAAGGTCCTTCTGTTTTAACATCAATATTCTCAAGTAATGCTGCATGGCTTCAAGCCATGGAACATTACCATCTCTGAAGAATTAAAGTTGAAGGTCACCCAAATGTTAACAAAGAAGAATGTGGCATGCGTGAGTAACCTGAAACATAGTTCCAGGGATATGTAAGAAGGGATATGTAAGAAAGTTTATAAGGATGTCAACAGAAGGTATATGACTAAAAAGAAAGTCCATTCATCTTTTAGCAAATGACCCAAGAAACACTTGTTTACTTCTTTGGGATCCATGAGATGTTAAGAGTTCCAAAGGAAGGTTTCAGACACACTGGGAAGAACATCTGTGAAGGGGAGAATATGGACAAGAATCATATAGGCTGAGAGGATATGGATAGAAGTGTGACCTGTTTCACTGGAAGATCCCACACATATGCAATCAATGATCCATTCAAATAGCAAAATGTTCTTCTATGTGGAGAACACCATCATCATGGAGTACCTGAAATCTGACCCTCTGAGTCAGAATAGCTGGTTTCTAGTCTGGTTACAGATCAGGAGGCCTGAAATATCTGTTGTATATAGTAGAGTTGAGTAAAGTAATAAAGTACTATACAACAATGAACATGAACATGGACAGACTTAGAGATAATGGAGACTAGGAGGGCCTATTATGGTTTGAGGGAATTACAAAGAATTGGACATGAATGAATGAACAACAGCAAGAAATAACAAGATTTCACTGTATCCTGAATGTTATTTCCAAGTACAAAATTAATTCATCATTTCTTCAGAAGTGCTTTCAGTTCTTTTACCATCTCTCATATCCTATATCATCTTGTGCCAGTCACATAGTATTTATCAAAGTCAGTCCCACTATGTTATTCATACGCTCATCTTCTCTCTCCATTAGACCATGTAAGTCCTTTGTGTAAAACTGTGAATATTTTGTATCCTCATTGCTCAGGTTATATCTTGCACAAAATTAGGTCTCAAGAAACATGTGTTGAATGACGAATGAATCGAGTGACTCTCCCCAGTCAGTTGATATCTAAGAAGAGAGACTCAGAAAAGCAAAGCAAAATTTCCAGTGTTGCACATTGATTCAAGTTTAAATTCCAAAACTTTTAATGCAGCTTTAATGGCGTAGTCTTTGTAGTCACCAAGAAAAGTGACAAAGCCATTCCCACATACCTTAGTACCATAAGATCCCAGAGGCCATTAACTCCAATCCCCTCATTTTAGAGGTGAGGAAACTGGGAAAATAGATCTTCTAATTCCAGAGCTCTGGTACCCTTTACTCTGCTTCAGGACCAGTGAAAAAGGATCCCTGACCTGAGTTATCTACCCTCAGGCAAGAAAGCACCGTTTTCTAATTGACCAACCATTGCCTCATTGGACTCTTTCCCCAAACCTGGTGCTTTCCTTCTCTTCTTCTGCTGACCCACTGTACCCCCTCTATCATGGCTGCTAGTGCTGGAATTGATTTCTGATATATTATCTCTCCCTCCCCCTTCCATCTCTGATCTCCTTTGTCCCATTCCCGTAGATGTTCTTGAACATATTGCCTACAAATGATTGTCTCCGCCACTCCAGTTACTGCTTAGCCTGAGGCTGGGAAACATAACACAGCAAAAGTGGTCAAGGAAATTGAACACAGAAACACCAGTACCTGTAGCCTGGAAAATCTAATAAACTACCAGAGGTCCCAGGAAAGTTAAATATTGGGAGACATGTCAGGCTGGTGGTGATTAGGGAAACAGGCTGGGCTGATGATGGGCAACTACTGCCTAAGGGGCCAAACAGATGGAGAAAAGGCTAGTCACACGATGTGATGCTTCTGGAGCTCACCATGCATGAGAGGTAGTGGGTTATATAAAGGCAAGTGTGGACTGAGGTGGATGGCTTGCAGATTTGTTTTAATACTAACAACTCACATTTCCATTACATAGTAAAGCTTACAAAGGCCTGTGAGATACTGTGGGGAAGACAAGTGTTTTCCCTCCTGTTTTATAGATTAAGAAACTGAGGCTCAGAAAAATTAAGTGGCTTTCCTGAGATCAAACAACACTGACAGAAGTACAAGTAGAACTAGGTGATTCACTGAAGCATCATCATGTGTGTAGATGTGGCCAGAGTTACTTCAAGGGTATGACAAATCTGAGTGATTGTACTAGATCCTGCTAAGTTGGAGGGGTTGTTCTGGGGGAAGAGAGGGGTCCTAGAACATTGGTCTTACTGAGGAGACCAGAGAGATGGGCACTGACTCAGCTGGGAAGGAAGAAAGAAAATATCTCTGCTAGCTCCTGCTACAGAAGACCAGGTATTTGTCTATTTAATATTACCCCATCATTCACTTCCACCAACCCCAGGGACCAAACTGGTAGAACATACTTTTTCCACACATCTTGCCTGTACTCCTCAAGCTACCCTTTTGTGACTTATAAAGCCATTCTTTTTTTTTAAATTAAAACTTTATTTTCAAAACAAAGGCATAGATAATTTTTAACACTCATTCTTGCAAAACTTTGCGTTCCAAATTTCTTTTTTTCCCTTTCCCCCATTCCCTTCTCTAGACAGCAAGTAATCCAAAATGTTAAAACATGTTCAGTTCTTCTATACATATACATATTCTATACATATACAATTATGGTGCACCAGAAAAATCAGAAAGGAAAAAATAAGAAAGAAAACAAAACATAAGCAAACAACAACAAAAAGAGTGAAAATACTATGATGTGATCCACTCAGTCCCCAGAGTTCTCTCTCTAGGTGTAGAAAGACCTAGACCATTGGAACTGACCTGAATCACCTCGCTGTTGGAAAAAAAATCACATCCATCAGAACTGATCATCATTTTATCTTGCTGTTGCTGTGTACAATGTTCTCCTGATTCTACTCATTTCACTTAGCATCAGTTCATGTAAGTCTCTCCAAGACTCTCTAAAATCATCCTGCCGATTGTTTCTTATAGAACAATAATATTCCATAACATTCATAAACCATAACTTATTCAGCCATTCTCCAATTGATGGGCATCCACTCAGTTTCCAGTTTCTTGCCATTATAAAAAGGGCTGCCACAAACATTTTTGCACATGTGGGTCCTTTTCCCTTTTTTATGATCTCTTTGAGATACAAGCCCAGTAATGACATTGTAAAGCCATTCTTAATAGCATACAATTATTGAATGTCAGATTTAGAAAGGAACTTGAGGGTCAGCTAGTTCAGGCCTCTCAATTTACAAATGTGGAAATCACTGAGCATCACCATTGTCACAATTACAATAATAATAAATGTTTAAAAGCTACTTTAAAGCTTGCAAAATACTTTATATATATTATTTCACTTAAGCCTCCCAACCATCTTGGGTTATAGGAGCTTCATTACAGAAAAGGAAACTGATAGGGAAGTCACAGTATTGATATGTCTAAGGCAAATTGAATCCTGATACCAAATTCAGTATACTTTCTGCTATCCTGGACTCTTTCTCTTTCCTGAATTTTACACAAATAGTAGCAGAACCAGAACTTAAAGCCCAAGGTCCTTGATTCCTAAAGTCAACCCACTATAGACCATAACCATTTGATTTGAGGGAGAGAAGAATGCAAGGATAGGAAGAAAAGATAAAGGAAATTTACAGGGCACTTTGCCCCTCTAGAGATGGGCCAAGAGATGGTCTTGTCTTCTGTATTCACTCCCATGATTCCCTCCTGAGATATACGTCCACTTATTCCCTCTTTGAAAGAAACATCCATGGACATCAGTGGGGATTAATGCTCCATCCTCTCTATCACCCCTAATGTCCATCCCCTCTCCTCCTGTGCCCTCAAATGCACACTTCTCTCCTCATCTGGGAGCCTCTCCCTATTTTTTCCTTTCCATGTGCTCTTATGCAGTTTTCTGAGATAGGCAGTTGGTAAAAATGCACATGTGAAGATGTCTTAATATTAAATATAATTAGATATTATACCACATGCAGGGCTGTATGATTAGTGAAATATATGATCATTAGTTATTAGATTAATGTGTCTACTTGTGTAACTGAAAGCCATTTGCAAGCCGAAATGAAATCGCTCAATTTGCTATAATTGACTGATCTCCCAGAGAGAGAGGGAGAGTCGAACGTTTGCTTATGTATGAGATGATTTCGTCAGATGTCACACACAGATGCAGGAAGAAAAGAGGAGGTGCAAATGCCATCTCTCTGTATAAGCCTGAATGAGAGAAGAGTGGGGTGGGAGTTAGACCCTTATACTATAATGAAAGGGAGGGGAGCGAAAATTAGGAGAAGGGTTGAGGAAGGAGCAACGTAAACTCCGAAAGCCATCCAAGAGTTAACGCCAGCTGAGGCTCCTTATCCCTTATCCCAGATTCTCTCACTGTAAGAGGTCACCCCCAAACCTGACTTTGCCGTGAGCCTACGGGGATTCCTCAGGTCCCACCGGCTAGGAACAGATTGGTAGATGCTCCACCCCCTACCTCTACTCTCTTTGTCTGCCTGTTTGTGTATTATTGGTTGCCCTGGCAACCAAGCAGCAAGTAACTAATAAAAACGATTGCAAAGCATTCTGCCAATATAAGCTGCAACCAAAATGCTTATTATTATTGTTATGGGCTAATAATAAACAGATGCTAACGGAGGGCGGCACAAAATTAAATTAAAAATGCACAAGCTGTTGGGCAGACAGAATCAGTTCCTTGGGACCACCCCGGCTCTACCTCCACCCATCCAGGGGTCCCAATCCTTCTTGCCACTCCCATGCTGCCAGGTGAGGCAAAGACTTAATATTCGAATAGGCAGGAAAGACAGACATTATTCGAGATGACTCTCAAGGAGCTCAGACTCTGACTTAGGAGGGAAGTTCCCTGTCAATCTATGAAATATCAAAGTGAGAAATAGCAATAATTAGGCTAATGATGCCTTCCTTACACTTGCGTAGTGTTTTCTGCTCATCAAAGCACTTTCTCATCTGGCACCTCATTGGATTCTTGCAATACCCTGGTGAGGTCAATGGGGCAGGTGAAAGTCTCCACACTGGGCAGTTCCGATACTGTCTTTGGTGAATTATCCTCCCCATCCTCTGAGACCCAGTATCCTCATCCATTAAAAAAAGAAGCTTAGAAAAAATTATCTCTATCAATTCTCAATTTTCCTGATTTGCCCAAGGTCATGTGGATAGAGCCAGGAAAAGTTAGAACTAGATCAATCAACAAATCAATCAGCAAGTCTTAAACACACTCATGTATCAGGCACTATACTAGACAGGAGGGATAAAAACAAAATAGTTCTTGCCCTCAAAGAGCTTACGAGTGAAACAATACATATAAACAAAAAAGAATATCAAACATACACACACACATTAGCTTTTAGCTTCTTGAAACTATCTTGCTTTTCTATTTGTATCCATATCAGTTTAGCACAGTATTTTGCATATAATAAGTATTGAATAAATATTAATAATTTAATAAATTACGTTCAAATTATATTATTTATATATTTGTAGTTATTGGTTTATTATATATAATTATTAATTTATAATCTATATAAACATTTAATAAATATTATTCATTCACTTATTCTTACCTTTGACAATATCCTCAGTATGTTTGTAGAAGATTCTTTCAAGGACTCAAGACTCCTTCAAGAGATCACAAGTTCCTTTAGATAATTTTATTTTTGAAATCTTCTCATACAGAAGACATAAACTTTTAGGTTTCCACATTACACCCTGAATATCTTATGTCTAATTTTTATCAGAATGTCATTTCTAAAAATTGGTCCCTTCAAATGCTAGAGAAGCAATGTGCCATAAGGGGAAAAAATTGCTTGGGATTTGGCATTAGAGCATCTAGGCTGAAATACAATGTCTGCTACTTACCAACTGTGTGTTAGCTTATGTTAAGTCACCTCCACTCTGGGTCACAGTTTCTTCCTTTTAAAAAATCAGGATTTGGGGATAGATAATCTCTAAATTCCTTTCTAGAATCAAGTTTATGATCCTAGGAATTACCAGAAGCATCCATATTGCATCATTTATGTATAAGTCAATATATGAGTATTGAGCATTTGTTTTATTCCCCACCACTCCTTTTCTGTGAGAAGCTTTTGGTCTAATTGGGAATACAGGACACACATGAGAACTTAGCCAACAATATGAAAATATATCTTTTGTCATCTAAATGGAACAATCAACAAATGCTATAGGAATTCAGAAGAGGAAGACATCAGCTCTATCCAGACTGGTTCTTTGCATATATTACACACTTTAAAATGTTTGTTGCATTGTATTGAGTTGAATCAGGGAGGTTGGAATCCTGAAGAAAGATGTCCCAGAGGGGAGGGAGGAAGGAGGAGAATTTGAAATGGAATTTGAAAGATTCAGATTGAAAAAAAAATTTAAAGAAAGATTCAGATAGGTGGGTAGAAGCAGTAGGAACAGTTTGATCAGAGATAAGGGGGGGAACTCTCTAAGATGTATTTGAAGCCTGATAAATATGTAGTACACACATAAAAACACTTTCTTGAAATGCTATGTTAGACTCTGCTGAGATAATCAGTACCAAAACTTTACATGGGTCTTCCAATGGATAGATGGGCAAAGAATATGAACAAACAATTCATAACAACTACTAAAAAACCATATGAAAGATTGTCCCATAAGGGGGGGAACTCTCTAAGATGTATTTGAAGCCTGATAAATATGTAGTACACACATAAAAACACTTTCTTGAAATGCTATGTTAGACTCTGCTGAGATAATCAGTACCAAAACTTTACATGGGTCCTCCAATGGATAGATGGGCAAAGAATATGAACAAACAATTCATAACAACTACTAAAAAACCATATGAAAGATTGTCCCAAATCAATAATAAAAGATTACAAATCAAAACAACTCTGAAGTTCACCTCATATTCAACAAATTGGCAAACGTAACAACAAATGGGAAGAACCAGTGATGGAGGCACTACAGAAAGACAAACATACAAATATACTGTTGGTAAAGCTGAGAATTGGTTGAACTTTTCTAGAAAGCAATTTGGAATTATACTATGAACTAAAATGACTAAAATGTTGATATACTCTTGACCTAAGGATCCTACATATATATATATATATATATATATATATATATATATATATGTATGTATGTAAAAATACAAAGAGACAGAGAAATAAAGGAGAGAGACAGAGACAGAGACAGAGACAGAGACAGAGACAGACAGAGAGACAGAGAGAGAGAGAGAGTCCAAAGAGGTCAAATTCATATATACTCCAATGCTGGGAACTTCCAAGGATTTCCACTTTAGGACTTTCAGATGTCTCTGGGACTTTGGTGAAAAAGAGGTTCTTTGCTCTTGCTATCTGGAAACATGGATTTAACAAACTATACTTCTCTGGTTCATCTGTTGGTATCCTAGAAGGCAGGCTGCATTAGTACTCTGTCCTTATTAGTTCCTTTTCCTTTGTGCTTGAGCCTCTGGCTAATGTCTTAAAAAATTCTAGGTATAAGAATTTGCTTACTGTAGTTTCTCAACAGATTTCTTTATTATTCTTCAGTCTAGTAGAACTTCAGGGTTTTGCTGGAATAGGCAACCATCTTGGCTGGCAGTCTCTTCTTCCATTTTTGTTGTTGTTCAGTTATTGAAATTGTGTTCAACACTTTATTGTGGTCCCATTTGGGGGTTTTCTTGACTAAAATGATTTGCCATTTTCTTCTCAAGCTCATTTTACAGATGAGGAAACTGAGATTGTTGTTGTGGTTTGTCCTTTATTCTGTAAGAAGATCATGTCATCAGGGAAGGGATGCTATGATATGCAAATGAATTGGATTGAAATGAGGGAGGGCTGGACAAGGTTTCCTGCCTCTGTTTCCCCTCCAGGCCATCTGGGTCCAGTGGCAAGACATAAATCAAGATAACTGGAGATGGCATAAAGTGACTTGCCCAGGATCACATAGCTAAGGATCTGAGGTCACATTTGAATTCATAAAAATGAGTCTTCTTGACTCCAGGCCTGGCACTCTCTCTACATGTCAACTAGCTGTTATCTACTTTTGAACAATTAATTATGAGAAACTTCTTTTTTTTGAAATCTAACCTAAATTTACCTCTTTCTAATTTCTACCCAATGCTCCTGGTTCTTTCCTCTGAGGTTAAAAAAATAATTCTAATTCTTCTCAAATATTTGAAGACATTTCTAGAGTGCAAGAGTCAAAAAGACCTAAGTTCAAATTTATCTAGCTGTATGACCCTGGGCCAATCACTTAACCCTGTCTGTTGCAGTTTCCTCATCTGTAAAATGGTCTGGAAAAAGAAATGGAAAACCACTCCAGTATCTTTGCCAAGAAAACTCCAAATGATGTCATAGAGAGTCAGGACTGAAAAGAGTGAACAAAAATAATCAGAACACTTGAGATGCACTTTTATAAACCAGCCACATTATCTCTGAAGATTCCCCCACACTTTTAGTGAAAATGAATGGAATATTGTTCAAATAGTTAAGTTCATGGGATCCATTTTCCCAAGGTTTTCAAAGCATCCTCTTCACTAAAATTGAAGACCATTTATAGTATTCTAATAACCATGTTGGACTCCTTAGGAAAAGGTACAACTATCTGTAACGTATGCAATATTTATTCAAATTAACTTCTTTATGGGTAACACCTTTTCCTAGAAGCAATAATAGTATAAAACCAACAACTATAAAATAGTCCAATAGTCTCTAAGTGGTTTCCCTGCCTCCAGTCCATACTTTGCTTTTCTTCTGAATTTTCTGTATGCTTTGTGCTAGAAACAGGTACTGGGAACTCCTAGTTCTGTCTTTCCCTCCTCAACTCTGAAAACACACATGAAACACACATGTTTCACCATCTCCAAGAAGGTAATTTGCATAACTCTATTTAGCTGCTCAGGAAGAACATACAGGATCAGACTGCGGGAGCCAGCTCTCACCATCCTGATAGAATCTATTGTTCAAGTTTTAGTACAAGATTTACACCTCAGAAATCATCAATTACAGTATATTGGGGTTTGATATATTGTTTTGCTTATTGTTTATTCTAAAGAAAGTATTAATAATACACATTAAATTTAAAAGTATATAGGTATATGTCTTTTTTTTTTTCTGGAGAACCCAGTTATTGAACAATTACCAGCACATACCTGTGAGTGGCTCTATAAACATTTTTGGAGTTCCTTAGGGTTGCAGTATAAGGCTCAGGAAATTAATTCATTTATACAAGAAACATTTATTAAAGTGCATTATAGGTGCTAAGAAGTAGGGATACAAAAAAGAGGTAAAAGACTCATTTCCCTCAGGAAACTTAATTCTAGACTAATAATACCTGGAATATATATATATATATATATATATATATATATATATATATATAGTATCTTTAAGTTCGTAAAATGTTTTATACATCCAATACCCTCCTGATTAGGTGCTGTTTTATTCTTACTTCCTTCCCTCCCTGCCATGGTGGATCATATGCACCACACATGCCATAGATATTTGTTGAATGCAATTGAATTTAATTGAACTGATGTATGTATCCAGATAAAAGAAACTTTATAGGGAAGACAAGACTATTTTTCTAAGGTTACATATTTTATTTCTACCTCTAGGAAATGGGGAAGCAAATGTTATTAAAGAATAACATGTCCAAAGGGACATGAACTCAGACAGATATTTTTATAAATGTCTACAATTAGATAAAACAAAGATGTTACAGAAGAGCAATGGCAATACCTCACATTTCTATAGAACTTGTAAGTTTACAAAGTACTTTCCACATAACACCCTTTGAAGTAAGCAGTACAGGAATTGACCTGGTGTTCTATCCATTGCACCATCTAGATCTGCCTTCAAATATTTGAGAAGAATTAGAATTATTATTTTTTAATCTCAAAGGAAAGAACCAGGAGCAGTGGGTTGAAATTGGAAAGAGGTAAATTTAGGTTAAATTTCAAGAAAAAGAAGTTTCTCATAAAAGGGTGAGAAGATTTTTCAGACCAATTAGTCTTTTATCTAGCAGTTCATGGGGGAGGCCCCATTTCTTCCAATCTATGCTGTCTTCAATATTTACTAAGCCTCTACTATGTTGTAGGAACCTGGAGTCAAAAAGATTCTGTAATCCTGGGCAAGTCACTTAACCCTCTTTATCTCAGTTTCCTCATTTATAAAATGAGCTAGAGAAGAAAATGGCAAATCCCCCCCATATCTTTCCCAATAAAATCTCAAATGAGGTCATGAAGAGTTGGACATGATTGAAAAACAATTGATTTGAATTATTTTGCAGAGCAGCGTACTAGGTGATGGGATAATGCAAAGTATAGTTAAGAAGCGTCTGTTCTTATATAGCTCACAAGCCTGTATTATCCATACATAAAATTATCCAAGTATTAAAAGATATAACAGAGATTAGGGTGTTCAGTCATCATCTGGTTGTAAACACTAAGTGAGAATTAAAATGGAAAAAATTAGCTCACACCAAAAATGTTCTTCACTTGGAAATAAAGGAGTTCCATGATGGACCAAAATCAAAAACAATTGCTATGGATGGGGAGGCCTTTCAGATGTCCCTGATTATGTCTGGTATTGTGAGAGTTGATTCAAGTTGTAGAACGTTACAGAGGCTCCTGAAATAGATCCGTAAGTACTCACAAGACTTCATCTTGATCATACACACAGGAAAAAACAAGTAGATAAAAAATATTTAATATCCATCCTAGGCCTTTCCATCAATATGTATATCTTGAATAGATAGTGTAAACAGACGATGAACTGGACAAGAACTAATAGAAGGGAAGAGCAGGCCAGATTGTCCCCAGGAAGTTGAAGACCTTCTTTAATAATCCCAAACTTCTTCCATTAAAAAAAAAAAAAACTCACCATCTGCTGCTTTCTGAATAACTTGAACAGGCTGAACCTTATACATCTTAAACTCAACATGTCCAAAACAACTAATTTTCTTTTAAAATAAATTTTAATAGTATTTTATTTTTACAAATACATGTAAAGATAGTTTTCAACATTCATTTTTGTAAGACTTTGCAATCTAAATTATTCTCCCTTCTTTCCTTCCCTGTCCTCCTCCCCAAGGCATCAAGCAATGCTAAATATATGCAGTCCTTTTAAATATATTTCCATATTTGTCATGTTATACAAGGAAAATCAGAACAAAAGAAAAAAAAAGAAAGGCAAAAACCAAACAAATAAAAAGGTAAAAATACTATGTCTCGATAAACATTCAGTCTCCATAGTTTTCTCTCTGTCTGCAACTGGCATTTTCCATACCAAGTCTATTGGAATTGCTTTGAATCACCACATTGTTGATATCCTTTTTTTAAAAGCAAGGAACTGGAAACCGAGTGGATGCCCATCAGTTGGGGAATGGCTGAATAAATTATGGTATACGGATATTATGGAATATTATTGTTCTGTGAGAAATGATCAGCAGGATGATTTCAGAAAGGCCTGGAGAGATTTACATGAACTGGTGCTAAGTGAAGTGAGTAGTACCAGAAGAACATTGTACATAGTAACAGCAAGATTATGTGATCATCAACTGTGATGGGCATGGCTCTTTTCACCGGTGAGGTGATTCCGGCCATTTCAAATAAATTTGTGATGGAGAGAGCCTGCATCCAGAGAGAGGACTACAGAGACTTTCCCTTTTGATCTGATTCTTATTGTATAGAATGATAAATGTGAAAATATATTTAGAAGAATTACATATGTTTAACCTATATTGGATTATTTGCTGTCTAGGAAAGGGGGAGGTGGGGAGGGAGGGAGAAAAATATGGAACAGAAGGTTTTGCAAGGGTGAATATTGAAAAGTATCTTTGCATGTATTTTGAAAAATAAATACATAAGTAAATACAATAAACACATATGGGTCCTTTTCCTTTTTTTTATGCTCTCTTTGGCATAAAAACCCCATAGGGAGACTGCTGGATCAAAAGGTATTCATAGTCTGATATGGTTGGATGATTTCACAATTCCCCCAACAATGTATTAGTGTGCCATTTTCCCACACCCTCTCCAACATTTATCATTGTCTTTTCCTGTCATCTTAGACAATATGAGAGGTGTGAGGTAGTACCTCAGTGAACTCATTATCTTTCCTAAAAACTGGCTTCCATTTTGAACTTGTCTATTAATGTCGAGACATCATCCCAGTCATAAAGATTCATAAACTAGATTCATAAGATTCATAAACATAAAACTTAACTCTCCGCTCTCATCTACCGCACTGCATAGTCTAGAGAGAATTTTCTCTTCTTGGTCTTCAGAACCCTTCATAACATCCCCCTCCTACCTTCCCAGTCTTCTTACATCTTACTCTCTGTCATGTATTCAAAGACATCAACTGTGTCTTGAATAAGACTGTCCATCTCACTGTGGGAACTGAGTGTGGATCACAATATAGCTTTTTCACTCTTTTTGTTGCTGTTTGCTTCCATTTTGTTTTCTTTTTCATTGTTTTTTTTCTTTTTGATCTGATTTTTCTTGTGTAGCACGATAATTGTATACATATGTATAGATATATTGGATTTAACATATTTTTAACATGTTTAAAAAAAAGACTGTCCATCTTAAAAATCCACATATGACTGGCTGTCACCTATGCCTGGAACTATCTTTCCACATTTCTGCCTCCTGGCTTCCCTCCGCTTGCAACTAAAAGTTTACCTTCTACAAATGCTTTTTCCCAGATCCTCCTCAAGGCAAGTGCTTTTCCTCTACTGATCATCTCCACTTTATCTTGTATTAATCTTATCTATATAGAGTAGTTTGCAGATTATCTTCTCCATTAGACTGGAAGCTCCTTTGTGTACCAGCATTTAGCATAATGTGTGGAACATAGTAAGAGATGACCCTTTTAATATTAATATTATTCTAGCATTTTTATATAACTACAAGATGTAGAAAATAATAGTTTACCCAAAATTGAAAATAGATATCCCAGAGCACAATAGAGAGGCACATGGTGAGTGTGAACGGCACATATTTAACAAATAAGGAAATTTGATGATTAAAACTTAATTATTAAAAAAAAGAAATTTGACTGATCACATACAGAAAGTGATGGATATCATATGGATAACCCAAAAACTCCATTGGTATTCTTCTAGTGTCAGGAAAAAGCAAGGAATATTTCAAGCAATACTTCCTATGCTTAATATATGGGAGGATCTGAATAAAAGTGAAACAGTATTGGCAAGCTTGAATGGGTTGTGATCTGGTTGGAATATCCAATTCAACATCTCAAGTTCATTTGAATATATGAATGTTGTTGAATATATCAAAAGTAGACCTCACTACAATATCACAAAAGCATGCACACCCTTTTGGGTAATTTATAGGCTTATTTAGAAAAGATCTCAAAGACTAACCATTCATTTAAATAGATAGGGGAAATTGAGGCCCAAAGAGATGAAGCCACTTTGTAACATTTATAACACTGTTGCAAACCAACTAATGGCCCTTGGTCATGTTTCTCTTATCATTCAGTTTTTCTTAAGCCATTTAAGAAAAGTAGATAGGTTATATCTGTACTGAATTTTACTTTTTTTAAAAGGCAGTGATCATTGTTATTAATTAATTGATATTATTGATAATTGATGATTAATAATTTATATTAATTGATCATTGATATGATTATTTATAAAAATCCAGTAGTCAAGGAAATTTACTGGAGTTTTTGATCCTACCCGGAAAGCACTTCAGAGATTTTTCCACTTTGCTCTCTAAACTTTGAGATGAAGAATCAGACTCAACAAAGATATGATGGGGTCACAAGGGATGTGTCTATAGATGTAAGTCCCAATAAAATGTCATTCTCACTGCTTCTGCCCCCAATGTTCTACTTCTACTTTTTCTATTAACTATATTCTAATTAATATGGTCACAGGCAAGCCACTTCACTTCTGTAGGTCTCACAGATTTCCTGATCTGTAAAATGGAGTAGTAAGCTCAGCACACCCTACCTCAATTCAGATAACAAATGGTGAGTAATGAAGGTAAGAATGAGAGTTATATGTGGGGTAGACAAAGAAGTTAATGTGGTTAGAATAGAGTTTATAAATTGAGGAGGAATGGATTGCTATCAATAGAGAGACAAAAGGACTTTGCTTTTCCACACATGAGGCAGTGTGTTCTGATGGAAAACATTCTGTATTTAGAAGGAACAAAAAACTTGTCCATTTGGCTGCCTCAGAAGAAGGTGAGCTCTTCCTTCTTGGAAGTCTTTAAGCCAAGGCTAGATGAGACCCTATTGGATATGCTGAAAAAGAGGTTTTTAAACTGGTATGGATTAGAACAGTTGGTTTCTGAAATCCTTTCTGGGTTGAAATTCTGGGATTCTGTGAAATTGTCATACAAACTCAGGGGATTGGGATGATCTTTATTATCCCAGATTCTACTTCTCATGCCAAGAAGACACTTGTTAGCTGAATGTCAGGGCACAATATTAAGTAGAGACTAGAATCAAAGGATCATAAGGCGTGAGCAATAAAGTGACCTCAGAAGCCATGTAGATTTTATTTTGCAGATTAGGAAACTGAAGCAGAGAGAGATTATGTGACCTGACTAAGATCATATATATTTTTAAAATTTGTTTATAATGTATTTTAGGCTGTGCTCTCTTTTGCATCTTCAATTTCAGTTATTTAAATACTAGTATTCTATGACTTATAGCCATACAAAAATAATGGCAAAAATAATTTCATTTAAAGATGACCCTTTGTTTGAGGAAGAATTTCAGGACATGAAGAAAAGTTCACAATTTCCTGAAGTCAATCTAGCCCAGTTTCTTCCTCCAATTATTCTAAAATTCTGGTCCAAATTAATTGCCCATTTTTCAGTGCCTGTACAGCACATGTGAATGTATATATAATATATACATTTGTATATACAGATACATATACATATATACACAGTTAAACAAATAAATACACATATATTCACAGCATATATATAAAGTATTATATATGTGTAATTATGTCCCTGTTTACCAATGATATTGTGCTAATTTAATTAATCTAAGAAAATTGTATAGCTTCCTATTCATATAGATAGTACATATCAGGGGCTACAGATTATAGAATCATAGATAGGAAAGTTATCTAGTCCACCTTCCTAATTTTAAAGATGAAGAAACTGAGATCTAGCAACCTGCCCAAGCTTACACTGGTAGTATCAGAACCATGATTTGAACTGACTCCAGTCAGTGCTCTTTCTATTGTAAGAAGTAGATTCTTTTTAAAGGTTGATTTTTTAAAATGAATTTTGAAGTCATGGAATAAAAATAGAAATTTGGAGGAAATGGAGATATAAGCAATACTTCTTTGCTTCTTTTATAGATGTAAAATCATTTTGTGAGTTTAGAGACCTAAAATGATAATATACATAACTTGTTTCTCTCATAAAGAAATTATTATATTTAGTATATCTAGGGATATGAAAATCTGATGAAAGAAAGGAAAATTTCAGGAGGGGAAAAGCTTTCCCCCCAAATTTGTGAAGGATAGAAAAGATTGACTGAATTGGAGTTTTCGAGGGAAACAAAAATTGTTTTTCTTTTTTTCTTGAAGTTCCCAAAGACTTCCCAGACCTAATCTTACTTCTCCTCAACCACTAGACACTTCTCAGTAATGTTCCAGTAAAAGGGAAGATGCCACCAGGAATGAATTGAGAAGTGAGTAAACCTTTGCCAGTTATACTGCTTTCAGAGAATGGAGGACAAGTAATTCAAGGTGGCAAATAATTGGAAAACCACTTGTATGGGACTAGTGAATGTGGTTTTACCTACATTTGAATATGTGTTTATGTGACGGCCAATGGATTCTTGTGAAAAGAAAAAATGAAATATTATTCTAAAGGTTGGGCTAAGGGGGAACTAGGAAATGGTGAAGTTTTCTCATCCTGGTCCAGAAGAGAAAATGAATCTTGAATGAAATAAGAAACTTTCAATCATTTCTATTGAACAAACAAGGACTAACAGAAAATTTGATATTCAAATACAGGACTCAAGAGAAGCATAGAAAAGTAAATGGGGGGGGGGATACATATTATTCAAAGGTTGAATTGTGTACATCTCTAGATGGGTAAATGATATCTGTAACTAATAAGTGTTGTAAACAAAATACTACCAAGGAGGGACATGGTAGAAAGAGAGAAAATGAGAGGGAGGGAAATATGGAGCTGGTGATCTTAACTATGAATGTGAATAGGATGAATTATCTGTTTCATGGGATATGTTGTTTACAAGAAATACATTTGAAACAAAGAAATATATACAAAGTAAGGATAAAAGGCTAGAACAGAATTTATTATGCTTCAGTGGAAGCAAAAAATGCAGGGGTATTAATTCTAATCTCAGATAAATCAAAAATAGAAATAAATCTTGTTAAAAAGAGATAAGGAAGGAAATTACATTTTCTTAAAGGGTATCATAAACAATGAAGTAGTATTGATACTAAATGCATATATACATCAAATAATAGAGTATCCAAATTCTTAGAGAAGATATTAAGCCAGTAATAGGAAGAAACAGAAAGCAAAACTACATCAGTGGGAGACTTCAACCTTCCCCTCTCAGAATTAGACAAATCTAACCACAAAATAAACAAGAAATAAACTAGGGAGGTTAATAGAATCCAATTGCTATTTAACCTTAATTGCTGAATGGGTGTGGCCTTAGTCAAAATGAGACCTGTTGAAGACTTTAAGTTTAAAAGGCCAACATCCATTTCATCCAAGGTCATATCCATTTGTATTGATCTATATCTTGCCACTGAACCCAGCTCTGGAGGGGAAAATAAGGCAGGTGATGTTGCACAACCCTCTCTCTAATTAATCTTAGATTAATTAAATTAGCACAATATCATTGATAAACAGGAGCATAATTACACATCTATAATGTTTTTAATATATGTTCTGAATATATGTGTATTTGTTCAATTGTGTATATATGCAAATGTATCTGTATATACAAATGTATATATTATATATATATTCACATGTGCTGTACAGGCACTGAAAAATGGACAATGAAATCTAGAATTAATTGGAGGAAGAAACTGGGCTAGATTGACTTCAGGAAATTGTGAACTTTTCTTCATGTCCTGAAATTCTTCCTCAAACAAAGGGGCATCTTTAAATAAAATTATTTTTTCCATTATTTTTGTATAAGTCATAGAATACTAATGTTTAAACAATTGAAATTGAAGATGTAAAAGAGAGCTACAGACTAAAATACATTATAAACAAGTTTTTAAAATATATATGCTCTTGGTCAGGTCACATAATCTTCTCTGCTTCAGTTTCCTAATCTACAATTTAGTTGTAATCAGCTCCCTGATGTCCTAATCCTCTTCAAAAAAAAAAAAAAGAGAGAGAGAGAGAGAGAGAGAGAGACAAAGAACAGGAAAGTCACCTAGCAACTTGGAATTTTAAAAATTTACAAAATGTGAATTCCTTGAAAGGAAGTTTTCTTTTTATCTTTATTTTAAAAATTCAATCTGATTTTTTCAATTAATTTGACAGATTTTTATCTGTTTAGTTTTGATTTCACCTTCTCAAATTCATGTATTGCCTATTTTAAAAAAAGTAATTTATGTTTCATCCTGCTTACTAAGACCATTGTCTTTTGGTCAAGAGACAGCCAAATGTATTATTATCAAACCTCTGAAATTATGTTTAGTCATTGCATTGATCAGAATTATTAAGTCTTTCAAAGTTCTTCATTTTTATAATGTTGTTATTTTAGTATAAATCATTCACCTAGTTCTATTTAAAATATATTCTGAATCGGTGTATACAAGTCTTTCTAGCTTTCTCTGAAATCATCCCTTTATCCATTCTTGTAGTACAATAGCATTCCATTCAATTCACTTAACATAATTTATTCAGCCTTTCCCCAATTAATGAGCATCCCTTTACTTTCCATTTCTTTTACATTATAAAAAAGCTGGTAAAAATATTTATATTTTTGTATGGGTTGGTCATTTTCCAATTTCTTTGATCTTTCTAGGATTTCCCTTTCCTTGTATATCAAGTCTATAGCATGGTATCTGGTTCATCATAAGTATTTAATAAATGCTTATTGATTGATTGATTTGATTACATAAGATAGGAATGTAGGTTTATACAAATGCTGAGGATTCCTATCCCAACATTCCCAAATCAATTTGAAGTTCTGAATCAAAAGTACATCTTCCTATCAGGATTCTAGGGGGGCCATTCCTGAGAGGTTGAGGGCAATTCTCTTGTGCCACTAACACAAGCCTTTCACCAGTGTGCTTCCCTCTCAGGATTACCAGGTGAGAATCATTTATCCACCCTTAAACATCTTTTAGAAATTGGCATTTACCAAGGGGGTACAATGAGAAAATATAGTCCCATCAAAGAAAAACCAAAACCCAACCATGTAATACTGTCTTTCACAAGTACATACAAAACCCAGAGGATATTGAGCTCAAGATAGGATAACATGAATGGCAAAGGGATAAAGTGCAGCTCCTAGATGCTCTAAGTTATCCTTTTTCCCATTCATGAAGTGCTCAAGAAGTTCCCCTTAAGCCTAGGCAATGCATTTTGATATTGATTCCTGGTGCAGATACTTCCACTAGCCACTACTATCTCTAAGGGGAGAGGAAGACGCCATGAGTGATGAGAAAATGGGAACTCCCAGATCCTCTAGATTCTTCAAAGCTCATAAGCTCTTTCTCCAACTAAGAAGGAAGGGAAAGAGGAATGTGCCAAAGTCTCCCTTTCCACTGCCCATTCCCTACCCCAGATGGTTCTTTCTCAAGGGCTTACTGGAACATCCTTTGTTCTGTTTGTCACTAAATGGAACTCTCCTTTTCTTACTGATTCATTGCTTTTATATGCGACTTAGAGAGCAGGACAAAAGCCCTCAGACAATTGGAATATGTCTCCTGTCTGGCATCCTTTTAATTCATCCAATAGCTTTCAAAGACTTTATACACTTAGTCTAAAGTTGATGATTGATTGATTAAGATTTTATTACTTACTTAAGTAGGGTGACGATTGAACAAATATCAAACAATCCCTCTCCTCTTTCAGAAACATGGTCAGGAAAAAGAATAAATCAAGGAGTTGGTCCTATCCTATAAAAA
This sequence comes from Sarcophilus harrisii, assembly GCF_902635505.1. NCBI lineage: Eukaryota > Metazoa > Chordata > Mammalia > Dasyuromorphia > Dasyuridae > Sarcophilus > Sarcophilus harrisii. The sequence continues at coordinate 365,367,648 of NC_045426.1, forward strand.
CCCTGCTAAAATGATAAAGCTCAGGATGAATTGGAGCTGGCAAGGGAACCTCAGGACAACAAAGAGGATAGAATTTTTGTTGTTGTTTCATTTTTTGTTTTGTTTTTAACTGCATAAAAAGGAAAAGAAAAAAAGGACAGGAACTGTATCTGGAGTAAATGGAATCATAATAAAGAGATGGTTGACAAACATCCAAAAGGGAAGAAATAATTACCAAGAGGCAGTAGGATTTCATCAAGAATAAATCTTTCCATACTAATCTCATTTCCTTTTTTGTCAAAATTATTAAACTAATAAATGAGGGAAATCTGTGGATATAATCTACCTAGATTTTAACAGAACCGTTGATTAAGTTTTTCATACTATGGAGGGGGGAGTTTGGATTTTATTATAAGCTAATCATGTGAATTTAAAGTGGGTTGGGTGACCAGACTCAAAAAAGAGTTGTCAACAGTTTAGTGCTAACAAAGCAGATTTTCAGTGGAGGCCTGCAGATATCTACACTTAGCTTTGTGCTACTTAATATTTTTCTCAATAACTTGATTTAGGCAGAGATGATGCTTATCACTTTTGAAGAGGACACTAAGTGGTGAGGAACAGTTAATCCAGTGGAAGACAGAAGCAGAATCCTAAAGACTTCACAGGTTAGAAAACTAAGATAAATCAGATAATATGAAATGCAATAAAAATAATTGTGAAATCTAGCAAATCTTGGGCACAAATTTCCCCCCACAAGTGTAGGATGGAGTACTATATTGACTTGAAAATGTATGCTATCAGAGGACAAGCCAAGAATGATTTATTTTGGGGAGGTAGGAAAAATTTAAGTATTTTCTTATTTGTGTTTTGGTTATGAAAATCAGGTCAGCCAGTAGCCAATAGCCAGAAATGCCAGAGGATAAATTGGAGAAACTGCCCACATTTAGATTGGAAAAGAGCAGACTCAGGGTGAGGATGGCATATCAGTGGTGTCAATCAATGGGATAATGAGGGATGCACTTTGACTTAAAAAATGACAAATTAACATTATCTATGTTGGTTTCTATTGTTAAATATTTACCAACTATATTTTAATCTGGTTCAGGTCACACTTGAAAGTTGTACAATTGACCTCAAGTATCAAGGACATGATAGCTGTTGTCTTGCATTTGAAGGACTCAGTTTGAATGTAAATTAGATGTTCCATTTTGTCCCAGAGAACAGAATTACGAATGACAGGAGCAAGAATTTTGAAGTGGTCAATATCAGAAAAAAATTTATTGTAATTAAGTTATCCAAAACAGAATGGGCTGTTTGGAGGGGTAACAGAGACCCTCTTCCTGGTGGTCTCCAAGCAAAGGTTGTTTGTCCTTTTGTTGGGCATTTTTTTTCATGAATGGTTTGGACTACACACTCTTGGAACCCCATTCCAACTCTCAAATTCTAGGAGTCTGTGGATTCAAAGGCCTTTTCTGCATGTATAGTCAGTGGAATTTTTAATATCAGCGAACCTCATATCTACACATAATAAGTATTTGATAAATGTTTATATAATTGAATTGAGCTGAATGGAAAAGGAGTCACAATTAAGTAGAGTAGATGGTGACTATCAACTAAATTATAATTTACAAAAGCCACTGTGTAGATAAATGAATCAGTTATATCATTATCAGGAAAAATAACAGTAGCAAATTCCCATGAAATCACAGCCTGGTGCAGTAGGTAGGAACACTGAATTTGGAATCAGAGGACTGAATTCGAATCTAGTTTCAACCTTAGCAAGTGATGGGGTCAGGCATTTTTTAGCCTTTGTTTCCACATCTGTAAAATTCTCTGCTAGCACTGTCTTCCAAGGATGATGGGAGAATTAAATGGAAAAAAATATATGAACTCTTCTGTAAACCTTAAGGTGCCTATAAAAATCAGTTATTACTATCATTACTCCTCCCTGGTAGTCAGTAACCCTATCTCAGGCTCTCTATTCTTTCTCCTTTTCCTTTAGTCCCTATTAGTTATTAGATCCCACTCAATGAATTCCAAACACATGTTTAGGGAGAACACTATTTATTCTCCCCACTCAATTGGAAGGAGAAGAGGAATTAATTAGTGAGTGAATGAAAAAGTGTTTATTTAGCCCTTGTTATTCACAAAAAGAATTGCACAAGGCACATGGTAATTCATTGTCTATAGTCATTGCCACTGAGAAAACCATATCCATTGATGATGTTGAACCACCTTACAATGCCAAAAACATCAATTGTGAGGACGTTATTTTCTGAGTCTTCAATGGCTTTGGTTTCTGAGGAATCAGAGCTGCAATATGTACCAAAGTGGGTGCCAGCCAGTCATTGTGTGCATCTAAAGTCTCTGTTATTGTGGAGGCTGAGTCCAGTGAATCAATAAATTGTAATGGGGTAAGGACAATTGAAAGACTGTAACCAATATGGTTAGCTCCTGGGAGGAGAAAAGCATCCAGTTGTCTAAGTAGGGAGGAAGTGGGGAGGGTGGAGCAAAGTAACCAAAGTTGGAAAAATGGAATAGGTTAAAACTTCTTTGAGGAAAAGGAAAAGGGGAGGGGAGTGGAAGGAGTAGAAAAAAGGAAAGGGGAGGGGAAGGAGGGAAGCAGGAGGAAAGGAGAGAGGAAAGGAGAAATGGAGAAGGGGAGGGGAAGGAAAGAAACGGAGGGGAGCCAAAGAGAAGGGAGGAAAAGGGAAAGTGAAAGGGAGAAGAAAGGGAAAGGAGAGGAGAGGAGAAAAGACAAAAAGAAGGGAGGAGAAGAGAAGAGAAGAAAAGAAGGGGAAGAATAAAAAAGAGAAAAGGAGGAAAGAAAAGAACAGGACAGAAGAAGAAAAGAGAAAGGAACTGAAAAGCAAAAAAAAAAAAAAAAAAAAAGCAAGGAAGTGTAAAAATGAAGAAAAAAGAAAAGATAAAGCGATTATAATTTTCATCTCCACAGGGGTTTCTTCCCTCAATAATGATAGTTGAAGCAGAACCTGTATCTGGGGTAGACATCTCCTTACCCCCAGACTCTTGGGCTTAGGGTCCTTAACATGTCTATCAGTGTCTAGTCAATACTAGCACTTATTGTATTTATGAAACCAAAACAGGGATCAGTGTTTCCAGAGAACGGTGGCACTATGTAGTCCCTCTACTCTCTTAGCACAGCATAAACAGTGCAAATCAGCTCCTGGACCACCACATTAGTGACTGACTAACACTGGACAGTATCTTCCTTAGACTTTAAGAATCACTCATACTTTGTCCTTTTCTTTTCAAAGTGATTAAGTCTCCATCATTTCATTAGCTCCTTTAATAAATACCTTGTGTGGCAAAAAGAGCAGGCATTTTTTATGGCAAGAGGCCTCTGTGGCTTGCCTATCATCCCATAGTGAGTGAGCAAGTGACAAAGTCAAGGCCAGAACCTTGATATCCTGATTCCTGTGTAATGCTGTTTCCATGACAACATGAAGTCACTAGCTACATCTCAGCAGCTGCCCACAATTCTTACAAGGGTCATCCCTGCTTATCCCTGACAGTTCTGGGTAGGAAAAACAATCAAACCAGAATCACAAAAGCTCAGAGTAAATGGAGATCTCAGAGGTTCATGATCATCCCAGACTTATAATCAGAATGGACCCTGTAGATCATCTAATTCAATCCCTTTATTTTACAAATGAGGAAACCAGAACCCAGAGAATATAAATGACATGCTCAAATTCACCAGATGGTCATCAACAGAGACATGTTTTATTTTAATCAATTCTAATTCTAAACAGAGCCATGACCTAGTCCAACCAAATCTAGACAATTCTAACCCATGCCCTCTCACTACAAATCCAGCATTCTTTATCCTTACTAATCTTCTTTAAGACTTGTTGTGATAAGGAACCCAAAGACCATTTCACTTTGGACAGCTTAAATCTGGCAGTTTATTCTCACACTAAAGTAAAATCTGTTCTTTTTCTATTTCTACTCATTGCTCTTTGACCCAACCTTTAGAGGGTTAGATATAATATCTATAATTCTTCATGTACATAATAACCTTCTAAACACTTGAAGATAATTATGTCTCCCATTAAATGTTCTTTTTTCCAAATAAACATCCTCAGTTTCTTTATCCATTCTTTGCATGGTATATCCTTCCTTCCACTTACTATCCTTGTTATATTCCATGGGATTTACTTCCTCTTCCCAATGTCCTTTCTAAAAAGTGTCACCTACAGCCAATCATAGTAGTATAGATGTAACCCAAGCAAGATGTCCATATTATCACATTCCTCAGCCCAACTGTCCTTGTCTTTCATTGTCCTGTTCCACCTGTATTATTTAGGAAAGAGACCACAGACAGATCTAAGTTCTCATTTTATGACCATACATCAATCAATAAATAAATAATTTTGTTGTCGTTGAGTCATTTCAATCATATCTGTCTCATCATTATCCTCTCTGGGGTTTTCTTGACAGAGTGGTTTGCCATTTCCTTTTCCAGCTCATTTTACAGATGAAGAAACTGAGGCAAACAGGGATAAGGGAATTTCTCAAGATTACATAGCTAATAAGTTTCTGAGGTTAGATTTGAACTCAGAAAAATGAGTCTTTCTGACTCCAGACCTGGTATACTACATATATGCCACCCTACGTATTTATTAGGTACTTTCTATGTGCCAGATATTACAATTAGGCTCTGAGAACACAAAATTTACTAAAGTGAAACAAATTCTTCTCAGAAAGAGCTTACATTCTATCAGTGAGCTTTCTGCCTACCAAGTGGGCACTAGTCTTTTTCAATTGTAACCCATCCTGACAACTCCCTCCCCCCCATAGCATATGTCTTCATTCTATTGTCACTCATCCTTAGAATACTGAGAGCATCTCAACAAAATGGTGTAGACCACCAACTCTTCTCTGTCTCACCTTGTGTGATTGATACTCAACAATAAGTGACCTAGGTATATATTTTAAAGCTCCTAATAAGTGCTTTGGTTATCTGAAGACTCCTTACTTTCTAGGTCAGGAATCTAATTAAGAGATAATAGACCAATGTATACATCTCCCCTCTACCCTACTCTTGTTGCTGAATCAACCCCCACCCAACCTCCCTTTTCTGCAAAACCCTATTGTGAATTCCGCATCATCACACTCACAAAACTCCCCTTGACATGGATGGGAACAAGCTTAGCATACCCAATAAAGACCCGCAGTGCAGTGGAGAGCCTGCAGCGGGGTGTTCTTGGCCAACAGAAAAGTGGCTGGCAGCTAGAATGTAGCCTATGGTAGAGTATGGACAGTCCTTAAAGTCCCCCCCATTGGGGTTGCAATGAGATTTCTGATGATTTATTGACCCAATTCTATAAAACATATCTCTATATACCCATCCATTCTATACACACATATGACATATGTACATATATTTTTTTAGCCACTGCTACTAAACAAGCCATTCACACTGCAGAACCGAAATGAACTGAGCTGAACAATAAACTAAAACTTGCCTAGAGCGAGTTGAGCAATAAACAGGTTTTTAATTTTTTCCCCTTCCATCTCTTGGATGTCTGTCTCTGATGGATGATGTGACAAAGGAAGGATCCGCCATAAATCCTGAATCCCGAATACTAAATCAGTCTGTGCCAACCCAGCACTTGGAGCTGGTCCCCCCCCTCTTTCTAGAAGCACTTATGTTTGGCTTCTGTAGCCCTTTCCTCCCCCTAGATCCATCCAGATCCCAGAGTTCATCATCCCCGAGTGTGGAGGGGGCCATCAACAACAAAGAGGTTTATTATCTTTTCTTGAGAAAGAATTCAGACTTGTTCAGCTTGCTTCCTGAGGTCAGAGCCATGAGCAATGGATTTTACCTTTTAGACTGCTGAAAAGTCCATCTGGATTGTTATAAGGAAACCTTACAGTTCAAAAAGAAGAATGGGGTTTTCCTCAGGAACTCAGGTAGTGTCCTCCATGAGAGGTCTTCAAACAAAGACTGCATGAGACGACTTTATTTAACCTTTATTGGATGTTTTAACTTGGATTCCTATTTAGATATGGATTGGTCTAGATGATCACTGAAATTATTCTAATGCTAGGATGCTAGGTGATCCTATAATGTTTAGAAAGTATTCCTACTTGCTCAAGGTGATGAAAAAAATTTCAGTAACTGACAATACTAGGTCCTGATCTCTCAAACCAATAATCCCATGTATGAGACCCCATGATCATAAAACAGAGGGCTACCAAAAAAAACTAGAAATCTTTGATCCAATTGTACCATACCAAGTATTGATGTTCCAGTGTCCTTCCTTCATTTAATATATTAGTCTTGTATGCATTGGATTTTATGCTATATATCAAAGTACTCTAGAAATATAATTATCTAGGGTCCTGAATTGACTAAAGTAAAGAACTTGAGCTAGATTATATTTGAAAATTAGATTATATTTGGAATGTTTTCAAGGTTTTTTAGCCGGTCACTGCCACCAAAACCTATATTCACCAATATTTTTCTGATAATGATACATCCGAGAATTATAGAATAACACGATTAATCAATCAATAGGCTTTAGATATTCTAATATTGTTTAATAATAAATGATAAATATATTTTTAAACAAATACTATTATATTATCAGATCCTCTTTTCTTTACTTTAAAGCTTTTGATCCTTATTAAAATACATACATTCCTAAGAAATTCTCCTTTCTAAGCTATTCTTAGTCTGATACTTCTAGGCATGAAGGAAAGATCTGAAAATAGAATTGCAATGAGGAAGGGAGGCAGGTTGAGGGAACCCTGCTCTTGGAGGGAGGAGAGAATGGAGGATAATAGAGAGATAAAGAAGGGAGAGTCAGGGGGAACAAGGAAAACAGGGTATACTGGAAAGATTTGGGACTTGAAAACTTTGGACTTTACAAAAATGTCAAAGCATTATAGCATTGAGCTCATTCAGCCTATAATAAAACATATATTAAGGATATTCATTCATTCATTCATTTATTTTTAAAGTGCTGTTAGTAACTTGCACCCCTTTCTCCTCATAGTGGAGTAGAGGAAATGATGAAGGGACTTATTAAGCAGGATCGTGTTATGAAGAAAGAAGTGTTCTGATTATGTGTTCATGTTTAAAAATAATGCTATGTTTAGTTGATTATATTGATATTGGTTCCTTAAGGGAATTTTACAATGAAACCATTTGACATAAGTATTAGGAGGAAGTTTCTGTAAACCGTCAGTGAACTCCTCCCAAAATCTTCATTTAAAGGAGGCTCCCAAGCCAGCACACTCCTCATTTCCCACCAGCTGGATTTATTGGACTGAATTCTACCATGATCAATGCCCCAGAAACCTCTTACCAGGAGCCTCATCACCCTGTAAGACTTCATCAATTTGGGTACCTTCTTCCTCACCTCTTTCTGTCCCCAAATCTTTTCATCTTCCTTTTGTATGTTGCATTCCTCCATCTTTATTTTTCTTATTTGTATTCCCAGAGCCTAGCATAGTGCCTAGCACACAGTAAGTGCTTGTAAATGTTATTGATTGATAACAAACTTGATTCGTCCTCCCCCCAATCTATTAGAGAAAATAAAAAGGAGGTTCCACTTCAAGAACAGGCTTGAATAGTTGGACAATAGTAGAAGTAGAATAGTAGAACAAAAGGCCCAGAGATTTCAAAGAACTCTGGGTTCACGAGGGCTATATTCCTTCCGGTGGGAGGGGACTGTCCCCAACCCTTCTTTGTCTCAAGTCTCCATCCTAGAAACTACAAAGAAATCTGAATTAAAATTTATATATGCTCATGACTAAATCTCCCTACATGCAGAAAATAAGATTCCTTCCCACAAAGGTCCTCAGCGGACCTCAATGTAGACATTACAATATAGAGAAGCTTCTATCTCATCTACCACATAAAATGCATAAAACACAACAGATTCATAGGAGCTCATCAATAAATGTCAAAACATATAATACTCAATTGGTAGACTTATTAGACTCATTATATTCACCCTGAAATCTAAAAGATAAAGATAACTTTGTGAAACCACTTAACAAATAATTCTTAATTCACTGTCCTGTACCATCCAAGTAATTTATGGGAAAATAATGGAAAAGTAAGGTACAAATGCCCCTCATGACAGTGCTTCTGCTACAAGCCAAAACTCCTTTTCTGAGTGGAGCTGTTGAGAAAATCTCCCTATCTGAGGTCAGTGTAGCAGCTCAAAAGCTCTGAAATTCAGGCTTATCTATGAGATAGCCCCAAGAGTGACAAGAAACATTATTAATCGATGACCTACACTCAAAATAGGAAACTAGCAAAAGACAATCAGAAAATGGAGCCCTATGAACTCCCCTCCCAGACTCGTCTGAACAAACACACACCACTTGAGCATAAACTTCCACTCTAAGTTACCATTCTCTGTTCCTGGGGATGGAAGAGAGAATCGCTTTCTCTGCACTCTGATTTGGAAGTCCAAGAGAAAGTTGAGCAGAGGACAAGGAAGAAAGCAATTTCATAACTAGATTTCCTTCCATTTCCTCATCTGTAAAATAGGGATCATAAAAGCCCTTACCTCCCAGGATTGTTCTAAGGATCAAATGAAATAATATGTGTAAAGCACTTGCCACATAGGTTGTGATATGTAAATATTAGTTATTATTATTATTATTATTATTACTGCTAGGACACAAGTGTCCCTCCATGGGAAGGATCCTTCTCATGAAAGTCTATATCTTTTAATCTCATCATATTGATCAGCAGATCCCCATATAACATCCATTATCCTAAAAATATAACCAAATTCGCCTGGTTTGTATAAAGCTATACATACTCTTGGGGGATGCTGCTTCCCAAACAACTTCAAGATGTGTTAAGTTGACGTAACGTGTTCTACTTGACGTGTTTTATTTATGTAGATGCCTTCTCTAAGGAAGGTCAGCCATAAAGAAGAAAGTTATAAAATGTTCTGTTGAGTCCTAAATGTTAAGCTCACCTGCTAATTAATTTATTTAATATTTTTATTTTCCCCAATTACATATAAAATAATTTTTATATGTTTTTTAAAACTTTGAATTCCAGATTCTCTCCCTTCCACCCTACTCCCATCCTCATTGAGAAGGCACATGGGAAGTTATGCAAAATATTTCTATAAAATTTGAGTATTGCAAAAGAAAACATAGATTTCCCCCTCAAAAAAAAATCCTCAAGAAAAATAAAGTATTAAAAAAGTATCCTTCGATCTGTATTTAGACATTTCTTTCTCTGATTATGGGCAGCATTTTTCATCATAAATTCTTCAGAATAGTCTTGGATCACTGTATTGTGGAGAAGGGGGATTTGTAAAATTATGAAGTCAGGGGAGTCTGTTGCCTATGCCTCTTCCATCTTTAGGCATCTTATCTCACACTATCTTGCACGGACCCTGGGGAGAGAACCTGGTGCTCTTATAGTGTTCCCTGTAATGTCCTGTACCTAAGGTCTGATCTCTCTCAACTGCCTCATGCTCCATGCTTATCCTTCCTTTTTCCAAGGACCTCTCATTACTAATTTATATTAAGGTATAAAGGATTGATAGCAATGTAGAGTGTGATGTGTAATTACTAATTACTAATTAATGCTAATTAGTAATTACTAATGATATGTAATTACTATCTATATTATGTACTTGAATATTATAAAACTATACAATAAAATTCTATAAAAGAATCATTTCTTTTTGAGAGGACAGGAAACAACTTCATAAAAATCAGCACAGTACAACCAAGAAGCTAAATCCAGATAGGTACAAACTTCTCATTGGGCCCAATAGGGTTACTCAGACTAATAACCCCTTCAAATGGAGTGGGCATTAAAGTCTCAAAGACACAACTTGCTAGGAGTTGGAAAAGGTTCATAGGTCACAGAATCTTGAAACTGAAAGTGGTCAGCCCCTAAGTGAACCATCAGTCTTGTCAACAAAATCTTGAACATATCTTGAACACTTCCAATGGCAAAGAGCTCATACTTTGCCCCCACCCTGGCTTCTGAGATCATTCGTTCCTATTTTAGAAAGTCCTAGTTGTTAGGGAATGTTATCTGTGAGTTATTTCAAAGTCTGCCTCCCTCCCTGCAGCTTCCAATCATTTGCCTTTGTCCTGTCCTATGAAGACAAATTTATTTCCTCCTCCCCTTGACTGCTTCTTGAAGTACTTGAAGACAGCTTAGAAAGTCCCTTTGTCTTCTTTACTCTAAGCTAAAACAAACTTGTTTTAATTGCTCCTCAGATGTCATTATCTTTAGCTCATCCTCATTGCCCTTCACTGAACCAGAGGATGCCTCTGTGGATAACACTAAAAAAAAACAAAAAACAAACAAACAAACAAAAAAAAACCCACAGACAATTTGCCTTAAGCCTGGAGGGGAAAACTTGTGGAAGGGAAGATTTGAGATCAGGGAAGGCAAACTTCCCCGAAAGAGAAGGAAAAAAAAGCTAAGTCTACCTTGGCTATATAGATGTCATATGTATGTATATATGATACATATATAAACATATATATATAGTCCTTTCCTCTTTCTGGTCAAGAAGTTCTTGTCACTAATTCATGTTAAGGTGTAAATAACTGATAGCAATGTATGACAGATCTCTTACGGGTTGTGACAAATACAATCCTCTAATCACAGATAGATAATATGTCATTACTATATAACTATTTAGAAAGATTTACATATTTATCTCTAGATATACAGTACATATGCATACATATATAACAAAAATACATATATATGTATGTATATACATGCAATATGTGTGATCTAGATATATTGATTGATCTATATATCCTTCTATATATATATATGAATTTATGCTGATATATATAGAGAGAGAAGGAGAGAGAGAGAAAGGAGAAAGAGAGAGAGAAAGAGGAGACAGAGAAAGGAGAAAGAGAGAGTGAGGTAAATATATAGATATATACATATAGCTTTTGGTGTTGTTGCTATTGTTGTTTGTCCTTAATTCTCAAAGACAACCATGATATCAAGGAGGTGATATCATGACATGCAAGTGAATGGGATTTAAGTGAGGGAGGGTTAATATATATCATATATATGAGTATGCATATATACACACATAAATGTGTATATATGTAACTGTTAGATAGACATTTCCCTGACAAATGATTTTTCCCCTATAATGGCTGAATTGGAATTTTATAGGAAGTGGAGGGAATGGAAAGTCCTGTGATTTCATCAATATAAACAAATTAACACATAATAGTACATAAATTCCAGATGCTTTCTTAGTGGGTTTTTTGGGTCATTGGGGAGTTCAATAATTTGTTTCAGATCAAAGAGACAGCATCTGTCAAATCTGAATCCAACTCTTCCTAAGTCCAAAGTCTATCACTTTTTCTACTATGTCATGCTTCTTCTTGTGGCAATTGAATAAAATTTCAATTTAAATCCCATACACACAAGCCATGACATCTCCCTCATGACATCATTGGTCCTCTTTGAGAATGAAGGATGAACAAAAAAAACAATCCAAGATATATTTATACTGAAGGGCTAAGTGCTGTGTTGGCACTAGGTCTAAATCTGAATATCTTAATTGGACTAGATGATCTCTAAATCTCTGCATAAGGGTAAAGGATAAAACTACAAACTATATACATGCTTAAATTACAGTTTAGATCTTTGTAAATAAACTTTTATTTTTTTCTGTGAAGTTTTTTTTTTATATGATTTGGTTTTAAAATAAGAATAGCATTTGTATCAAGCTTTAAGGTTTATAAAATAACAAATATCTTCACATTTGAGCCTCACAACAATCCTGATAGGTATATACTTTAATATCCTCATTTTATAGATAAGGAAACTTGTCCAGAGTCATACAACAAGTGATTGAGACTGGATTTGAACTCAGATCTCCATGGTACTATGCTCATAGATCCATCCACTGGACCACCTACCTGCTAGGACTGTTTGATTTCCTTGGTGTAGGACAGAGGTGTCAGAGACAGGCCTTTCAGTCACCTAGAATCAGATTAAAATATGATTGAGAAATATATATATATATTATATATATATATATAAAATAAATTAAAGTGCAATACAACATAGATAATGTTAACATGTGATTTTCTAAGACATATATCAGGATGGAGATTCTTATTATAGTCTTATATGTAGTCTTATAGAGTTGTTTAGGGACATGAAAAGCAATGTGCTTTATTCAGAATCACACAATGTGTCAGGAGCAGAAGAACCTGACCCCATGTTTTCTTGTCTCTTAGGACTTCTGTATTTCCAGTCTTCCCTAATCTCTCTCTTCTGTACTTGATTTTGCTTCATTTTTATTTCTTTCATTAAATCTCTAACAAGTCTTTTTAATCCCAACCTTGCCTCAATGGAATCAAGAGGAACAGTTTGTTAACACCCTCTCAGTCTTGGGAATGAAGAGTTTTAATACTTAAGGAAGGGAGGAGGAGAGGAATTATGCCTCTGTGACTTAAGAGGGGTGAAAAATCATCACTAAATGAGATACAACTTGGGAAACCTTGAATGTTAACACAAGGAGAGAAAAAAAATAATCAGAAAGACACAGATCCCATTCATGGGTGGGTGGGTAAGGACCCCTGGAAAGCCTTCTAGAGAAGAAAGGTAACCCTAGAGCAGAGTGAAAATTAGATGAATTGCCAGGTGAAGTGGCAAGGAAATTAAAAAAAGAGAGCGAGACCAGGATGATTTGGGTGTATAGGTATTCAGAGACTGCTGAACTCAAAGCCAGAGGAAATAGTCTCTCTCTGGTAAGATAAGAGGCTGGGATATTGCATCCAGCTGTGAGCATCTCATTACAGGCCAGATGTAGACAAAGTGGAGAGAGTTCAGAGAAGGGCACCAGGAATGATTAGGTAGTAGGAGAGATTAATTTATGAGGATAGATTAAAAACTAAACTTGGATAGCTGGGTAAAGGGGAGGCTGATTCTCTGTCAACAAGAAGTGAATATGTTAGGAGAGGAGGGAAGGAAGAAGGAAGATAGGACCTGGTCCTGAAGAGGAGAAAATAGGGTGGAAAGAAGGAAATCAGCATAAGATATCCAGGATATTTATCCAAAGATCCCAGAAAGTCCATCTTCAAAAATATTGCCAATTAATTATATTGCCCATTGAAGGCAAAGAAGAAGCTGCTGATCCCAATAATAGTGCTTGTCCAGTAATTGGGATGGTTCTGAATTTCTACATTCCCCACCCCCACCCCACAACTTATAATCATTGAATTCATGTGCAACCCAGCTGGTCTCGGGATAAGGGTGAAGCCCAAAATCATGGTTCCCATAAAAGTATCAACAGCAGCATATTAATCACAGATTCACAGACTCTCACACTATTGGAGCTGAAATGGACCTTAATATCACTTGGAACAATTCCTTTTGCTTTTCAGAGGTAGAAACTGAGGATGCCCAACAAGTATGTAAAGCGCATCTTCTATTTAAAGAAAATTTCCTGAAGGGTATAACCACACATGGAATTGTGGGGCTAATAGTAAATGGTGAAGAGTGAAGGGCACAGAAAGATTTCATAGGGAGTGGGGGGAGTGTTCCTGTCAATTGTCATTTATCTTCAATATAAATTTGATCCCCCTCACCTAGTTATAGCTGTGGGTACAGATTATATAAATGTGACAGGCATCCAAAGGAACCAGAGTTCACTGGAAAATAGGAAAGTCTTCTCAGAGAAAGTGGGGAGATTCAGCAACAGTGTAAAAAAAGGAATAATTTTGAAAGAACTAAGGCATCAGAGCTATGCAATGACTAATCAGATGACCATTGTTGAAGGATATTTCCTACCTCTTAACAGAGAAGCAACAGACCAAATAGCCAGAATAAGACACAATTTGGGTTATAGCCAATAGAAGGATTTGATTTTGATGACTGGACATATTTGTTAAAAGGCTGTTGTTTTTCTTTCTTTTTTTCCCCCAGGAGAATTGAGGAAAGGAGAAAAAATGCTCTTTAATTGGGCAAAAATAACATTTAATTTTTTAAAAAGTGTTTGAGGTGGAATGCATTGGCTAATAAAGTCTCTGTTTGCCTTCCTGCTTCCTCTCCTACCTCTCCTAACCTGGCCTTGCTTGGGGCGTCACTAGCTCTCGGGAAAAAAGGGGGGAGAGTTGTCTCATTGACCATCCAGAACTTCCTAGAAATCACTCAAAAATCATTTCAAATGAACAGGCTTGTTTGGCCAACTCCATTGCCCTAGAAAATAATCTCCATCCTCTACGACAAAGCATTTCCCTAATGAAAAGAAACATTTCTCTCCTGCTTCAATACTCTTCTTGTGTTTTGTTTGCTGAATTCACTGCCAGTGAATCCCCTTGTTTATCTAAGGTTTACAAACAACATTCCTCATTCCCAGCAGCTGTGTTGTGTTGTTATCCTTATTAGATTGAAAGTTCCTTGAGGGCAGGAATAGTCTTTTGCTTCACTTTGCCTCTCCAGTGCTTAGACTCCCTGTGACTCCTTGAGTTTTCTTAGCATTTTACAGGTGAAGAAATTGAGGCTAGCAGGATTAAATGACTTGCCCAGAGCCACTCAATTAGAGTCTAGATTTGAATTCAGATGCTCCTGACTCCAGGGCCAGCACTCCATCCACTGTACTACCTTGCCACACACCTTGGTTAGTTGTCATCCTTCCTTCTCAAAGAGGACCAAAATAACATCATTATGTTAGAATTGAGTTACAGTGTGTCCAACTATGACTGATCAGGTCAATATGAGCTCAGAATGCTCTGCCACAGGTCAGACACGAATAGTCCCTGGGAACATTTGGGGTGACTTCTCACATCTCGCATTTCTTCTGAGCTAATTCAATTCTGCTTTGCTCATAGAGCACAGCACCTTCTCTGATGAGGGCACGCCATTCTGAAGGAGCCAGTTCCGTTTATATGGTGGGAATCTAACATGTCCTGAAAGCAATTTTAGTAAAATTTGCTGTGGGCAAAGGAATTCTAGTGGGGCCGGGGTATATGTGAGCTCACACATTTGTGTTTATGTGTGTGTATGTATATGTTCATGTTTGTGTGTCTATGTACATATTTGTGTGTGTGTGTGTGTGTGTGTGTGTGTATATCCATATCTGCTGATCCTACTGTTCTTTCTAAATCCACATGTGTACAGGTTTGACAACCTTCATTTTAATTTTCAGCTGCAAAACCTTCTCCTTGTTTTGCCTCTCTGAGTTTTCATTCCTATCCACATAAGCTAGTGTCTCCCATGTCATACAATAAATTCTAAAGTTCTTAAGAAAGACCTTGAGGTTGATTGATAAATGCTTGAGGGTTAATTGATAAATGCTTATTGACCCACTGTTTGACTAATTTTACAGATGTGGAAGCTGAGTCTCAGAGAAATCAAGTCATATAGCTAATAAATATTAGAGCTAAAATTCAAAGTTAGTTCTCTCCTGATCTGTAATACAGTTTCTTTTCGACTACAGCATGTAGGAAACAAAGAATCAGCACCAGAGGTACACTCAGATCATAGCTAGAGTGACAGTTACTCAGAGGCCATATTTCAAAGATAATATCTTTCTTCAATTGTTTGATATCCTACTTCCTTGATCGCTTGAAGGCAGGAGGGGTTGGGATTGAGAAGAAGAGTGAGTCAGATATAAAGCTCTTTGAGAAAGGAGGGAGATAACTCGGAACCTTATCCACATCAAAGATCTGGACAGGAGGATTCATAAAGATCAAGTGAACCTCAAAGGAGAAAGGTTAATGAGTGGTGGGGGGAAAGGAGGGTCTGGAAGTGAGAGGAAAGCAGAAAGTCCCATCCTCCTCCTGGGCCGCTGTGTCTGTGGTATAAAATAAGCCACATCCAACACAGGGAAGAGTGTTGGAAAAGGTCAGGTCTCCAAGAGTAGAAGAAAGAAAGGATAAACATTTAAATTCCCACTTTGTGCCAGGCACTATGATTAGTGTTTCCAAGCATTATCTTGTTTGATTTAACACCCCCAGGAGGTAGGTGCTGTTACTATCCCCTTTTTCAGTTGAGGAAATTGAGGCACACAAAGTTAAGTACCTTCCCCAGGGTCCCACAGTTAATAATGTCTGAGGTCATGGTAAAACTCAAGTCTTAATGACTCCAACCCCCAGACTCTATCCACCATTCCAACTAATGCAGGATTTTGGAAAGAATATGAAAGAAATGTCTAAGATAAAAAGGAAGTTTGTTAACAATATCATTGGAATTTCAACAGGCATATTTTAAACAGAAAGACAGAGGAAGGTAGGCACTGGGAATAGAGCTTATGTGGATAGGAATGAAAACTCAGAGAGGCAAAACAAGGAGAAGGTTTTACAGCTGAAAATTAAAATGAAGGTTGTCAAACCTGTACACATGTGGATTTAGAAAGAACAGTAGGATCAGCAGATATGGATATATATATATATATATATATATATATATATATATATATATATATATATATATATATATACACACACACACAAATATGTACACAGACACACAAACATGAACATACACATACACACACATAAACACAAATGTGCGAGCTTACACATACCCCGACCCCACTAGAATTCCTTTGCCCACAGCAAATTTTACTAAAACTGCTTTCAGGACATGTTAGATTCCTACCATATGAGCAGAACTGGCTCCTTCAGACCATAATCCTTATTCCAGTGCTATTAAGCACCAATATTTGCTTCCTGATCATTTTTATTACTTACTTTTGCTCAAGTCCCAGTGAGGGATGGAACTATGACTAAATGTGATCTCCCAAGAAGAGAATATATTGTCCATAACCAGACAACACTGGATTTAGCATCCAAGGTTTCTAAGAATTTTAGATACTATGTTTTAAGGACCACAGATGTGGAACTCAATTGTATCTCTCAATCATTACTCCCTTTCCCTTTTTGCTTATTTCCTTTAAAATCAGTTATGTTGTACTAATAATTTTATAAGACATCAGGCTAATTGTGTCTTTGAAAATCCTGTCTCTGAGAATAGAAAAAAATGCTTCATGGAAAGTTTGTTATGGAGACAAAGAAAGAGGCTTGACTTGCTGATTCCAGAGACGACATTGGCTATCACATTCTACAAAGAGACAAAAATGGAGACCCTTCTCTACTCTTGCTCACTGTTAAGCCATTGAAACTCTTCCCCTCACTCTAGAAATTACAAAGAAAATTAAGTCAGGGGATAAAAATGATAAGTTATTAATCCAGATGTTCCTGAAGGATGTGATACTATTCTCCAGAAATACACTGCCTCCAGTATTCCCTTTTTCTTCTCCTCATGGAGCCCCAAATTTTGGCTGTCTCTTCTGGATATAGGCAGTAATCTTCCCCAAGTTAGTAAGACTGGGTATATAAAATTCTTTTTCAAGTATTGAAAGTATAATCAAAGGAAATCCCAGAGGCTAGAAATAGAAGTAATGGGTGGGAGTTTTATGAAAGCATATTTGCTTAGTAGAAGAAAAGGCTTCTTCACAATTAAAGCTGCTCAAAAATGAAATAAGGTGCTTAGGAGTGAAGTCCTTATCACTATAGGTCTCCAAGAGTGGGCTGAATGACAGCTAGAACTGGAGGAATTCCTGATCAGATATGGGTGGGTCTGGATGATTTTTGAGGTCCCTCCCAACTTGGACCTTAAAAGCAGGATGGTCCATCTGCAGTAAAAGACAAAACTTACCTGCCTCTACTCCCTGAAAAGGAATTGCTGCAATGCAATTCAAGAAAACCTAATAGTAGCTGGTAAGACAGCCTCCTAAGTCCTTTATAAATATTAATTTAATTCATAGGCAGGAATCTGCTCTACTAATCCATGTTATGAGTTAAATAAACTATGAATTCCAGCCCAGAGTCCAGGAAAGTATAGTAACATCCAACTTCAGGTTATAACTTCAAAGTTGGGTACTGTATCATAATAGGGATATACACTGATTTTAGCAATCAACTTTATTTAAAGAAGGGGTAATTGTCTCAGCTGTGGCTAGCAAAATTCTTGGTGCCACCCAAACTAGATTAAAATATAATTAGAAGATATTTAACAAAATAAACAAAGCTACAAAAAAAAGAAGAGGTAAGTAATTTGGGGTCTATGATCCCCATAGATTGCAGAGAGTCTATGAATTTGGATAGAAGAAAAATTTCATTTTTATTTCAATATAAATAGCTTCCTTGTAATCCTTTGTTATTTTATTTTATACATTTAAAAACATGATTTTGAGAAGGGCCTTCCCAGGCTCCCAATGGGGTCTGTGACTCCCTAAAAAAGTTAAGAATCCCTAAATTAAAGGAAGGTACTGCTGGAATGCAGTATCATAGAAAGTAAATGGTACTGATCTTGAATCTGATCCTAAAACTAACTCTTGCTACTTATGTGACCTTGTGAAGTCATTTACCTCCTTGTGCCTCAGTTTCCTCATTTATAGTGTACAAAAATTAGAGTGAATTATCTTTATGACTACCTCCATCTTTTAATCCTATAATCCTACAAATTATACCACTTTTATAAAAGTCTTGATCAGCTTAAAAGGCCAAAGCAACATGTCAGGAAAGCCAACTGGGAACTGATAAAACATCACGCTGAGGAAAGGTAGGCCAGTGGCTGTTAGTGACAATAGAGTTTTTGAATTAGTATGCCAGCAACGTCTGAAACATATTCATTGTGTTAATAGAAATGACTAACTATATTAGACTTTTTGGGTTTATTATTCATATTAGTTATAATATGGAAATGAAATTTTATTTCTAAATTGCAATCAAATGATATTTTCTATTAAAACTTTAATAGCAAACCAAATTAAGCAATGCTACGGGTTACATATTAGTAATCCAGTTTGGTTATAACTCATATTTTCCTTATTTTGTTATGAATCATCATGGGACTGAAATAAAACAACAAAAAATTTCCAAAATGAAGTAAAAAGCTTTTCTCTCTTTTCTTTTGTCTTGAAAAAGGAAGAAAGGACAAAGAGGAACATAGAAACTTATATAGCTCATTTACATTAAGACTGCAAATCATCCAGCTACAGAAATTCTGAACTTATGATTTTATTTACTCCCCCCCCTTTCCTTTCTTAGATTGCCCCATTGTAATAATAACATAGGCTTGCTACAATAGCAAACTGCAGTTAAAAAAAGATATCACTGAAAAATCCACATTGTATGCTAGAAAAGCATGAGGTCTTCTGTAGTAGAGTATAGTACCTGGTTATATAACTCCCTCCATTCAAGACAGCCTCAGATCATCCCTTTGGCACAAGGGTAGAAACCATATTTTATACCTCTTTGTATTCTTTACAGAATTTAGTGCGATTCAGGGTACATAGTTGATGCCTTATAAATACTCACCAAGTGAATATGTTGAATGGATTATTCAGCAATTAACAAATCAAAATTTCACAAAGAATTAATTGAGAATCAACCAGTATTTGTTGAGCAATAGTTTGTTCCGGCTACTAAAGAATTTGAGACCATCCTCTAGTTTTGGAAAGGTAAGATATATGCATAAGATATATACATCTTATTATATAAATCATGATAAATGTCATGAGAGGTAAATTTATAATAATATCATAACAGTAGCTCATATTTTTATCTTTCTTTAAGGTTTAGAAAGTGTTATATATATATTATCTCATTTGATCTTCACAACAACTCTCTGAAATAGAAGCTACTATTAATCCCCATTTGTAGTTGAGGAAAATGAGAATAGGAGAGTTTAAATAACTTATCTAGCAACCCACAACTAGTATTGTATATTAGACACTTAGTTTCTCAAGCAAGATTCAAACTCAAGTCTTCAAAGTTCTAAGACCAGCACTCTGCCACCAAGGTATCTCATGAGGTAATTCCTAGAGAAGATCTAGGAAATTACCAGAGGAAGGAAAAGCTTCGGTCTTGGATCGGATGGATAGGATTGGGATAATTTGTTGGTTGAGAAAGCTGACTTGAGATCAGTGTTGATGCTCAGGGAATTCATTTAACAGTTCACATTTCAATAAAGATATTCAGAAAATGAAATCATGGACTGGTAATAAGTATGAATTTTAAAAGTACAACACAGTCCTATAAGAATATAGTATTTAGAATACTAAAATAGTATCTGGAGTACTAAAATTCAGAATGAATTGAAGTTAGTGATGAATCAAAAGGTAAAGGGCTAGTGAAGTGTTTTTAAAGCTTTAATGTGAACAGGGGAATTTTTTTTTTTAATAGACACTCAATATCTCTCTGCCTTTCCATTCCTGTGGGTGAATAGGCTAATAACGACAGATAATGAAGAGAATGAAAAACTATTCATTTCTTATTTTATATTTTCTCTAATAAGAAAATAAATTTTTGATTAGAATAGATAGAACCAAAATAATTAAGTATTGAAGCTCAAAATAAGTGAGAGGATGGTAAGAGATTACTTAGTAAATCTTAATGTTTCAAGTCACCAGACACAAAAGAATTATATCCCAAGCTTAGAAAGAATTGGTAGGATTCCATTGATTTCTAAAAAATCAAGGAGAACAGGAGAGGTTCCAAAAAACTAGAAATTGGTAATCATTATAATTTTCAGGAAAAAAAGGGAATCTTTGAATTATAAGCCAATGAGTTTGACTCCCATTCCAGGCAAAATTCTATGCAATAACTAAAGAAATGTTGGGGAATGTTGATCAAAGGAGTAGTGATCATAAAGAATCAACATTTCTTCAGCAAAAGACAAGTCATAATAGAATAAATATATTTTCATTTTTTTTTCTTTTTGACAAAGTTATTAACTGGTAGATTGTGGGAAATGTCATAGACATAGTATTCCTGAATTTCAGCTAAGTGCCTGCCAAAATTTTTCATACTGTTCTTGTAAATAAGATGAAGTTTTGGGCTAGACAATGTAGGCCAACAATGGGTTTATAATTGTCTGAATAATCAGACTCAAAGAATAGTTTTATTGGTGGATAATATCAACTTGGAAGAGGAAGCTGTATGTGGGAGGAAAGAGAAGTCTAGAGTGGCAAATGCTTGGTAATCTGTCCTGGTGTCCATAGTACTGTGTGCTCCATATTTGGGTCAGTGACTTAGATGAAGGATTAAATGGTATGTTTTCCAAATATTCAGATGACATAAAAATAGGAGCAACAGCTAACATATATGATTACAAAGTCAAGATAGAAAGATAGAAAAAAGATATCAACAAGCTAATAAACAATGAGTCAAATCTTCAAGGATGGATGCTAATTAAGATAAATGTCAGGTATTGTACTTGGGTTCCAAAAAAGTCAGTTGCTAGGTAACAAAAGCTGTAAAAAAAAAAAAAAAAAAAAAAAGAGTGGTGGGGGATTTTCTGGTTACAGTGGCAGTGTGCAAACTAGTTCCCCAACAAAGACTTTACTAAAGCTATAAAAATATACTAGAAGGAATATTGGAAACAAAACAAAGAGAAATGACTATAAGCTCCTCTGTCCAATCCAGGAATACACAAAAGGACCGCCCAAAACAGGCAGTGGCTCTGAGCAAAGACAAGATATGGTAGTGTACAAGAAGTTCAGACCCACAGCAGGAGACTAAGTGCCAAACTAGCACTTAATGCAGAATTCTAAGTCCATCCAATCCATAATAGGAGACAAAATTAAGAGAAGATCAGAGGCAACCCCTGTGCAGGTTAATATTCAGATAGCCCTAACTGAGGCACATGGCAAGAGTCTCCTCAACCAGTATCCAAGCAGGGCAATGTTAAACCAGCACACACTTAAATCATGTAGCAAGAAACACGAACAGATAAACAGATACTCTGGGATAAGCTGCCTAGTGTCTAGATGTCCCACATCCAAAATACAGAAGACACAAAGGGAGAAAGAACTACAGTAGCATCTGAGTTCTTAAAAGGGGCCTGCTATAAGAAAAATCAACATCTTGTTGGGGACCATGAGACTTGTAGCAAAGAACAGAGCAAACTTTGGTTTTAGACCATACAAGGACAAAGAAACAGAAAAGAGATAAAGAGTAAAACCTGAGCCACAAGAAGACAGAATCAGAACCCCGAAATTCTTATAGAGAGTGGACCCTCATCTTAGTCATTACACCCAGGACCATCCCATTCAAGTGTTCATACCACCCAAAAAAACAAGAGGGAGCAGTGTGCAACTTATATATTAAGTGCCAATACAAAATTAGGAATATGAGAAAAGTTAGAAGCATTAGAAGAAAATGCCAAATACAATAAAGAAATTCTGTAAATTGAAAGAATCCAGGAGGTAATCCCAGGCTGGGAAAAGCAGCTCCTCAGCAAGTCAAGTAAAACCAAAGAGAAAAGAATTACTTGGGCACAAGGACCACATGAGTTTCTTGAAGAAGTAGAGCAAGAGATACAAAATATAATAATTCAAGTTGAAGCTCACAAGAAAAGAATAGCCAGAAAAATTAATGACTTAGATCTGAAGGTGGTCAACCTTACCAAAGAATTTGAGTCTAAAGTTTAGAATGAATTAAATGGAAAATGCCATGAATCAAGAATAAATATTAAAACAAAATTTAAGAATTGGGGAAAACATGAAGAAAATATATGTACTATCAAAAACAATTTACCTAAAAACAGATCAAAGAAGAATTACCTCAAAATATTGAATTGTCTAAAAATCATGGGTGCCATATTTAAAGAGATCAAAATTTTAAAAATCTAGATCTATTAGAAACAAAAGGTAAAGTGAAAATAGGAATATTCCACTGATCACCTCCTAAAAAATACATAAAATAAAGTCTTCCTCAACAATATAACTAAAACCTACCATCCGTGTGTATGTGCTCACATGCTTACTCATACTTCCACACATACATAGTAAGAAGTCAGAAAGAAAGAGTTCAAGTATCAGGGACTTTTAGGATTACATTAAACTTGATAGCTACTTCTTTAAAGAAAAAGATCTTGAAAAAACACAAGAAAGATAAAGATTTACAACCAAAAATAACTTAGCCTGAAAAGCTTAGCATGATTCTATGGGAAATATAATGGAAGTTTGATAGAATGGAAGACTTTCAAAAATTCTTGATGACCAAAGCTAAGTAGGATCAATAAAATGAAAAAGCAGGGATCAAGAGAAAAATAGAAAGATAAATATATTTGAGTATTCAGAATAGACTACAGCATGATGAACTTTTCACATTTAAATGGAGGAAAGAAACAAGTGTGCTCTTAGAAGTCTCATGTCTTGAAAAGTCATAGAGGGAATTGAATACAGCAAAAAGAGGGTCTGAAGTGTTTTGTTTTCTATTTGGGGGATCTGAAGAGAAGAAAGAAAAGGAGAATATAATAGGAGCAGGGAAGGAAGAAAGAGAAAAGGGAGAAAATTTTTAAATTTGTTTTATAGGTGTATAAGAAATACACAAGCATGGAGAAAAGGGTGGAGGGAACAGGAACCTCATTTTCATTTAAGTGGTCAAAGGAGAATTGTATATATTTTTCAAAAGAATTTGGCATAAAAATATGTTAAGTCTAATGGGGAAATGGGCAGAGATAAAGAAAAGGAATGAGGGAGCAATAAAGAGATTGGGTAGATTCCAGGAAGGTATTAGTCATAGGCAAAACTAACTCCACTAGAGAATGGAGTGTGAAATGGACATTAAAAGTAAAACTAAAAAGAGAAGAAATCTATGATGGGATGGGCAAGGGAAAGAAACAAAAATGTACCTCATCAATTATAGCTCATTAGTATTAAGTACACTGCTCTTTTGCCATCTTCATTTTTGTAAAGGAGGAGCAGAAGACAAAGAAAAAGAATGGGAAAGGGAGGGAAATACATGATTAACAAATGTAAGTATAAACATGAATGAGCTTATCTCACCCATAAAGCAGAAGAAAATACCAGAATGGATTATAAAGCAAGATCCAACAATTTGTTGTTTAAACACTTGAAACATCATGATTCACATAAGTTTAAAATAAAAGTCTATAATAAAATCTATTATGTTATAGTTGAACTAGAAAAAATGGTAGCAATAATGATTTCAGACAAAGTGGCAGTAAAAATAGACATAATTAAAAGAGAAACATAGAAACTGCATAATACTCGAAAGTGCTATCGATAATGAATCAATATCCATATTTGATGTATCTTCATTGTATAGGATAATATCTAACTACTTAAAGGAAAACAATCAAAAAATACAATAGTGAAGAAATTTAATGTACACTTCCAATTTAGACAAATTCTAATAAAAAATTAAGAAAGATGTTTTCTATTGAAATTTTTCAAATTTTGGCTATCATGCATTTCTGGCAATAATTGAATGGGAACTAAAAGGAATATTCATATTCTCCGCTGTGCATGGTACCTTTACAAAAACTGATCAAGTTTCAATACTCTCACAAACAAAAGCAGAAGAACAGAAATACTAAAAATATCTTTTGCTGACCCCATTGCCATAAAACTACATTCAGTAAAAGAAATTCTTTGAAGAAAGGACCAAAATAAATAGGTGATTGAACTATTTAATCCTAAAGTATTTATGGATCAATGAACAAATCATAGTGTAATGCCAGAAAAACTGAGGTAAAATGGAGATTAGAGAGTTTTTAATATTTTATTTGGATTTCTGAGAGGGAGAGATTGTGCTGGGGGCATGTTGCCCCCAGGGCTGATGTCCAAAGCATCCAGCAGTGAATGTGAGTTCTCAGTGAAATATATACTCTTGACTTCAAGTTCAGTTACACAAAGGGAGGTGGAGTTCAAACTCCGGTGAGCAGGAAACTCCAGGCAGGATGGCATCAATCCGGTTCTGGCAGGTTAAGGGGTAGGACCATAAATTCTTGATGACTTAGGAGGAGTTAGGAGCCAGGAAGTCTGAACTCCCCATAACTTGAGTTTATACATTTACAATTTATAATCTTAGAGTAACTAGCCCTGAGTTATATCAGTCCTAATGAACTGGGAAGTGGGGGGTTGCAACTAAGGGGACTGAGGCAGAACAATTTAGGGAAACTGAGGCAGGACAATTAGAGAAACTGTGTCACAACAAGAGAAATACTAAAAATTTTTATCAAAGGACAAAGGTAAGACAAAATATCAAAACTTTTGGGATCTAGTTAAATTGGTCCTTAGGAGAAATTTTATATTACTAATTGCTTCATCAACAACAGAGAAGAAGCATAGATAAATAAATTGCGTGTGTAGTTTTTTAACACTCTAGAAAAATAACAAAACAAAAAACCTTAAGAAAAATTAGAAACCCCAAATCAGAAATTGTGAAAAATAAAAATAGATCAACAAAATAAATTGATAAATAAAACTAGGAGATTTTTAAAGGACAAAACAAATAAAATAATCAGCTAACCTAATTAATAAAAAATTAAGGAAAACAAATTGTCAGTGCCAAAAAAAACTAATAAAGGAGAACTCACAGAAACTGAGGATAAAAATAAAGAAAATTATTCAGGGATTATTTTGCCCAATTATATAACAACAAAACTAGTAATTTAGATGAAATGGATGAATACTTACAAAAAATATCAAATACACAGATGGACAGAAAAATAAGTACATTTCATATAGTTTAATGCATGATCCTTCCCCCTAAGTATACTCCTACTCAAAAATTTTCAGTTTCTGTTAAGAGCACAGCTGTCCTTCTAGTCACTAATTTTTACAACCTTAGAATCATTCTTGACTCTTCTCTATTTCATACTCAGTTGTCAAATCTTGTTAAGTTTAACTCCATACCTACTCTTAATCTATATATTTCTTTTCATTAACAGAAGTCCTAGTTCAAGACCATATATCCTCTCACCTATATCGTAAAAGCATTTACTCTCCAGATTTCTTTTCCTCCTTGTCTTGCTTTGCTCAAATGTGATATCCTCTTTAATATACACTTTCTATCTCCCTTTTATATGTTCTCTTCTTCATTAGAATGTAAGTTTCTTTAAGACAAAAAATGTTTTGTTTGCTTGTATTTGTATCCCTGGCACATTGTACAGTATCTGGCATATAGAAAGGAATAATAAATACTCTACCAATCTTTTATGTATATATACACATATGTATATATGTATGTAACTTTCTATCTATCTATCTATTCATCTAATCTCCCTTATTCCAATCCTTTCCCTTTCCTACTTGTTTTTCATTTAACTAAGAAAATAATCTTTCAGAAACATAGCTTTGACGATGGCACTCCCCTATTAAAAAAATATTGTCTCTGTACTGCCTTTTGTATAAAGTGTAAACCTTTTATTCCATCACTAAAAGACCTCAATAATTTCTTTCTTAGCCTCTTTTTACAGACTTGTTTCATATTCTTCACATATTACATTCCAACCCAACTGGGTAAGGCATTCCCTAACCCCAACATTGCATTTTCTGCCTTGGGTACAAGCTATCTTCAGGTAGGTATTCCACATCTGGAATGTACTTCTTCTTTAACTTCAGCTTCCTTTGAGATTCAACTAATATGCAAATTCCTCCCGGAGGCTATTCTCTCCTTCCATTTTTATCCCCCTTCCTCATCTCAAATTATCTTCTCTTTATTCACATTTACACATGATGCATTCAACCCCCAGAAGAATATAAGTTCTTCTAGGGCAGGGACTTTGTTTCTATCACTAATTTCTAACACAGTATCTAGCACATAGTATGCACTTCAAAAGAGATTAGTTGAATTGACTAACAAAGAGGCCATTTCAAAATCAACATAAGAAAATAAAAGCTTCCTAAAAATTGTTGCTGTCCCAAAGTGGAAAGAAATTATTTGGGAGGGTGGGGGTTCCCTTCAGTGGTGGAAAGGGTTGGATGACCATTAAACAAAGGTATAATAGCAATAACAAGATCCTAAGCCTTAAAGTGAAATGGGTTTTAGAGGTACTGTAGTCTAATCCTTTCACTTTACAAATCAGCAAACTGAGTCCCAGAGAGAATAGGTAAATTGCCCAAAGTTATATAAGTAGTAACTACTAGAAACAAGATCTGAATCCATATCTTCTAATTGATGAGTCAGTGCTCTTTCCACTTCACCACACTGTCTCCCAAATGCTTATTGGTTACAGTTTGGATTATATCGTTTCAGACATCCCTTACAGGGAAATTCTATGAATCATAGATGAAAGGAGTTTGTCTCATCCAATCTGAAAGAATGGATTGCTAACTTCACCAGCTGTGTCTGCCTACTTATACCTTTTCATGCTGTATGAACTCCCACATATTGCGAGTTGTACGTACTTAATGCAAGTTTTTGATCATACCAGAGCTAACAATGATTATAATATACCCTGATATGAAAAGCAGTTGATATTAAATATCAAGATTCCTCTTTCAAACCTGGCTGTCTTTGAATCTTCAGGAGTTAATATTT
This sequence comes from Sarcophilus harrisii, assembly GCF_902635505.1. Lineage (NCBI taxonomy): Eukaryota > Metazoa > Chordata > Mammalia > Dasyuromorphia > Dasyuridae > Sarcophilus > Sarcophilus harrisii. Next base: position 365,394,948 of record NC_045426.1, read on the forward strand.
CTTTCAATTAAATCAATCCATAGAATTCTGGTTTAGGCAACAAAACAAGCTGAAGGAAAGTCTGGCTAATTCATTCACTATTAGCCTATTGGGAGAATAATTACAAATAATAACCTTTTCTTTTTCTCCCTCCTAAAAAAAATCTTCGTCATTTTCCCCTCCCTTGGGGTTCGCTATGCTTCCCTCCAGAATCAGGAGTAAATTATCTCAGAAGAAGAGTTCATTAAGAATAAATAATAATTTGCACTTCTGGTGCTTGTTTTTGTCTAAGTATCTCAAAGCGCTTTACTTAATTAATTAATTAGGAGAATTAATTAATTCAGAACACCCCTGGAGAGACAGAAGAAAGGTGAACTTAATGACACCTATTTTCCAGATGAGTAAACTGAGGCACAAGAGACTAAGCTCAAGGTCACTGGAAGAGGAGCAGAATTTGCTTAACTCTTTAACATTAAGACTTTAGTGGCAAGACAACATAAACTCAGGACAGGGATAGTACTCAGAGTTTGACCAAAAAGGATAGATAGATATCAAGCTAGAGGGAGAGGTTAGAGGAAACAACTAAGGAAGAATGAAGCTGGTAGCAATTGTAGCTATAAGATAAGCAAGGTCGAAACTGTAGAATCCAAAGGAACAGCAGGCAGGAATTAGAGAAAAAGGATGAGGGAACCAGGCAAAGTAAATAGTTAATTCAAAGTCAGAAACCAAATGAACTGGGCAACAATCTAGGAAGATCCAGGTAGAGAATCCAATTGACAGACACAGGATATCTTTAGCAAAATGCTCAGAGAAATTTCTAATATATTGCATATGAGGGAGAGAATGGTGATGTGATTTACTTGTGGAAGCAAGTAGAAATACCATGTTAGAGTCCTAGCTTGTGACAGGGAGCAGAATAGTTTTTAACATTTGGTAAGTGACAGATAAATTAGCATGATGTGATAAAAAGAATATTCCACTGATAAGACCCAAGTTCTTTTCCTCATTTTGCTACCTCTGAATTGTATGGCTTTTGAGAGACCATTTTCCTTCTTTGGGCCTCAGTGTTCTCATCCTTAAAAAGGTTGGACTTAATCAGTCTCTAAGATCACTTCCGGGCCATGAGCTTCAGGATTCTGTGATTTTTCCTGGCCTAATTATTTAGGAATTCCATGTGCTGTTCTCAGCATCCTGATCTCTCCCAGGCTAGACCTAGAGATCAAAAGCCAGCACTACTCAATGGAATTCTGTGCCCAACTGCTCTGGAGATGTCCAGGAGCATTAGCAGAATCTCAGTAGCACCAGAATTCTCTCCAAATTCTGTCACTCATTGGTCCATTTTGCCAGATGACACCAAAGGAACTCTTGGTCGCCAACTACATCTAATATAGCAAATTAAATGTGCACATGCGCAGTTGTGTATGCGTGCAGACCCCCATAAACACACAGCACAACAAATTAACAACCCGAGCTTGTCTTTTTCATTGTGTTTTTATTATGATGCTCCTCAATGATGTTTTTAAATGAATTTTGAATAGTCCCCTTAATTTGGTTCATTCTGCATTGTAACGCAACTGGGAGGGCCCCGCAGGAATTGCTGCGAGGAATGCAATATTATGAGAGCATGGATTCTGCTTGTTTTCCTGCTTACTCATAATTAAGCTTTATTGAGTTGTAAAATGAATAACAATTAAAAAACCTGTTTATTGATCCAGGTGCGACAGGGAGATTCATAAGAAAACTTTTTTTCTCATCCGTGACCTTGCAAAGCAGTGTTTGACTCTTTAAAATGTTCATTCTTTCTCCTCTTGCTCGGTGATAGGGAAAAAGGGGGTTCTGCTAAACGTGGAATGGGGAATGTTGTGTTACTCTCAAGATTCACAGAATCATAGATTTAGAGCTGGAAAGAACCTTTAAGGTCAAATAGTTATAAATAAAAATTATTGAAGACAAAGTTCTTGCCCAGGATCACAAGGACAGTCTATGTCAGAAAGAAGATTTAAATTCAATTGTTGCAATTGGATAGAGTGTGGAGTCCAGAGTCAGGAAGACAACTTCAAATCCAGAACCAAATACTTATTGTGTGACCCTAGACAACTACTTCATTTTATTTCTAATTACCTGAGTTTCCTCATCCAGCAAGTACAGCACCCACCTCTCATGGCTCTTATGAAGAGTAAATGAAATAATTGTTATAAAGTGCTTAACATAGTACCTAGTTTATAATAAGTGCCGTAAATGCTAGTTATTACTATTGCACCATACTTCCTCTCTTTAGTAGACTTTTCCAACAAAACAGTTAACTAGGAACTTCTAGAGAATGAATCATATAGTAGAGGAGAGAAGGCATAGAGAAATTCAGAGTATATCAGGGAAAGGAAGGACTTAGGTGAGTCCTCAAATTCAACCATTTATCAAAGAGCATTTATTAATCATTAGGATGTCAAGGGCAGCACTTAAACTTCTTAGGCGATTAGATCAAGGAAATCATAGAATGTTCAATCATAAGAACTGAAAGTGTTTTTAGAGATTGACAATGTGTCAGACACTGTGATACACCCTGGGAATACACAGATAAAAATGAAACAATCTCTGCCTTCAAGGAACTTACTAGTGATGGGGGTAGGGTGGAATCACTGTAACATTCACATAGATACAAAATACATAGAAAGTAAATACAAAAACATTTTGGAGGGGGTGAGAAGGCACTAGCAATGGGGTGGGATTCAGAAAAAAATCTAGGATAAGAGGGGGCAAATGCTGTGCCTTGAAGAAAACTCCAGATACTAAGAGGGGATAACAGGGAGGAATGTAGTCCAAGTATGGGAATGATTCAGGCAAATACCTGAAGAGAGGAGATAGAATGCCATTTGTGAATAAGAGATGGTTGGGTTATAGAGTGATTTTTCATCAATGTGATGATAAATTTGATGATGAATGTTTAAAATCAGCTCTACCACCATCACCATCACCACTCCCTCAAAAAAGTGTACACAGAACACTTAAAAAAAAAGTTTAATGTTTCATTTTTCACAATTACAGGTAACAACAATTTTAATCTGTATTTTTAAAAAATAATTTTTAGCACCAAATTCTCTCCCACCTTCTCTCCCCTCTCCACTTATTGAGAAGGCTAGCAGTTTGATAAAGGTTATACACATGCAGTCATGCAAAACATTTTTGTATTGGTTATCTTGTAAGACAAAACACAAGCAAAAAAATAAAGAAACTAGAGGAAAAAGTAAGCTTCAATCTGCATTCAGATTCTCAGTTCTGTCTCTATAAAAGGAGAGCATTTTTCCTCACAGGATGGGACACACTTTTAAGTTTAATCTGTTTTATTAACATTTTATCCATTATTTCTCTAGGTCTAAATATTAACCAAAAAAAAAAAAAAAATCAAGCATTGATTTGTAGCCTTTGTCAATTTCTGAGGTGTAAATGCTCACACTGAAAATTTAACAATAGGCTTTCACTAGCCAGTTTAAGCTGGCTCCAGCCGGTCTCTCCCTGATTCTTGTGGCAGTGTGCATTAACTGAGTCTTCCTGTTAATTATGGATAAACTTGTGGCTGACTCTCCCTCCATTATTCTTCCAGCTCCATTCCCAAAGTCCCAGAAGTCAATTGTAGGACAGAAAGAAGTCAGTGAAGCTGGGAATGGTCTCTGAATTTGAATGAGACCTGCCACCCAGGCACAGAGATCTAACACAGGAGAAACAGGGTTTTGGAAAGATGAATTGGAGAGAAGAAAATTCTGACATCTGGTGCTTAGTCTAAACCTTCCCTACACTATCCTTCCTGTTACAAAGACAAATCTGATAAGATCTAGGTTTCCATCACCATCACCATACTATCCAGACTGTATACTATTCTTTCATGACTCTTTCCAAACTCCTTTTCAAGGCTGTACTAGATTCTCATTCTCAACTGCATTTTGAGTAGAGATTTTGAGGAATGAGTTGGTTCCAAACTCCTCACAATTCTAGACAAGCTGCACACCATTACATTTTCCTAGAGAAGGTCCTAAGCTCCAAACTCTGCCTTCTCCACCACCAGAGATGGTTCTTGGCCCTACATCCCCCTACAATAGCTCTAGGAGTGCTCTAATACTCATTCAAAGGTGACTGGCTGACTGACTGATTGATTGACTGCCATGCAAGAGAAATGGGGGAGGGGGGCAATTAAGGCTTCACTGTTCTGCTGTGAACTCAAATACCACGTGCTTCTTTGGTCCCCAGGGTTTGCTGATATTCCATCTCTTGGTCAAAGTTTTAGAGATGATAGCAGGCATCTTTCAATAACTTCCAAAAGAGTGCAACAATGTAATGCCGGAGAAACTGAAGGAAGATAGAGATTAAAGCGTTTTTAATATTTTATTTGGATTTCTGGAGGCAGAGATTTCCTGGGACCAAATGGATCCATTTTTTGATCTCAGAGCTGAATCAGACTTTCATCTCAAAGGAATCCAGCAATCAATGTGAAGTTCCCATGAAATATATATACACATGGCTCTAAGCTTGGGTAGACAAAGGCAGTGACAGAGTCAGAGCACTAAGAGCAGCAATCTCCAGGTAGGGACCATCAATCCAGTTCTGACAGGCTGGGGGTAATACCATAAATTCTTACAAATTGGGAGGAATTAGGAGATGTCCAACTAGAGCCAGGAAGTCTGAAACTTGGAGATATAGAATGCCAGTTAGGTATCTGAAATAGGACATCTGGAGTCTTATCTTTTGGAATGTCAAATCTCCATAGCCCTAATTATCTCAGTCCTAATGAGCAGAAAAGGGGGCAGCAATCAAGGGTATTCAGGAAGCAGAACAATTCAGGGAAATTGAGGCAGGACAATTTAGGGAAACTGAGGCAGGACATAAAAGGGAACAACACAATGGGCACAGCACCCACAAAAGCAATAGCATCGGTTGGATGATAAAATGCAAACCCACATTCTGTTCTTATCTGAGTTGCTTAATGCCCAACTCATTGTGTCTTGATTATTATATATTTTCCTAGTGATTATATCCACTCAGTATCTCAACAACCTGGTGACATCACCAGTACTCTAGATTCTATTTGCCTCAGTTTCTCCTGCTATTACCCATCCGCCATTCCTAAACAATTTCAGTTGGTTCTGGGCTATTTACCATCTTGTCCTACTACCAAGGGCACAGGCCGTGCTTCTTCTTCTAGAAAATGATTTCTTGCTTTAAGAAATTGAAGCAAGACGAGGTAATGACACAATTTACTAAAGGAGCAAATGACAAAAAGGAAAACCAGATTGTGGTTCTCATTCTTTCTTAAATGTTTAGGCACCTAACATTTAGGAAATGAAGAACAGGACATTCTAAAAATATAGTGGACATCAGATTTTCATTTTCTCAGGTATGGGGAAAATGTTGAGTGTTTCAAAAAGCATACCAGCAACTCACAATAATTTTTTTCTACAAAAAGGGATTCATTGAGATGATTGCATCTTGTACTTTGAAACTCAATTTTCTTGAGCCTAATTTTAATACTTTACATTTATCTCTATTATATTTTATCTTATTAAATTTGGACCAAATATTCCTTGTTGAGCTATCTGAGGATCATGTATCTGTTAAGTATTTCTCCAAAGCCTTGAGTCATCTGAAAACTTGATAAGCATTATTAACTAATGCCTTTGTCAAAGTGTCTAATAAAAATATTGAACAACACAGGATCAAGTGGTAAAGAAACCTGGGGCACTCTACTATAGACTTTCCTTCCAATGAACATTGATTCATTTATTCATTCACCTAACTGTGCCATCATTTAGGCTATATCTCTCCATCCTGTCTACAAGGATAACATGAAATATTTTGTTAAATAATCATCTAGAGTATCAGGGGTCCTCAAACTACAGCCCATGGGCCAGATGCAGCAGCTGAGGATGTTTATCCCCCTCACCCAGGGCTATGAAGTTTCTTTATTTAAAGGCCTACAAAACAAAGTTTTTGTTTTTACTATAGTCCAGCCCTCCAACAGTCTGAGGGACAGTGAACTGGCCCCCTATTTAAAAAGTTTGAGGACCCCTGGTAGGTAAATTATATCAATGGCATTCTTCTTATCTACTAGTCTAGAATTTTGTATGAAAAAGGAAGAAAAGCTATGATAACTCTTAGTGATCATTACTTATCTAAGTGTTCACAAACTATTGCTTTAATAAAACATTTTTGACTCTTTCCACAAATCCAAGTTGAGCTCCTTCTATAGAACTTCTAGTCTAAGATTCCATTCTCTTCTCTCTTTTAAAAATTGGAAAATCCATCTCTTTGAAATTTTACATTACTTTTCCCAATCCCCATAATCTGTCAAAGGTCACTGACTAACTCAGCAATCACATCTATCAGTTCTTTCAGTACTCTGGTATATATTTCATACATAACTGGGAACCCAAACCTACTGAAGAATATTTGGACTCTCCCAATTAACCATTCTTGCTCAGAAATTTTTAGTCCAAGAACAGTTCTCCTCAAAGAAAGCAGAACAGAGAAAGCAAAAACCACAGTTGAATGGTTCTGTCTTATTTTCATTGCTCATCATCATTCACATTGTCTTTTGTCATAGATTCCATCTCTTCTTTGATGCTCTCCACCCCCCCCCACCCCCCCCTTTGTAGTTTTTATCCAGCACTCCTAGTTCTTCCCTTGGGGCCAAGCAGAACAAGTCTCATCCTTCTTCAAAAGGCCTTTCAACTACAGGAAGACATATCATGTTCCTTATAAGTTGTTTTCTCCAGGCTAAATAGTTCTTTCAAGCAATTTTGTCATGTCACAGTGTCAGAAATATTTGACCATAATGGCTCCTACCCCCCACCATGGATATTCTCCAACTTGACAAAGTCCTTCCTGAATGTGGTTCCCAGAATGTCATACAAAATACTTCAGATTTGTTCTATCCAAGCCAAAGTAAAATGAGATTATCATTTCTTTAATCTTGGAAATTGTGTCTTTCTTCATTTAGCCTAAGACTGGATAAACTTTTTTTGGCTAACTTACTGTTGACTAATATTAAATTTGTAGCCCACTAAACACCCCTCTCTCATCCCCCAGATCTTTTTCAGACAAAGCATTATCTCATCATTCCTCCCTCATCTTTGAATTGAATTGGTTTCTCCAAGGTCAAACATCTAATTAGTAGAAGAGTTGGAAATAGAAACTATGCCCCATAACTCCCAGTGCAATCATCCTTTTATCACATTATACCACTTTTCTAGCTTGCTCTACCTCTCCCCCAAACCCAACCAGAGTATATTCTCATTGACTAAAGGTTGGAGCTTCAGTAACCTCCCATAACCAACACAAAACTAGGAACCAAAGCTAATTGGTCAATGCAAAAACCAGACCTGCTATAATCTATAGCACAAGTTTTAAACCCAAAGTCTGTTAATTTGCTTTTATATATATACATATATATAATATATATAATATGATTGGTTTGCTTTATAATGCCATATATTTTATTGTATATATTTTTAAATGTTATTTTGAGAAGGGATCCATAGGTTTCATCACTCTGCCAAAGGGGTCCATGACATATGAAAGTTATGAATCCTTACTCCACAGGCAGATTTCAATTTTGGTGTATTGGTTTTTAAAGGTCCAGGGATATGTTCTCAGTTTTGAATATTATTTGGCACAGAAATTCATACATAATTTGGGAATCCAGTATCTGTGCAGCAGCATGGTGGCCAAGTCCAAAGAATGAAGGATGGCTGGTCTGGACCCTTCTCAAAATGGGTTTTCCAGGAAGAGCTCCACAATGGGCGAAGGGAACCATAGGGCTTTTTGTTCACAAGGTCCAAAGAGTGAAATATTACTCTCAGGAATGTCCTGCATCTTCCTCATTAGTTAGGCAGGAATTATCATCCTCTATTGGTAATTAGGATAATAATATCCAACGAATGATGATTCTTGTCTAAAATCATACCAGATAACAAGTCAAGCACTTGAAGAAAAATCTGTTTCTTCTTTATCTCCTGAATAGTTACGTTCCCCACCCAAAGAGATACAATCAGAGTAAGTCAGTAGAATCTGGCTCACAAAAATATCCTTATCATGTGATTTATATATTGTTTATTTTTATTTAATTTTAATGAACAAAAATTTATTTTCTCACTTGCCTTCTATTGAAAAAGAAGAAAAACAAAATCCTTCTAACAAATATGCCTAGTCAAGCAAAACCATTTTATGATTGTTTTGCATGTGTGTTTATAGAGAGACACTTGTTCAGACAGGTGTATTTACAAACCAGATAAATTTATTAGTGCATGCATGTATTCACTTATTTTTTCATTCAAAAAAAAAAACATTTAATGAGTAGTACCTGCTATGTACAAAACAATGTAAAAGATACAATCTATGCATTTGTTCTCAAGTTCTCAAATCCAGCAGGCAGTATTTGGACAATGGATAAGAACATTATTATTATACTATTAAATTCTACTCTCTGGCATGTAACTGTTTTGACACAAGTTGATTTCTCACCTATTTAGTGAGAAAGTGTCGTATAATGGAAAGCCTGGATTTGGAGTTGAAGGACCTGAGTTAAAATCCCAATTCTACCACTTGCTTCCTATGTAATCTTGACCAAACCACTCAAGCTCTGATCCTCAACTTCCTTACCTATACACATACATATAAAATGAGAATGTTGTACTACATGCCTGAGGTCCCTTCTAACCCTGATCTATGATCCAACTACAACCCTCTCAACAAGGATTCATTTCCTCCATCTGTAAATGAGGGAAGAAGGCAAGATGATATCACAGGTCATTTCCAGCTTAAATCAATGACCTGTATTGCAACAAGGTCCTAAGTCTCCAGTCAATAGAATATACAGTATAATATATAATAATATATAGAATATACAGTATAATACACAATTTTCAAACTTTGAATGGGGATAGGAGGGATGGCATGGTCAGACTGGTACATTAGGAAGATCAACTTGACATTAAGTGGAGGACAGACTGTAGTGGAAAGAGACCTCAAGTAGGAAAACCAAGCAACAGACAGAGGTGATAAGGGTCTGCACCTGAGGAGTGGCTGCATCATAGGAAAAGGATGCATGTTCCAGACATGTTACAAAGGAAGAGAAGACAGGCAGGACTAGGCAACTGCTCAGATGCTGAGTTGGGGAGGAGAGTGAAAGGTAGCTAGGAGTCGAGAATGACACTTAGGTTGCTAGCTTGGGTGCCTGGGAGGATGAGAGTGACCTCAAAAGTAATGGAGAAAGGGAAAACTAGATGGTACAGTGAATAGAGCACCCACCCTGGAGTCAGGTGGCCAGAAATACTCAATACTTACTAGCTGTGTGACGAAAGAGAGAGAGAGAGAGAGAGAGAGAGAGAGAGAGAGAGAGAGAGAGAGAGAGAGAAAGGAAAGAAAGAAAGAAAGAAAGAAAGAAAGAAAGAAAGAAAGAAAGAAAGAAAGAAAGAGAGAGAAGGGAGGGAGGGAGGGAGGAAGGAAGGAAGGAAGGAAGGGAGAGAGGGAGGGAGGGAGGAAGGAGATAGGGAGAATAGTAGGTTAATTTGTCCTATGTTTGCCAGTTTCAGGATTTGTCTTTGTCCTAGGACACATAACTAGAATTTGCCAGAGATGGGATTTGAACTCGGTGTTCCTAGTTCAAAGGCCAGCACTCTATCTACTGTGCTCTTCACTTCTTATGTTTACAGAAATTTGAGTAGGTATATACACCCAGTTGGGCATGTCTGTTTGTATATGTGCACGTGCTTAAAATATACAAGAAAAGGGCTGTTCCGGCTGTTAGGATATAAGCTATCTCAGACTTTTGACAGCTGTGTCAAGTTACCAGAACTCTCTGGGTGTTGGTTTCTTTATCTGTAAAATTAAAGAGTTGGGCTCAATGACCTCTAAGATCTCTTGTAACCGAGAAATCTATGATCCTACTTATCATTAAGATGAACTTGAATTAAAGCTCTTCTCCTACTTGGGTTTCCCAGTACTTAGTTATAAAATGAGGAGTTTAAGTCTCAGGGACCTTTCAGCTGTAAATCTAAAATTCTGTGATCCTCTAAGAGGCTATTAAAGGTCTACAGAGGTCATCATTGGAGTGTTGGAGGATTCATTGTACAACTGTAGAAACTTCTAAAACATAAGTTTTCCCTGTGGTGGTAGTCACCCAGACACAGGCTAGCCCATCCCCTCCATAGGACAGGAGCCTGAGGAGAGACCCTCCCACTTACTTTGCTTTAGTAGGAGCCTGGGAGGAACTTTTGGATATCCCCTCCCCCTCAAACCTGGTCCACAGCTCCATCTTTTCTGTGGTCTGGGAGTAGGCCTTCTGCCCAGCCTGGGATTTTAGCACTCACCCCATCCATTTTCGCACCACCCAGTCCTAATGGATTACAATGCATTATCTCCTTCGTCACTGCTTAAATATTTATTGGGCCATTATGTATTTAGTGGCTAGGATTGAGTAGGGGCTGGGAGAGGAAGGGGGGAGAAACAGTGGGAAGGAAAGGACAGGAGTCCATCCTGCCTTTGGCTGAGAAGAAGGGTTAATTACAGATTGGCTAAATCTAAGATTTCTTTTTTAATGATAAACCAGGGATAGGGAGATTAAAAGGGAACCATGTTACTTACATTTAAGGCAACCCAGAAACCAGAGAGGGCTTTAGAGGAGTATCCGAGCATCTTCCTGGTAATCCTTTCCTCAGGTCCCTTCATTAACCTGAGAATGGACTAAACCTAAAAGTCAGTTTCTAATGAAAAATCATATTTACATTTTTGCTTCTCCAAGAGTCAGTGTGTGGGAAATCCCAAGCGCTTCTGGAATTTGAGGCAACATTCGTCTCGTAAAAGAACTTCTAAAGGTAACTTGGGCTCTGGCGCTGTGAAATATTGTTCATTATAACAGAGCAGCTGAGATAATGTTGTTTTCTAATTTCCCTTTCTCAGTCAGAAATTAAATAAAAAGTCATGTCTAAATTACAATACTGGGTTGAGCTCAGACAAGGACCCCATGCAGGGAGCTCATGATCTATCTTCCCTACATTTTAGAGCCATTAAAAAAGATTATGGTCGTTTTTTTTTCCCCTCCCTTTTCTTTTAGGCCATTTACATTTTTTTTTTCCTGAACTCTCACTGTGTTTTATTCGAAGCTCTTAAAAGTGCCAGTGCACATAATAAGTCAATCACGAACTTAAATTAAGAAAAAAAAAAAAAAAAAAACCAGGCATACAGGGCCTCATGAAAGAAAGGCAAGGACTGCAAAATACAAACTCAGCTATCTGATGGCATGCTAACTTTACAGTTATGATCTCCAGGCCCTACTATGACTCTCAGTACCCAGGAAGTCAGAATGACAAGAGGAGTAACAAATATTGGCCAAATCAGTCTGGAAGACAGGTTTTGCTCCTTGGCTCCTTAAAAATATTGAGCAAGTCATCACGTAAGAGGGTCATAGGTCCATATCTAGAAAGGACCTTTCAAATCCCTCATTTTATAGATGAGAAAATTGAGGCGGGCAAATATTAAATGACTTATTTAGAGTCACACAACTAGGAAGTATCTGAGAAACCCAAGATTCTCTGATTCCAATGCCAGTACTCTATCAAGGGAATCTTAGAACTAAAAGAAACCTTATTAGTCATGACAGAGTAGAAAGAATATATGTAATATATACACACATATATGTGTGTATATGCATGTATAGATGTGCATATATGTGTATGTATACATATATTCACATATTTTAATTGGAGTCAGGAAACCTCTGTTCAAGTCTTGGTTCTAACACTTACTAGTTATATGACTTTGGATAAATCATTTAATTTCTCTAAGACTCATTTACCCAGCTAGGAAAATAACTGTACTGAAACCTGCACCACCTACTTCACTGAATTGTTCAATGAAAAGGAAAGTTCTTTGTATACCTTAAAGCACTAAGGACAATGTTTCATCACTTTGATTAGAAACTGGATGGTCTACTGGATGGTACACTGGGCCCAGAGTCAAGAAGTTCAAATCTGACTCAGATACTTATGAGCTGTTTGATTTGAGGAAAATTGCTTAATCTGTTTGCCTCAGTTTCCCTCATCTATTAAAAAATGGAGATAATAAACTAGAAACCAAATTGCCATTATTTGCTGGATCATGGAGAGGAAAAAGAGGAATCCCAGAAAAACATCTAATTCTGCTTCCTGGACTACACTAAAGTTTTGGTGTGAATCACAACAAAATCCTCCAAGTCCTCAAAGACACAGAAATACCACATCATCTTACTTGTCTCTGTATGTGGACTAAGAAGCAGTAGTTAGAACTGAACATGGAACAACTGACTGGTTCAAGATAGGGAAAGGAAAATAACAAAGCTATATACTGTTGCTTTATTTATTTAACTTACATGTAGAGTACATCAGGTGAAATAGATAGATGACTCAAAAGCCAGAATTAAGGCTTTTGGGGAGAAATATCAACAATCTCAGACGTACAGACAATACCAGTCTGATAGTAGGAAGTAAAAAAGAAATAAGAAGTGTCTTGATGAGGACAAAAAGGGAGAACTAACTTGAAGTGTAACATTAATATAAAAAAAAAATACTAAGATAATGGTAACTGATCCAATTGCTTCCTGGCAAATAGAGAAAGAAAAAATGGAGGCAGAGTCAGGTTTTTATTGTTGGGATCAAAGATCACTGTAGATTATGATTGCAGCCATGAAATTTAGTAACAATTCTTTCTTGGAAGGAAGGCTTTGGCAAATTTGGACAGCTTGCTAAAAAGAAGAAACATCACATTTCTAACAAAGGTCCACATAGATAAAGCTATGGTTTTTCCAATTGCAGTATTTGGCTATGAAATTGGATTGTAAGGAAAGCTAATCACCCCAGAATCAGTACTTACAAATTGTAGTGCTGCAGAAGACTTTTGAAAGTCTCTTGAAAAGCAAAAAATTCACATCAGTCAATACTTAAAGAAATTAATTTAGACTACTCATTGGAAGAACAATACTAAGCAGAAGCTTAAATACTTTGGCCACAATGTGAAAAGACAGGACTCAATAAAAAGAATCCCAATGTTGGGAAAGATTGAAGACAAAAGGGAAAGGGGACAGTAAAAAATGAGAAGTATATATATATATACAGAGAGAGAGAGAGAGAGAGAGAGAGAGAGAGAGAGAGAGAGAGAGAGAGAGGAGTATCATGGAAGTAATGAACATGAGATTAGAAAGAGAGTTTGGGATATGGTGGAAGAGAGAAGGTTCTAGCATGCTATGGTCCATGGAATCACAAAGAGTCAGACACAATAATGACAATAGGAACAACTCCCTAAAATTGTGAGGATCAAATGAAACAATATTTATGAAATGCTTTGCAAATCTTGAAGCTCTATGCAAATAAATGTCAGATATTATTACTGATGATATAGTTTCAATCCCTCATTTTATGGGGAAGAGACCACATAGGAAATAAAAGCCCAGAAAGGTGAAATAGCTTGTTTAAGATCACAGCAGAAGTTAGTGATAGACTGAGAACTAAAATTCAGGTTTTTTAAATCAGGAGTAAACACTTTTTTTCCCTTGCCTCTTTTCTAACACTATCCTTTTAAAAACAGAAATACCCTATTTAACAAAATGAAGGTGATTAATCATGGGGATGTGAATAATGCTTATGATCCTGTTATATAATTTTAATTAATCATTTATGTATGCTGATTAATCTAATAAAAGGGGAAAGGGAAAACACTGCCACACTTATTCAAGTATTCTTTTCACCACATCTTTTTCTCATTGTTCTGCTAGATATCACTTTACAAATGATAATAGCTTTAATGTACTACATCTCTAGTAAGCATCGATGAATGTCAGTATTATTAAATGGTATTATTTTGAACACATCAACCACAAACTGGTTTATATTATTTACTAAATGCTACTCAATAAATGGCCAGTCATGTACTGAACACCTATGTATAAAGCATTGTAGAAGTAGAGATGAGGATATTGGACAAGATGATCTTTACAATCTCTTCCAGATCTAAAGGTTATGATTCTATGGTTCTGTAACAAATCAGTTACAGCTTCCAGGAGTTTCTACTCTACTTGGGAAGGAAGGACACATTCTGCACAGAGCATTCTTGGCCAGCAACATAAGGTACTAAAAATTACTTTTGCTGGAATCTTTCATTCAATGTTGTAACTTTGGGCTTATCAAATGTGCATGAAACTAGAAGTCAGGAAGTTCAGATCTTCTCTTATTTGATGTATACACATAATAGGCACTTCATAAATGTTTGTGAAATTGAATTGAATCAGCCATTCTCCAATTGAAAAATGGTCAAAGGATATGAACAGACAATTCTCAGATGAAGAAATTGAAACTATTTCTAGTCATATGAAAAGATGCTCCAAGTCATTATTAATCAGAGAAATGCAAATTAAGACAACTCTAAGATACCACTACACACCTGTCAGATTGGCTAAGATGACAGGAAAAAATAATGATGATTGTTGGAGGGGATGCGGGAAAACTGGGACATTGATGCATTGTTGGTAGAGTTGTGAACGAATCCAACCATTCTGGAGAGTAGTTTGGAACTATGCTCAAAAAGTTATCAAACTGTGCATACCCTTTGATCCAGCAGTGTTACTACTGGGCTTATATCCCAAAGAGATTATAAAGAAGGGAAAGGGACCTGTATGTGCACGAATGTTTGTGGCAGCCCTTTTTGTAGTGGCTAGAAACTGGAAACTGAATGGATGCCCATCAGTTGGAGAATAATAAACTGTGGTATATGAATATTATGGAATATTATTGTTCTGTAAGAAATGACCAACAGGATGATTTCAGAAAGGCCTGGAGAGACTTACACGAACTGATGCTGAGTGAAATGAGCAGGGCCAGGAGATCATTATATACTTCAACAACAATACTATATGATGACCAGTTCTGATGGACCTGGCCATCCTCAGCAATGAAATCAACCAAATCATTTCCAATGGAGCAGTAATGAACTGAACCAGCTACGCCCAGTGAAAGAACTCTGGGAGATGACTAAAAAACATTACATTGAACTCCCAATCCCTATATTTATGCCCACCTGCATCTTTGATTTCCTTCACAAGCTAATTGTACAATATTTCAGAGTCTGATTATTTTTGTACAGCAAAATAATGGTTTGGTCATGTATATTTATTGTGTATCTAATTTATATTTTAATATATTTAATATCTACTGGTCATCCTGCCATCTGGGGGAGAGGGTGAGGGGTAAGAGGTGAAAAATTGGAACAAGAGGTTTGGCAATTTTTAATGCTGTAAAGTTACCCATGCATATAACCTGTAAATAAAAGGCTATTAAATAAAAAAAAAATTGAATTGAATCGAACCCATGATGTGTACAGAGAAGTTGAGACAGAGCTCTAGTTTTGGGTTCACATTCTGACTACCACTAACTGTGAGACCTTGGACAAGTAACAATTTCTCTGATTTCATTTTCAGAGAATCCTAGAAAGAATGTTATATGGAGTAATGTAGAGTGAAATAAGCAGAAATAAGAGAACAAACTGTTTTTAATGCTTTAATGTTATTGAGTAACAAATAAATTTTAAAAATAATTACTTATAATTGTGAAAAGGGTCAAAGCCAGAGTTACTTCTGTGCTCTGGAAAAGAGAAGATTGAATATAGCTAGCTCACCATCATTCACTTAGTCTAGTATCAATTTCAGTCCTGTCACATGCTAGGTTCTTGTTCTCTCTCCTTCCCTCCTTCCCTCCCTCCTTTCTTCCTTTCCATTCTTTTTCCCTCCCTTCCTCTCTCCCTTTCTCCCTCTTTCTTCCTCCCTCTATTCCTCTCTCCCTCCCTCCCTTTCTTCTTCTCCTCCTCCCCTTCCTCCTCCTTCTCCCCCTCCTCCTCCTTCTCCTCCCCTTTTTCGTCCCCTTTCTTCTCCTCTTCCCCTCCTCCTTTTCTTCTTCTTCTTCCTTCTTCTCCTCCTTCCCCTCCTCCTCCTCCTCCTCCTTCTCCTCTTCTTTCTTCTCCTCTTTTTCCTCCTCCTCCTCTTTCTTTCTCTCACTCTCTTTCTCTCCTTTCTGATCTGCATGCTCCAATACTAAATTCTCCTGGATTGATTTTTTAAGGAAAAATGTATAATTTTTATTTGAACTTAAATAACAGGAAAAAACATTTCCATATGCATAACAGAATAGAAAAGAGGTTTATAAATTAATTATTTTTCTGAAGCAAATTTCTGTTTCATAATGCTTACTTTAAAATATATATAGGTCATAATTTCTCTGTTATTCTCAACATTGTCCTCTTTGTGTTTCTTTTCTTTTTTATTTTCTTCTGTGCATTAAAAATACACATCAATAGCCTTTTTTCTCCCTTCTCTTTCCCTCCACTCCACAGCCCTTCTCTCCCCTCCCTTGATTAAAAACAAAAGACAGAGAGAAAGAGAGAGGGGAGAAGAGAAGAGACACAGAGACCAAGACAGAGAGACAGATTGAAACAGAGAAACAGAGACAGAGAGGGAGGGAAAGAGGAGGGAGGAAAGGCTACAAGAGAACAATTTATTCAATAATAACAATAGACAAATAACTTTGAACAACTTAGGAACTCTAAACAATGTTATGACCACTCATGGTTCCAGAAAACCCATGATGAAATATTCTAATCTTATTCTGTTATAGAGGTAAAGAACTCAGAGTGCAGATTGGGGCTCTTTTTTAAATGTTTTGTTTGACTATACGTGTTTGTCACAAGGGTTTTCTTTTTCTTTTTTGATGATGATGGGGTGAGGGGAAGAGATGGAAGGGAGGAAAGAGAATTTTCACTGATTGAATTGAAAAACATGTCTTCTAAAAAAAGAGGAAAAGAGTACATTACATTATATTACTTGCAATAATCTTCCAAAAACACTCTTTTTCTATTGAATAAAATCAAGAAGCTTTGTCAAACATTTATTGATTTGGTGGACCATTCCAGGAAGATAACTTCTTGATCAGCAGACTCCCCAAGATGACTCAAAGGAGTTGGAATTCTACCTCAAACATGTTACAACAACTACAATTCCTCACTATTATTTGAAGATATAATCATTTTTGATCATCTCAGTAGACTTTAAGAACTTTGGACAGCAATCTTGTCAGAGCTGTCACTGATTTCTCACCATCCTAAACTAATCAAAGCCTGATGCATATTGCTAAGGACATTCTAAAGTGGATTCTAACATAAGGTTGATCAATAAATATTGTCAGGTTTCTCATTATCCAAGACAGAATAATAAAATAAATAAAATTTCAGAGCTGTAAAACATCACATCACATTCAACAATAGGAATCAGTCTTGCTAAATTATTAATGTGACAATATAAACTTATAATTATCACTTCCACATAGACTTTGATGAAGACAAGAATATATTATGGATCCTGGTTTACCTGGAACTACTCTTTGTTCAGTTTTCTAAGATGTTATATTCTATATATTCTAAGATAATATTAGAGCTAGAACAAAGGAAAGGGAAATCACCATCTAAGAAAGAAGAAATGAGATCTAGAGTGGGAAGAAAGCAAACATAGATCAGGAAGCCAGGTTAGATCAGTATTAGGATGTCTAGGGAACCTCAGGATCCAAAATGCTGAGGTAAGTGGGAATGCCTTTTACCAGAGCATAGAAGTCAATGTAATAGAACCAATATTGCTACTAGGTTGTGAATTCTCCCTTAATTGAGGTCTTTGAGCAAAATCTAAAGAATCACTTGTGGAATGTTATAAAAGGAATTCTTCACTATAGGCTTTGTAGGATGCCTCTCAGGCCTAAATCCTTTCAAATATTTAACATTAAAAATATGGCTTACAGCTGTCCTCAAGTATATGAAGGGCTTCAAGTATAAAAATAGGAATTTGACTTGTTCTTCTTAACCCCAGAAGAGAGAACTAACAGCCATGGAGAGAAATTTTAAGGAGGCAGATTTATTCTTGATATAAGGAAGAGTTTTCTAACAATAAAAACTGTTCAGAAATGGAATGGACCACCTTGGCAGGTAATAAGCTCCACAATCCAGGAGGTCTTCAAGCAGAGGCTGAGTAAGCACTAGTTGTAAATGTCACAAATGGAATTATTCATCAGATAAAAGTTGGGCTCAATGGTCCTTTGGTCTGGGATCCCTGTCCTGCTGACCTCTTGGGGATGTTGGAAAAGTCAGTTACCCAGATAAGGCTTTAAAAAAACACATCCTGCAAACTGCACAGTGTTAAAAAAAAAAAAAAAAAACATATTAGATAGTGTACCCATCTTATAGGTCACAGTTGAAGAAACTATGCACAAGTAGGTTTCTTTGCATGTTGGTATACAGATGTGAATATCCCAGAGGGAGGAGCCTACAATTACATCCTTTGAAATGCAGTCATGAATATATCAACAACTCACACCTCTCTGATTTCACTCTCTTCTGTAAAATGAGGGTTGTAATATTAGCACTACCTACATCAGAAGATATCAAGGAAAGTAGCTTATAAATTTATTGTTTTTTTTTAATTTATTAAAGCTTTTTATTTTCAAAACATATGCATAGGTAATTTTCAACATTAACCTTTGCAAAACCTTGTGTTCCAAATTTTTGCCTTCCTTCCTCCCACCCCCTCCCCTAGCTGGCAAGTAATGCAATGTATGTTAAATATGTGCAATTCCTCTATACATATTTCCACAATTATCATACTGCACAAGAAAAATCAGATCAAAAAGAAAAAATGAGAAAGAAAATAAAATGCAAGCAAACAACAACAAAAAGAGTGAGAATAATATGTTGTGATCCATATTCAGTCCCCAAGTCCCCATAGTCCTCTCTCTTGGATGCAGATGGCTCTCTTCATCACAAGCTCATTGGAACTGGCCTGAATCATCTCATTATTGAAAAGACCACGTCCATCAGAATTGATTGTCCTGTAATCTAAGCAGCTTATATATTGTAAAACACTACATAAATATAAGGGCAAGTAGGTGCTGCAGTTGATGGAGTTTCTGGAGTCAGGAAGATTCATCTTCTTGAGTTCAAATCCGGCCTCAGATACTCACTAACTGCTTGAGGCTGGGCAAGATACTTAGTTCTCTTTGTCCCTGTTTCCTCATCTGTAAAATGAGCTGGAAAAGGAAATGGCAAAACCACTCTGCCAAGTAACCCCAAATGGGGTCATAAAGAATCAGGTATGACTAAGTGACTCAAAAACAATAGCAAATATAAATATAAACAGTTATCAACCTTGATAAGTAGGTAGCACAGGGGATGGTATGCCCATTTTATAGATTCATTTAAATTTAATGATCATATGTAGGCTTTGCAATATGACAGTCACTGTGATTAGTGCTGGGGAAACAAAGATGTCCCTGACCCCAAAGAACTTTTTTGAGAAAATCAAAGTCCGGGAGTTCAATTAATTTTCCTAAGGTTATTTGGCAAATTAACGGTGGAACCAGGATTAGAATAAACAAGACTTAAATGTCTACAAATTTGTCACACTCTTGGGAACTCCTTCCACATTTCTGTGAGGAGGACCAACAATAACTACTCAAAAGATCCCACACAGACCTGTGTGCTCTAGGGAATGGGGAAGGTCCGGAAGGTATGAGCAAGGAAACATTTGTCATTCTTGCTATGAACCAAAGTTGATGTGCTGCAAAGCTTTGGTGGAATTGAGTTATTACTATCCTAAATGCTTTGAAGTATTCTGTATCTCAGACCTTAGTCAACTTTTGGCATAGTCCAATGCATTAGACATAATACAAGAGAACGTATAAGTCCAAGCACATAGGAAAAACTCATTAGTTGACTAAACTTGCCAGTGCTTCTCTACTCTTCTGTACAAAGGAAGGTATCATCTTTTCATATGTGGGCTATATATATAACACATATAAATATGTAGACATATATTTATGTCAAGATACATGAAATATAGCATGTTTACACATATTATAAATAGATGTTGAGTATATATTTATGTGTGTGTGCTTTAAATGCCTATAAAAAATATCAAAAAGGGATGGAATTGTGCCCAGGTCTTTCTTTGAACTGCTTCATGACCCATTGCTCTGTTTTTCTGGGGGAACTTGGAGGGAGTTTTCAGCAGGCAAGGAACTAGTATTCTTTGAGATTGATCAGCAGAAGCAAAGGAAGATGTAAGAGAGGGAAGGACAGTTCTAAACACTGTAAGTTGGGCCACTACATATTTCTGATTCAGAGATGTTCCCAAAATAAAGAAGAATCCCATTAAAATAGAAATTTTCACAAATGACGTCATGTATCCCCCCCAAAAATAGCACCTCTGAGCCTTAAATACTAATCTAATGAGCTTTTCTTAGTCTTAATTATACTTGACCTCCCTGCAGCTTTTGATGCTATAAAACATCAGTTTCTTAGATATTATTTTCTCCCTTGTTTTCCACCTGCTTCTGTGATCTGTTCACTCTTCTTTGTTCAGTCATCATCCATTTCTTACCCATTAAGTATGGATGTCCCCAAAGGCTCAATCCTAGGTCTTCTTTTCTTTTCTGTTTACACTCCAGCATTTGGTGATCTCATCAGTTCCCATGGTTTCAATTATCATCTCTGCACAGATGGTATATGACTCCCAAATCTATATAACCAGCATGAAGATCTTTCTTAACTTCGGTGTCATATGACCAACTGTCTGCTTGGTGTTCCTACCTTGATATCACATTGGTATCTGACTTATTATCTTTCCCCAAAATACATCTTTTCCAAATATTCCTATTTCTGTTAAGGATGTCATCTTTGGTTCATCACTTACAAGTCTTTATTCTCTCTCATCTCCCATATCCAATCAATTGTTAAGTGTCGTTCATCCTCCATCCATATCATCTTTACTATTCATTCTTTTATCTCTACTATTCATCATTTCTTTCCACTCACACAACTGCCACCCTTATTCAGACATACCTTTGTTATCTCCAACCTATAATATTGCAACGATCTTCCTAATTTCTCAGTTTTCCTATTTTTAATTCATCTTCCACTCAGCTACCAAATAAATATTCCTGATTATTTCACTCCCCTGTTCAAAACTCTTCCATGGTCTCTTAACCTCTTTAGAATAAAATATGACTTCCTCAACATGACATTTAGAGCTCTTCAAAAACTGGCTCTTGCACTACCTTTTAAAATTATTTCATATCATTTTATTTCTTAAATTGTGTATACCAACCAGACTAGACTACTTGGTTTTCTCTGAACTCACTATTTCATTTCTCATATTTATGCCTTGTCATGAGTTACCCTCAGGACTGTATGTAAAATATTTAACAATCAGCTCTTTAAAAATATAGAATGCACTTTTAAATTTAATCTTCATTATTAATATTTTCTTTATAACTTTATTAAGTCTAAGCAATCAAAAAACAACAAATCAACCCTTGATTTTCAGTGTTTGTTGATTCCTGAGTTGTGAATGCTCACACCAAAAATTTAACTATTGTCTCTCTCTCTCATTAGGATGAGCTAGCTTCAGCATGCCTCTGGCCTGCCCCCCATGTTTGGAACATACTCCCTCCTCACCTCTCCCTCTTTGGATCTCCTGCTTCTTTCTTAGCTCAGCTCAGGTGTCACCTCTTTGATGAAATGTCTTTGTATTGATTGTGTAACTTGTATCCCCTGAGTTTTATTTGTATCCTTATACCCTCAGTGTCTAGCAAAGAACCTTTTATATGTTGTTGTTGTTCAGTCATGTCCAACTCTTTGTGTCCCCATTTGGGGTTTTCTTGGCAAAGATAATGGAGCGGTTTGCCATTCCCTTCTCCAACTCATTTATAGATAAGGAAACTGAGGCAAATGGGGTTAAGTAACTTGCCCAGGGTCACATAGCTAGTAATTGAGGCTGGATTTGAATTCTGACTCCAGGCTCAACACATTATCCCCTACACCAGAAGATACTTAGTAAATATGTGTTATTTGTTTTTCAATCAAATCAGCTTTTTCTGCATAGAAACTATTTACTGCTGTTATATGTCAGCCATATTAATATTGTTTTAGATGCATGTTTATGTGCATATGTGTATGTGCATATAGGTGTAAAAATGTACATATATAGATATGTGGATGCGGGTAGATGTGTGACTGGGAATGAATATGTATGAATGTGTGTGTGTGTGCACGCACAGATGTTTAACTATTTCTTGCTTAAGGGAGGTGGGGTAAATGAAAGGAAGAAAAAAGTATAAAGTAAAAAGTGCACAGCAAAGAACGAAAGAATAACCTACAATAAAACAAAGGAAAGATGGATAGTTGTGAATATGATTTCTTCTATTATTATATATATTTTCTTGAAAGGGAAATTTATTGTTTCATATTTTGAATCTTCCCTGATGTTCTGTTGGGGACGTGACAGTGTTTGTGTTATATTTGTATTTTTTTCCTTTTCTATCTTTCTTTTTCTATTTTCTTTTATTTCTTATTTTGTATTTAATTTTAAATAAATATTTTCAAAAGCAAAAAAATTGGGAAAAAAAGAAACTATTTACTGCATATTAGGCACTCTCCACTTACAGTAGATTCTTACTAATAAATATCATTTCCTAGGATCATTAGATTTGGGAAACTGCGGATATTTTGAATCAATGTTGTCCTACCTTGTTCATCCCAACATTCTAGGACTGAACTCTTCTTAGAAAGCAATGACAAGTGTACTACCCTCAAAAACTCAAAGTGATTCATTCAAGAACATGCATTCATTGAGTGTGCACCTATTGTGTGTATATCCAGACCTGTGCTAGGCCCTGTGAATGATACAAAAGAAGAAGACAGAATCTCTATGTTATGCCAACAGAGTTGCCAAGATTTAAAAGAACACTCAATATATAGCAAAGCTAATGCTGCTTTGGCAATGGCCCCAGTTCCTTACTCTTTTTCTCACTTTCTGATTGTTGCCATGGTTGAAAGACCAAAGTAGTAAGTTCCCTGTCATTGGAGGTATTCATGCAGAAGTTGGATGACCACCCATCAGGTATTCCTGTAGCACATAGTCAGATTAGATAACCTCTGAGACCTCATCCAACTCATATATTCTGTGTCTATGATTCTAAAAAGGAAAGCTTTCCTATAAAAGTGAAATAGTATGAATGAATGCATAGGCAAGGGAGGGAGAATTCCCCTCCGTGATTTGTGGTCATTTTGCATCAAAGATAGTTTGCCTGACAGTTTACATGTTTGTTTTACCTCCTCCATCAGACAGTTTGATCTGAGTAGCTTCTTTGGTTAAAATAGAGTGCTAATAAAGCCGACAGCTCTTTTATGTCAAAGATAAATTGTAGGAGTCTGTTCCCATTCCCTCTCAGACTGTCTTTATATGGAGGAGAATTCTGAGCCCTGGCTATAGCCTACCTCTCAGGCCTTAGCCAACCAGCCCAGAAATGTCTAGTCTTCATGTGAAACGGAAAGATATGCATACAAGACAGTATTGACCCACTGGGGAAATATTTCAAACATACATCCAACTGATAGGAAAGTAAGCACCATCTTTTTGGATATATTTTTAAAGTGATCACTTTGGAGAGTACTTTCCTTTCATTCAAAGTAATTCAATTCTATCAGCACAGAATGGTGAATAGAATGCTAGGATTAGAGGGAGGAAAGCTAGAGTTCTAACTATCCCCCTTACATTTTAGTTGTGTGATTCTAGAAAGGTCATATGCCTTCTTAATGCCTAGACAAGTCACTAAAACATAAATTGATGAAGGGAGATTCCATGCTAGGAGTATGATGAGATTGCAGAACTAAATCAGAAACCTATAGAGCACTGTGCTAGCTAACCCCCAAAAATACAGTGATGAAAGTTTCTGGAGGGCAAGAACTTCCCATTTGCTTTTTTTTCTCCCCAGAGCTAAGTTAAGCTCCAGACAGATAATAGAAACCTTTCCAATCATTCATGCATTTATTTATTCAGTTCATTCAGATACAGTTCCCAGCCTCATGGAGTTTACAATTTAATAGATAACAAGGAACAATAAATCGCACCCAAATGATAAAGTTCACCAGGCCCTGGCAAAAAGTTTCAAATTCTCATTTGCAAATAACTTGCTTGTTTTTTTTGTGTTTTTTTGTTTTTTTAGGACAGAAACAGCTGGAAAACAATGCGCCCTTTATTTTGTCTTATGTGGCTACAGAAAATAATTGTCAGAAATCAATATTTAGAAAAATCAGACTGACATAATAGATGAAGAAAGAGCAAGGGGCTGCCAGCTTATGGCCTGGAGAATGGCTAAGAAGCAAGAAGTTTAAATAGTAACACAATTATATTTGTTGAAGATCCATCCTGGTAAAATGGTGAAGTCAGCAAAGGTTGATTTTGATGCCCTCCCACCTACACATTCAGGGAACAGCCTTCAACTCTTCTCTTGATTCCATTATGACATCTCAACTTCCTCCCAAAAAAGCACCTCCTCTGAGTTCTGACTACTCCACACCTTAATTCTAATAAGCTATTAATATATATTAGAAGCAGTGATATTGGGGGGGGGGGGGAGTGTTAGTTGTTCAGTTGTTTTCAATCATGTCCAATTCCTCCTGATCCCATTTGCACTTTTCTTGATAGAAAAATACTGGAATGATTTACCATTTCCTTCTCCAGTTCATTTTGCAGATAAGGAAAGTGAGGCAAAGTTAAGTAACTTGGCCAAGGTCATATAGCTAGTAAGTGTCTGAGTCCAGATTTGATCACAGGAAAATGAATCTTTCTGACTTCAGGCCTGACACTTGCCACTGTACCATCAAAGACAGTCTTAAAGATCCAAAGGAATGAATCTCTGTTAGTGAAATCTTGGGCTAATGGGAGAGTTCTTCTTCCTTCCCAAGGCTGCCACTAGGAAGTATTCTTTCTTATCACCACCAGACTTTCATATATTGAATGAAAAGCATATCATTCCCAATGGTTCAAAGTGAATCCAGCCCTGTGGGAGAAGGTTGAAGAGGATAAATAACTGTCTCTTTTTAATCTATTTAGTTAGGCAGGATGAAGGAAGTGGGATAGAAGATTTTTAAGGGAGCTTATGGATGTTATGATGAAATAAATTGAAAATATAAAACTTGTTTTTCTCATATAATAGAATTTAGATTTATTTATAGGATTATAGGATTTGGAGTCAAAATAGATCATTTAGCCCAACCTTCTCATTATACATCTATATACATGTGTGTACATATATACATATATGTATACATGATTATATACATATTTAGAGATGTGTATGTGTGTATATATAGAAAAAAGAAAGAAAGGAAGGAAATAAGGAAGGAAGGAAGGAAGGGATGGAAGGAAGGGATGGAAGAAAAGGAAGGAAGGAAGGAAGGAAGGAAAGAAAGAAGGAAGGAAGGAAGGAAGGAAGAAGGAAGGAAGGAAGAATGGAAGGATTAGGGAGAAGGTCCAAGTTTACTCAAGTTAGTACCAGAACTAGGATTTGAACTCAGGTCTACAAAATCAACGTTCCTGATTGTCTATCATGGTGGGAACCCTCTTTTATTTGTCATATTCTTTTTTTTTATTACATTGATGTGTACACATTTTTTTCTTCTTCTACAAGTTTGAAAGTGAGCAGGGACCCTATCATTCATTTATATGCCAGTTTGTCCCCTTCCCCTTTCCCACTGAGCTAAAAGAAATACAAAAATAAATAAGCATTTTGTTGTTGTTTTCACTTATGTCTGACTGTTCATAACCTCAGGGATCATACTGTCCATAGTGTTTTCTTGGCAAAGATACTGGAGAAATTTGCCATTTCCTTCTCCTGTGGATTAAGGCAATCAGATGTTAAGTGACTTGCCCAATTTCACAGTTAAATGAAGGTCTAAGAGGCATTTCTTTCTCTCACACAATTTAAGAACCTCTTTTCTCACCCTTCTCCACCGAAAAGAAGAGAAAAGAAAAGAAAAGAGAAAGAGAAAGAGAAAGACAATAGCTTAGGGATCCAGGGAGATGCTTTTCAACCTGATCTCTAAGTATTACTTTTTTTTCCCCCCAACCGAGCTGTCCCTTCCTTTGATTTTGAGCATTTATTTCATTGCAGGGAAGATAGTAGATCAAATCCTCTTCCAGGAGACAATCAGCTTAAAAGGGACAAGCAATACAATGAAGTAAAATTCATGGCCTCTCAGGGCCCGGTTCTCTCACTGACACACACGGTCTGAACTTAAACTAAACAGATTTCTTTGGCTAAGAATTCGCAACCTGGGCGCTAAAGACAAAAGGTACAATTCACCTCCTCAGGAAACTATTTGCTTTTGGAGATGGGGAAGGAGGAGGTGGAATTAATGACCAACCAAGAGCTCGATCAGTAAAAGTCATATAAGTAAGCTCCTTTCCGCAACGATCCAACTGCAACGGCATCTGACTGGGCTGCAACTAAGCAAGCATTTCAATTGAGAACAGTTCGACCCACGGCAGCCTTGCTTAGTGTTTAAATCTGCCACGGATGTCCGCGATGGCCTTCTTAAGTGGGCTCCGCTGTATCCCGTACTGCTGTGGCAATAATGCTGGGCTGGAGCAGAGCTCCATTTTATGTTCTTAAATATTCATAAGAAGCTTTGCAACATTAATATCTTAGATGGCTTACAAGAACACTTAAATACTGGGTCTTCGCTCCCCTCCCCTTCTCCCCAAAAGTCCTAGCCTGCTCTCATTTGTGTAATGCATTGAGCTGTTTTAATAATTGTCCGGGGATTTATTTGGTGGTTTTGCCGCTCCTTCGCTTGGGGTGTAATTATGACCCGAGCTCCTCTTATCTTGCGCTAATCCTGCTTGTTTCACTAGCAAAGAAGCCAAGATTTGAAAGGGCAAACGCAGGGCAGGGCTAATGCACAGGAATTAAGTTATGGGGGCCGGGCAATTTCCCTGGCCCCTCCCTCTTCCCCTCCGCTGACTGTTGCCTCCAAAACAGGAATGAGGGGCCGTTATGGTGTCTAGGATGTTTTTAATTAAAAAGCTATGTTTTATCAAAAGAAGCAGATTCTAGCCTGGGAGGACAGAGGTATCGATGAGGAGCGGGTGGAACGCCCCAAACAATAAACTTCTGGCTCTTGATGCTCAGCGACAGACCCTTTCCCAAGGTGACAATGGTGAGCTAATGTCAGGGAGTGATATAAAAACAAAAGGACGAGGTAGGAAAGGCCGCACAATGCTGCTAAGATCTTGCAGAATTTCTTTGGTGCGTTTTCAATCATTGGGTAAACTCTTCTAAAACTGGGCTTTCACCAAGAGAGTTAAGAATGACTAACTTATAGAAGAATGATCTGATTGATGTACAGCTGAAGTACAGTTTGTTATTTTATGCAGAGGTGAATTAACCTTCTTCAATGCTGAGGGTTAATGCTAAGGGATACCTTCCTTAGAAATTACTTTCCATTTATGATAGATAGATAGATAGATGGATGGATGATAGACAAGTATGTAGCTAGCTAGATAAGTAGGTTGGTTGATCAATAGATAGATAGGTAGATAAATGATGGAAAGGTGGATAGATGGATAGAGGAATGAATGGGATAGATGGATAGATAGATAGATAGACAGACAGACAGATAGATAGAGATCCCTTAGGACAGAAACAATTTTTGCTTTTCTTTGTATTACCTGCATCTAGCACAATGCCTGGCACAATTTTTGGCATTTAATAACCACTAATTGACTCAACAACTGATCAACTTGAAGCTAGAGTAGTTATGATGGTGGGGAGAGACAAGGGAGCTATCAAGGACATAGAAAACACTGAAGAAGGATCACTTCCATTCTGTTTGCTCTATAATCCAGAGCTGCCCAAGATTCTGGGCTCCCACAACCTATTTGTGATCCAGGGAACTGATCTCAAGGGGATCATTTTGTCTTTGGCTCTTTGATCCCTGTGGAGTTTCTCTAGGAAAATCTCTAAATGTTCCATTTTTTTTTTTTTTTTTTGATTAATGTCTCTTTCCTTCAGTGTTGGTTATCAGGGCCCCATCTACAATATAGGTACTCATAGCAATGCATATGAACAGGATAGTCTTTATTTCACCCAATGGAAAGTGCAAAAGACACAAATGAAATCACAGGAGCCAGTAAACAGATATAGAAATACACAGAGCACTTAAATAGTCTATTTGCTTCCCTTGGAGAGGAACTAAACTTGGGGTTGCTACTGGGGAAGCCCTTTGACTTTTTGGTGGCTCTTCTCTCCACCCTTTTCCCACAGGGTCCTGCACAATCTCTCTAAGGTTCACAGTGTCACCCTGTGGTTTGGACTGCCCCCAGAAGGCAAACATACTTTGAGGTTGCTGAATAAGCAGTACCCTTCCTATCTTGCCTGCACTGTCTGAACAACTCACCAGTTTTGCTTTCCAAAGAAGTCTGTATGTACTCTGAAGAGAATACCACATAAGGAAATAACTTTTTCTCTTTTAAGTTCAAATCTCAAACTCTTGAACTTAAGACTGAGATTCCTATCAACTATAGCAGACAAACACATATCTTTCTGTACTATGCTTCTGCTGGAAATCTCTCATTTCTTCTAGGTACTCTCTTTTCTTAATCTGGAAAAATCCAGTATCTTTCCTCTGAAGCTACATACAAAGACACACAACTCCTTATGTCTTTGCTCCAAAGCTGTCATTTTCAATTCTTGAGGAAAGTAGACTATGCAAGGTCACAGGCTTCCATAACTCCAGGACCAGAACTAGTTTACTGAATACTATTCTGACTTCTCAACAGGGAAAAGTGAAAAGGAAATCAAAAGGAGAACACGTTGGTGGTGATCCTGATGATAGAAGTCTGTCATCCAGAGACTTAACCATACAATAGGAGGCATCTGCGGTCACTGGAAAGCAAACCAGAAATTCTGTATACCCTCACCAAGACACCACTGAGATGCCAGTGCTCTCTATGGGGAAGAATCCCTCTGATCTCTCCAAATAGACACCTGTGTCCCATAATTTGAAAAAAACTGATTGGATAATTCATTAAAGTCATCAGGAACCCCTCTCAGATCAAGTACATGAGAACGTAACAATTGCCATATTCCATTAGTCCAATGAGCCATTTGACCTCCTCTGGATCATCTTCTAATAGCCTAGCAATTTCAGAAACATATTTAGATAAAAGAGTATTTATTTTATCTTGTCTAAATTTGTAATGGCATACACTCAAAAGAGCCTCAGTCCAGGAGTCAGAAGACCTAAATTCCAGTTATAATTAGCTGTGGGACTTAGGCAAATCATTTTCTTCAGGTCTTTGCTTTCCATTCTGTAAAATGAGGAGACTGGGCTAGATGGGACCCTAAATCCATTCCATCTCTAATCATCTATGAAGACTTCTTTCAAGGCTCATGGATGTATGTGCACCTGTGTGGTGGTAACAGAGATTATTAGTGTGTTGATGCAAGAGCCAATAGTGCTAGTTTTTATTGTTGTGTTCACCTTCTCTATTCCCTTCATTCTTTACTGTGATTATATTATGCATTTTAAAATTTTCTGCACGTGTTTTCTTCTACCCCAAAAATGTAAATTCCTTAAGAATAAAGCCTGTATTTTTTTGTTCTTGTATCTGTAGCAGCCAGGACAGTACTAGGCATCTACTAGGTACTTAAGAAATGGTTTTTAGATGAATGAATGAGTGATCTTTATTCCTTCTTAGTCTGTGTCTTTTTTCCAATTAAAGAAAACATCCTAGTTTTAGTCTGTCTTGATACAGCAGCCTCCATTTCCCCTCTCACTTTCAAATCTAAAGAGGGAGAGAGGCCAAACACCCATGAAAAGGCATTAAGCCACTGACAGAGGAACATATAAACAAGCACAAATTAATAAAGAGCTGATTAAATATAGCCAAGCTCTGGGACTGAGCCCAATTATTGCCGGCTGTTATTTGCACAGCACAAGCCTTCAGCAGTTTTAGTCAAGTGCCCAGGCAGATGTCTGATTCTGCCAGGTTGCAAGCATGTGACCACCGGAGGAAATCCTTCCTCAGTCACCCCCTGCACATTCCCTAGGTCCCTTGAGGATCCCAGATACATCTATCCACTCCCACCTGACCAGGCTATTTCATCCAGGCTGTGACCTTCAAAACTTTCACTTCCTTTCATCCCGGATTGTTTCACATCATAGGTATGAGAAATCATCTGCAAACAAAAACAACCCTTCCAGATCAGTAAATGGTTCACAGAGGGGAAAGGGACTTAATCTGGAAAGTTGGGATAAGATTTGAATTCATGAAGAGGAGAAGGAAAGATCTTTTAGGTAAGGAAGGGAAGGGGGATCTAGAGAAGGATGAACAATGATGGGGAGATAGTTCACTGTATGTTCAAGAATAACCAGTTGTCAGCAAGCATTAATCACTTAATCAAGCACTATGTTAGCTGCTGAGACACAGTCAAAAATAAGTCCTTGCTCTGTAGAACTTTACATTATAATGGGGATAGGTATCGGGAAGGTAGCATGCACATCTAAGAACATGAAAAAAGCCACTTTGGCTATTTGGTCAAAGGTACAAGTTAGGCAATAGAGGGAGATAAGTTAAGAGCTAGCCCATGGAGGATCTTGAATGCCAGGCTAAGGAACTCAAATTTTATCCTCTAGAACTTGGGTCAAATTTTAAAGACACAGAACCAAGAGATGTCATTTTGTCCAACTCTTCCCAGCAGACAGACTACCATTAACTTACAAAATAGATGATAAATTTCCCCAAATATGCTAATATTTTGTGTTTAGCCATTTTCCTTCCTACTCTCAACTAACTGCAAAGTTGTCAATATTCTTTCCTTTCTCTTCCATCCTAGGTGAATGATCCTTCTTATTTAAGTGAGCAAATATCTATCTTGGATTAATTACTCTGCCTTATTATTAAGACCATTTCAGCATAAGAAGATGCAATAAAAGCATCCTCCATTTGGGATTTGAAAAAGAGAAGCACTGCTCATTGCTAATTCCTTAAAGGAAAACAGACACAAGTTTTCTTATCCTCCATAAAGCTATGGAGGGTTCCATATTAGGCAGGGCCATGTCATACTCCCGTCCAAAGTCATTCACTTAAGAAAATGTATCACAGTTGAAAGGAGGTGGTCTGGGAGTACAGAGATATAGATTCTACTTCCAGTTTCACCAAATGGAAAAGATTAATAAGATTCAGATCAAAAGGAATCCTTAAAGATAATTTGGTCCAACCTCCTTATATTTTCATAGGACCAAGGTCTTTGACTCAGAACTCAGGATCCAGTGCTCTTTCCACTAGAACATATTGAGATCATTCACCTATACCAAGGCAGCTCCTACAAGCTCCTTGACATTGGGATATGGCAATTCCTGCCGTGTAGCTGTTCTGTACCCATATTGGAACATGATTTATGACACCAAAAATGATTACATAAATCTCCATAAACATCCCAGAATACCTTAAAATACATTCATATGAGGTAGGAGAACATAAAGGAGGAGCTGAGGTTAGGCTGCGATGATGAGGAAGCTGTCACGCATGCCAGGTGGGTGGATAGGAAGGCACTGTCACTATCCCAATTTGGGGGCCATTATAGTCAAATTTGAATAATCCCAAGCAGGTTCTGTACTCCACTGAGCACCTGAGCACTAATTACATGGCTGGTTAATTCAGTAATGTACATACATTGCAGAGCCTCACTCAGCTTCCTGGCTCCCTCCCTCCACTTCAGGAGATTAATGAGGTGAGGAAGGAGGAGATTGGTACAAACCTGTTTATAGGGTTTTGTACATGTTTTTTTATACTGCTTATGATGGTGACCAAACACTAAAGCAAAAGACTGTCTTCTCTCCTCTAGCTTTGGGAGACACATGAATGTAATTTAGCAAGCATGATTCTCACCTCTTTTAGTATCTCAGAATGGAGCAATGGTAGATCTATGGGAGAAGCTGAGCTCCAGATGTTCTGCAATTTGTAGGAAATAAACAGACAGAATAAATAGGTGGAGATGTGGATGAAGGGGCAATAGGGAGGAGAAAATAACCACTCAGAATTTACACTTCAGTTAACTTTGATCATCAAAGGGGTTCTTTCATAAGTGGCTTTTACTAATTCTGGACCTTCAGGTAGTTCTTTCAATTATGAATATAGAGGGTTGGAAAACTGTGGAGCTCTGGAATATTGCCTTCTTTTCCATACCCCAAGTGCTTTGTTCCTAGAATTGATACTCTCTGTCTCTACTCTGTAGGGCAAAGCACCCCAAATTCTAGATCAGGAATGCTTAATCTTCTTTGGTATGCTCAGTTTTCCAACTCTTTTCATCACCAATGTGATGCCCCTTCCCCTTCCTACATTCCCCCCCAAACTGGGGGAATAACTGCTTAACTTCCCTGTTCCATTCATATTATTGCATGGTAAAGCCATAACTAGAGCAAAGAAACCAGGTCTTTGACAAAGGTTTCAACATCAGGGAGCATGTTTCCTCCACACAGCAGTACAAAGAAATCTCCATCCCCAGTTCTTGCTATTTCCCATTACCCTGTAATATATAACAGATCCTTCATCAGGGTTCAAGCCCAGCTCCCAAGAGGCAGAGGAAATAGTTGATAACAGTGCTAGACATGAAACTAGTAACATCTGGATTCAAATCATGACCTTAACACTCACTAGTTGTCACTTCTCATCTTTGGGCTTCAGTTTCCTTATATGTAAAATGAAAAGAATAATATCTATTTTACCTGCTTCTCAGGGCTGTAGGGTTCATTTGAGGGCTACTCAAATGAGAGAATACAGGCAAAATGTTCTGTATATTTTAAAGTGCTATGTAAATCTTAGCTATCATTACTATTCATCTCTACAAAGGGGATAATAATAGATGTATTTCCCATGTCACAAGATGATTATGAAGAAAGTGTAAGCCATAAAGCCCTCAGCAAGTATAAATTGGAGATGATGATGATAATGATGATGATGATTTTGATGGTGATGAATGACAAGTCAGTGTGACATAGGAGAGGCAAATCCAGTGTAGGAATCAGAAAAAAAAAATAGGCTTAAGTCCTACTTCTAATACATCTTGACTGTGTAACTCTGTACAAATCCTTTAACTTCTCATTTCCCCAGGTAAAATCTTGTCTAAGTCTATAAAATTCAGAGCAGCTACACCAATTTGCTTTAGTAGAGGAAATTTCCCCACCAGGAAGTCCTTTCACTAAAGAATCTTGGGGCTCGAATAATAACAACCAGTTAAGTCATTTAATCCTGTTTGCCTCAGTTTCCTCATCTGTAAAATGAGCTGGAGAAGGAGCAAACAGCTCCAATATCTCCAACAAGAAAATCCCAAATGTTATCACAAAGAATTGGACATGGCTGAAATGACCCAACATCAACAGACTTTTTTATTTTGCCTTAAAGTTTGCAAAGAAAGCCCTTTTACATTATATTGT
Source organism: Sarcophilus harrisii (assembly GCF_902635505.1). Classification (NCBI taxonomy): domain Eukaryota; kingdom Metazoa; phylum Chordata; class Mammalia; order Dasyuromorphia; family Dasyuridae; genus Sarcophilus; species Sarcophilus harrisii. The sequence goes on from NC_045426.1 coordinate 365,428,308, forward strand.
TTCATGTGATCCTCACAGCCTTATTGTATATTTGCTGACCATAAATTCAGAAGAAATGGAAATCTCAGTCAGGACCTAGAACTTTCTCTTTATGACCAGAACATATACAATTCATGTGGATAAACTTTTATTAGATAACTCCCTCTCCCCACCCCACCCCCACTCCAGCTCTCTACCAAAACTGAGAATCTGGGTTCCCTCCTCTAGGGAAAAAGATAAAAAGAAAAAGTCAGTGTCCCAGCCAAGAAGGAAAACGGTCTTACCTCTGCCTGCCACTATAACCTCTAGATCTATGACCTGAGAGGGACTGAGAAAATAAGGATGATAAGGAATGCCTATGTTTTAGATGATGAAAACATAGATTTAGAACTGAAAGAGACATTAGAAATTATCTAGTACAATGCCCTCAATTTACTGATGGGCTTGGAGAGACAAGGTGATTGGCCCAAAGTCACACAATCTTATAATTTGTAGAACTGAAATTCAAAAACTGATCTTCTAAAATTCCAATAAACTTGGGATGAAAAATGTCATCTGCATCCAGGGAGAGAACTATGGAAACTGAATGTGGATCGAAGTATAGTAATTTTTATTTACCTTTTCTTTCTAGTGTTTTTTTCCTTTTGTTCTGATTTTTCTTTCACAATATCACTAACATGGAAATGTTTAAAATGATTGTCTATATGTCACCTATATCACACTGCTTGCTGTCTTGGGGAGGGGAGGAAATAAAGAAGAAAGGAGGAAAAATCTGGAACTCAAAATCCCAAAAATGAATGTCAGAAACTATCTTCATCTGTAATTGGAAAAATAAAATACTGTTGAATAAAAAAAAATGATATTCTAACTTCCAATCTTGTACTCCCTGCCCCCCATTACATTGCCTTCCAGCAGAACAATTCCTTTATTCACTGTGGATCCATCTTGGTTGTACATAATGCATATTGTATTCAAATGTCCAGTAAGGAAGAATAGAGTATTCCATATAGGAGCAGCCTGCTCCATTGGGAGGACCCTGCCCACTTGCTGGGCGTGCTGTTGAGCCACTGGAACAAGCCTTTGATGAGATCACCTCCTCTGCCAGGGCTGCCTTTCCAGCAGCCCAGCAGACTGTCAGAGCCAAGTGATTAACAGAGCCCAGGGTGCCCACTCTCCACTTCCCAGAAAAGGGGAAGCTATCTGTGCAGACCGCATTAATGGGGTTCCACCGCGGCTGCCCATTGATAACCACGAGCTGCTATATCCCTGTGGTCTTCATAAAAAAAAGGTCAAGTCACTCCACAGATTGCCTTTGATTACATCATAAGTTGTCACCCAGCCAAAAGATTTTTAAAAAATACACACACACCAAAGGAAGAGGGAAAAAAAGCAAACCCGGCTTGCATCCGTCTGCCATGACTGCACTTCAGGAGCCGGCCCTCCCTCGCAGGGTGGGTCCTGTGCCGTCACATGGCTATAGATCACGTCTGTAATCTTGCGGAGTTCATTATCTCCCTAATGCTGTCTTCTTTTTTAGATCATTAGAAAGAAACTTGACCTGACCTGTGAACTTTGAAATTGATTGTTGCCTTGAAACGGTCAACAACCCATTTTCTAATCGATACATGGAATAATTTTATACATATTTAAATTATATATTACTTTAATGCTTGTTAAATTTATCTACCACTTTCCTCCTGTGCTGCTTTTACATTCTCCCGGATTCAGACTGGTGCATTTTCTATGGGGTGGGAGGAGGAGGGGCAAGGGAGTAAGGCTGAGATCAAGTTGAAGGTATAATGAGAAGCACTCTCATAGAAGGATAGATCTGGAAGGAACTTAGAGACCATCCCTTTGCTTTACAAAGAAGAGAATTGAGGCTCAGAGAAGTCAGAGGCTCATATGTTGAAAGTTTGATAGAACCTTAAAGAATAAGAAATATTTTGGGTTATCAAATGCCTAAATATCTGACACTTCAAGACAAATCTAATTCAGAATAATGGAGACTTTGAGGGTTCACCTGAATAAGGTGAACCCCCCAAAAGTGGTCTGCTAGAACAATTCTGAACTTCTTTTTTCCTTTTAGAATTGGAAAATATTAATTAGGAATTTAGGCTCAGATTTGGAAAGCAAAACTAGAAAATCTAATCATTCCAGCAGGGGAGAAGAGAGGGAGCAGCTCCTTCAGAGCAAGAATTCCTTTCAGGGAATCTCCTACTTAGAAGGGACCTCAGAGATCATCTGATGTAGCTCATACCAAAAGAAGGATGCCCTCTACAATGTTACCAAGAAGGATGGATAGCCATCAAGGCTTAAAGGTCTGTCTTTAGAAAGAATGCACTGTCTCCCAAGGCAGCCCTTTCCATTGTCAGATTTCTGTGGCTGTTAAGAATTTCCTCTTCAATGCAAGCTTAAATCTTTCTCTTTACATCGCCCACCCATTGCATCCTGTTTTGTCCTCTCTTGCTAAACCAGAAAAGTCCGATCCCTTTTCTACAAGATAGTCCTTCAAATAACTGAAGTCAACTTTTTAGGTTCTCCTTCTTGATATTAAGCAATCTCAAATTCTTGCAACCGGTTCTCAGAGTACAATCTCCATTGCTCTCACCATCCTGGCACATTTCTTGTATGGTGGGATAATATCTACTATAACAGGAGGTAAACCCCCAGATTCTCAGAAAGTGGTCTCCAACTTCCCCTGAATGTGGTCAATATCTCTAAGATAGAGATTCTTAAACAGATTTAAGAGGGTTCATGAACTTGGAAGTTAAAATTTTATATCCTTATTTCCACTATTCTCTATTTGAAAATTTGCCTTTCCTTCAATTATTTAAAAAATATGATTCTGAGAAGAGATTCTAGGCTTTAACAAACTGCCAGAAGGATCCATATCACCAAAAAGGTTAAGAAACCCTAATCTAAGATCAGAACTGCCCACAGAAAAAAAGAGCAAAGTAAAACAGCAAGTTCTCTCCATCCAGGGCTCAGAGTTCAACGCCACCACCTTGTACCTGTCTGTGTCTGAAATCAATCAACACCAGGGCAGGCTAGACTGGGCGCAGAAGTCCAGGGTGCAGAAGTAACTGTCTAGTAAAATAAATATATCAGGGTGGGGCAAGCTGTCAGTGAGGATCTCATAGACAGGCAATGTGAAGAAATCCAGACAAGGTTCAGTTACCATCCGAGAAGTCCAATGGTCAGCAACAGGTATGCATCTTGGCAGGTAGTCAGAGGCCATCATCAGGGGAGTCTGGCAGCTGGCGATAGGCAGCAGTCCAGGCAGGCCTGAGAAGGGCAGTCAGGAAAGGCATCAGGTGGTACAGACACAACCAGGGAGATCAGGAGCCAGGATCAGACTTCCTCAGGACAACTGGGAAAAATCAGGCAGTCCTTTTAGTCCCACAAGGATAGTCGTATTATTCAGGGAACCAAAATACTGAAATCAGGGGAACAACATTAGAGCTAGACCAGCAGCAAGGCTGGTTCGATGCTGAACTGTAGCACTCATTAGGGACTGGATTATTCCTGGAGAGTAAACCCTACAGATGAGGGCTAAGTGGCTCCCACTGAAGGGACTGGTGGAACACAGAGAGAGAGTGTGATGAGGCTATTCTTGGGTACTGCTGGACTCTGCTTGCCTGAATGCTTGATACTTTCTTCCTCCTCTCTGCCTTAGCCACTCTTTCTGGACTTGACTCCTTGTTTCCATTCCCCTTGTAGCCCAGTTCCCTTTCCCCTCAAAAAATGGACCTCTGAAACCGCCCCCTGGATTCTCAGTTGTCTTGATACTATTCAACTGATGAAATCATTGAAAGTCACAAAGACTGCAAAGCACTTTGGACAGGGATAACTCAATAATAGCCAGGAACCTGCAGGTTACACTTTAGAACTGAATTCATAAGCTGACTTCCAGTGTCTTTGGGATTTGAAGTAGATGGCCCCTAGATTTAGGAAGAGAAAGAAATATAAAGACAAAATACATTTTTTTAACCTTCCAGATGGAAACTCAATGCAGATAGATGATAAGCTTAATTCAAAATTCTTTCCTCTTCAGGAATGTTATCAGTGAGATAATATCATGTGAAGTTGTCCTAATTACCTAAATGGCTAGATTTTAAAGGAGTACCAAAAAGCTTCCACATCCAAAAATATCACCTCTTTTGGCTAGCATTGCTAAAATTCCTCCATTAGAGAATCCTTTTCTTTTCTTTTCTTTTCTTTTTTTTGGTTTAGGATAAGACATGAAAGTTCCTGTTTAAAATACAAAAACCCACAAGAAGTTTGACACATTAGGTTTAGTCAGTCATGACCATTATACACAGGGATTAATTTTCAGATAAACCAGATACATCTAGAAGAAATGGCAGGAATAACAAGTTTTGGTAGGAAGAAGGCCAGAGGATAGAATAGCACTTAGAATAACAGACGTAGGTCACAGTCTAACTACTAAATTTTACCTGAATATGAAGCAAGAAGCTATCTGCTATGTAGAGTTAGCAAGACAACTAGATAGATACATATATACATACATACAGACCTTCCTTCCTTATTACTTTTATGATTTAAAGATGATATTTTAATACATTAAATGGTTTGATAGTAGATTTTGAACATAAAAGTGAACCTGAACATGTTATTCTAGCCTTCTGGGTCAAAAATCTCATATTTTACAATGTCTAGTAATGACCAGTAATTGCTTGCCTACCTATTATAAATACGTGGGATCAAGAAAATGTTGCCTCACAAGAGAACTGTATAAATATGCATACATATATTGGATTTAACAGATACTTTAACATATCTAACATGTATTGAACTACTTGCCATCCTGGGGAAGGGAGAGAGGGAAGGAGGGGAAAAGTTGGAACAGAAGGTTTGGCAAGGGTCAAAGTTGAAAAATTACCCGTGCATGTGTTTTGTAAATATAAAGCTATAATAATTAAAAAAATATTGCCTCTAATGGAATTTGTCTAGGGCAGATGGTGGGCAAAGTTTTAGAATGCTTTGATAAGGTAAAAATGTCCCTAGATTGTGGGAATGTAATGGATTCTACTCCCTATCCCAAGCAAACTGCAAGGTGCAGGGTCATAGTAAGCAAGAAGAGCTAGGGACACCTCTTTTTTTTATTTTTACAACATTATTAAAGTGTCCCTATATTTTCTTGATTACTATGACCCCGCAAGCAAGAAGAGCTAGGGACACCTTAATAATATTGCAAAAATAATATGAACAAAACCCCTCAAACCCTACTTAAAAGAATACTTCATATTAAAAGAAAGTAATATCCCTAGCAGAAAACAGGATCAGAGCAGAACCTAGACAATTCAAGACCATCCAAAACTCAAGTAAGCTAGACCCTAAACCATAGCACAAAAGAGGGACAGATCAGTGATTCAGTCATCCAGCATCCAAACAACCTATATCTAAGCCCCAGTAATGGCCATAGCAACCTGGAAGAAAAGCAGAAGAAAGGGGGAAAAAATGTGGGTTTTTGTAAAATGCCAGCTACCAGCACTTTAAAATTTCTAGTTGAGGACTATCCCACTCAATAAGGGATGGAGAAAACTCCAGGTTTGGGACTGAGCAAAGAGAAGAACAAAGATAAGGAACCAAGGCCAGAACATAGGCTGAGCTATTAGGAAACTAAACAAATATAGCAATTTAAAGGAAGCAACTTAAGTCTTAGCCATTATATCCAGCACCAAGCAGAATCTGACCCAAACACAAAATTCACTGATCACCTCTGAAAGAAAACCCAAAAGAAAACAAGCCAGACTCATCACAAGAAATATCTTAGGAATACAGGCAAAAATCTAGAAAGCCCCAAAGCCAATGGATAATATGTAGATGTATGGGAGGGTCCTAGAAATGAGTTTTGTTAGATTAAGAGGAGTTGGTAAGTCTGAGCAGCTTGATCAGGGATTCTAATCATAATTCTTATACTAGGTTTCCAGAAGTAGGGGTCTAGAGCTTCTCACCACCTAGCTAGCTTTTCTATTCTCAAATAAAATAGCTGAGGATGACTGAATTTTAATATCTCATCCATTCATGATGGAATCCAATGCTTAAGGGAGTTTAGGCTGCTCATTTGGATTTAATATAACTCTCTATACTCTTATTGCATGACATAGCCCACGTAATTTTCCAACTACATGGGAATAATAATAGTGCATGAAATCATATAGATAGATCCTAATAAATGCTTTGGGGATTCAAAGATGAATTTGTTTATATCTTACATTATCAGAAACCCAATAAGAGTTAATAAAGAGAAACATGGTGATAATGTGAGCATTGACAATCAGATTTAGGAAACTTGGAGGACCTATGGGCTAAAAAAAAGTTAATTTTAAAAATTTTCCCTAAAATTCTCAAATGTTTGACATCCTGACTTCTTTGTAAGTTTCAGCCTAAAATGTTTCTGCTATGGGCTTAAGAAATCTGCACAACACTACCTGGCTGATGGAATGGTCTCCAAGAGATAGATTCTACTCCCACTGTTAAAAGGAAGCTGTACAGTGGTTAGAACATTGGACCTGGGACTAGGGAAATCTGAGTTCAAATATCGCTTTAAACATTTAGTAATTATGTGATTCTGCATGGCAAGTCACTTAAATTTTCTGTCTTCCTCAGTTTCCTCTTCTGTAATGATAGCACTTATCCTGAGTTTCTCTAAGGAACAACTGAGATAATTTTTGAAAGCACTTTGCAAATCTTAAAGTACGACATAAATATTAGATATTATACTCACATTTATACTCTTACTGCAGTTTCTACAAAGAAAGAATAATCAATGAGTTAATCAAAAAGGATTTACTGAGGGACTAATGTGTTCAAGTCCTGTGCTAGGTGCAGTGGGAGTGAGACAAGAAGCATGAAGCACAATCTGTCCTTTTGAGATTATAAACAAATCTGTTGGGGAAGACATGTGGAACTCTTAGCAAATTATATACTATGCAATAAAGTGCTAAAGCACACAATCCCACCTGGATATTTGAGGTCAGTTTCATCTTTCTAAAATACCATTTATATCATATATATATATATATATATATATATATATAAAATCACTCCCTTGTTCAAAGCCTTTAACAACAACTTGTTCTCTATAGAATAAAATTAAATTCCTTAACTTGGCACTCAGAACTCTCCACAATCTTTTCTAACCTTTCCCCCAACAATTGCAGCCACTTTTGTCAGTGATAGACGCCGTTATTACAAATAGCTTTGTATTTGTTCGCCTTACTTGGTCCTCACAATACCCCATAAGGCAAGTTTTGAGTTAGTTGTTCTGTTTTGTTTTTCCCTAGAGTTGTGATTCATTGATATCAGGAATTCCCAAAAAGGATACTCCCTCTACAATTACAGGTGAGTATCTATTATACAACTCATAGATAGCTGCTCAATATACTAAGAGATTAAGCAACTTGCTCTGGATCCCATAACCCCTGTATCAAAGGTGGGATTCGAACCTAAGTCTTAATTCTAAGACTAGATTTTTACCTAGATGGATTGTTGTCCTTTGTGCTCAAAGAGAACCAAGATGGCAGCATTATGTCAGGATCAAGATACTGTTATAATGTGGATGATCATACCAATAGGAGCTCAGAAGGCTTTTCTACGGTTCAGGCACAAACACTCCACATGAACAATTGGGGTGGGGTCTCTAAATTTGTGCATCTCACATTTCTTTTAAGCTACTATAATTCTGCATTACTTATAGAGCACAGTGCATTCTCTGATTAGGGCAACTTATGCTGGGCAGTCCTGTGCCAGTGTCTCCCAAAGTTCTTCAGAAAAACCTTGAAAGTGACTTGTATCATTTCTGATCACTATGTGAGTGCTTGACCTGTGTGAGTTCTCCACAGAACAGTCTTTAAGGCAAATGTGTATTGGGCATTCAAACAACATGGCCAGCCCATTGGAATTATGTTCTCAACAGTAGAGTTTGAACACTGGGCACTCCAGTTTGAGAAAGGACCTCAGTGTCCACTAGCTTGTCTTTCCAGGTATTTTCAGAATCTTCTTAAGACAATTCAAATGGAAACAATTCATTTTCTCAGGATAAAACTGGTATATTGTCCAGTTTTCACAGGTGTCCCCCAATAAGGTCAGAACAACAGCTCTATAGACTTTCAGTTTGATAGGCAGCCTAATAACTCTTTTCTCTCAAACATTGAGCTATCTCTGGCAATGGATGTGTCAACCTCATCTCTGCATACATCCCTGGAAAGTATACTGTTAAGGTCAGTGAATTTTTATCCACAGTATTCAATATTCTTCCATTTGTTGGAATTGATGGTTGGCTGGCAGAGGACCTCTGTTTTCTTGCTGTTGTCAGGCCAAATAGGTAAAGATGGTAAAATGGTATGGGTGATGTCTTATGTTCAAACATAAATTATATTTAAGAGAGGCAGAGTTGCTTAAAATTGCTCTAGAATCATTGGAGTCCAGTGAAAAAAACAAGTCAAGAGGACTGGTAAATGGCCCAGATGCAGTGGGTGAGCTTTCCTGTCAAACCAAGTTCTACATGTCAGCCGTCTTCATGGCCTTTGGAACAAACTGTCCTCACCCATTCATTCCTTGATAGAACATCTTCACGTGCTCGGGGTAGAGACTCCTCTAACTCACCAATGGATTTGAGAATCCTCCATTACCCTCAATCTACTTTAACTGCCTGTTTAGACAGTTTTACTGGGATGTGGCCACTGTACACACTACAGCTGCTTGGATCCACAGGTGAGTTGGGTAATAGGTGGACATCAAAGGTGGATGAGCAGTCCTAAAAAGGGATCAGCAAGATCTCACACCAAAAAATGCCAGTTTTACCTGGACATCCCTACATCCCCTTATCTATATAAAGTAAGCTGGAAGGTATCATTATCCTCTTTTAGAAATGAGTCTCTTGGGATGGAAAGTGTCATCCATATTCAGAGACAGAACTATGGAGACTGAATATGGAACAAAGCATAGTATTTTCATCTTTTTGTTGTTATTTGGTTGGTTGTGGTTTTTTTCTTTTCTCGTGTTTTTTTTTTCCTTTTTGTTCTGATTTTTTTTTGCACAACATAACAAATGTGGAAAAACTTTTACAAGAATTGCACATGTTTAATTTATATTGAATTGCTTGCTGTCTTGGGGTGGGGGGAGCAGGTAGAAGGAAAAAAATTGGAACAAGGTTTTGCAAAGGTGAATGTTAAAAACTACCTTTGCATGTGTTTTGAAAAACAAAACACTATTAAATTAAAAGAGAGAGAGAGAGAGAGAGAGAGAGAGAGAGAGAGAGAGAGAAAAGAAGAAAGAGGAGAGAGAGAGAGAGAGAGAGAGAGGAGAGAGAGAGAGAGAGAGAGAGAGAGAGAGAGAGAGAGGAGAGAGAGAAAGAGAAATAAAAATTCCAGAGAGAATCAGGGATTTGGCCAACGTTACACAACTTGTAAGTGATGGAGCCCAGAACTCAAATCCAAGTCTTCTGATTCTTATTTCAGTATTCTATCCAATAAATAATGCTACCATAATTCACAGACTATGTTACCAGCTCTCTCTTAAACTGGTCAACATCATGATTTCATGAACATGCCTTTTGTGTTTTTGCCTCCACAGTTTTGGCCAAAATCTTCCCTATTAAAATGTTGCCCCTTCTCCATTTGTCCAGATCTTTGCCATCTTCAACTTAATTTCAGTTCTGCCTCCTTTTCACTGACCACCATAGGCCTCTATGACCTTCTCTATGACATGGTTCTTAACATCCCTAATTCTATTTTGTTTCTTATTATCCAAAACCTTAAATTATAAGTTATTTTTACATGCTTATTGTATCTATAGTCAAGTACTTATACAGAAGAGCTTCTGTCTCCAGAAACCCCATAGCTATTTTGTACAGTTAGATTCTAATGACTATCACATCATATTATTGATTCATATGATAGAGTAGTCTATTAAACCATCTAAATATATTTTCAAATTGCTCTTTTGTGAGGCCCCTCCCACTTTTATACTTACAAAGTTCATTTTTGAGCCCCATTGAATTTCATCTTATTAGAGTTGGCCTAATATTCTAGCCTGTTGTGATATTTTTGCCTGCTAACTGTGGATGTCCCCAAAGGTTCAGTACTGGGCCCATTCTCTCTCCATTCTACATTATCTCACTTGATGATCTCATCAACTCTCATGGGTTCAATTATCATCTCTATGCTGATGATTTCCAGATCTATATATCCAACTCTAGTCTCTCTCCTAACTTCTAATTCCACATCACCAACTGCTTATTGGGCATTTCAAACTGAATGTCCTAAAGACAACTAAAACTCATCATGTCAAAAATGGAACTTGTATTTTTTCTTCCAAACTTCACTATTTCTGTTGAGGACATCACCATTCTCCTAGTCACACAGGTTCACAACCTCATTGTCATCCTAGATTCCTCACTTCCATTTGCCCCATAAATCCTAAACATTGTGAAATCTTGTCACTTTCCTTAACAGCTATCATCCTGGAAAGTTTTCATCACCACTTTCCTGGACTATTATAATAAGTCTTCTTATTTATTTTATTTTTAATTTGTAGAATAAAACATACATTTTCAGAACATAGTACAACATAAAAAAGATGATTGTATATGAAACTGTAAGCCTGCTATGTACAATTTGCTATTTCTTTTAACAAAATTATCACATAATTTTTTTTTCCTTCCCTCTCTTCTCCAGCCCTAGTGATAATTATCAGATCTACACACAATTAGGTATATATACATATATATGTGTGTGTGTATACATATATACACATACTTATGTGTGTATATACATACATATATGTATATATCTAAAGTTATTCTTTGTAATAGCCTTTTATTGGTCTCCCTCTCTCAAATTTGTCTTCCCTCCCAAGCATCCTCTACCCAACTGCTAACCCATTTTACCTAAGCAAAGCTTCTTGCTATGGATCACAACCCCATATGGGATCATGTAACTAAATGTGGAGGTCATGAAATTATGATTTGTTATCAGTAAATGTTTGATTTATATGCTTATTTTATATACTTATATATACTTTATAACTATAGATATAGATGTATGACTCAGGGTCATATGAAAATTTCTCAAATTGAGTTTGCAAGTAGAAAAAAGTTCTGAAGCCCTGACCTAAATTATAACTCTGACTATTCTCCTACATAATCAATTACATTGATGCCCTATTGCTTTCAGGATAGAACATAATGTTCTTTCTTTAGCATTCAAAGTTCTTTGCAACTTAACTCTTTCCTATTTTTCTATTTTTTTTTTTAGCAAGCATACTACTCCTCTCCATTTACCCTGTGGTCTAGTCATATAGACATGTTTGCTATGTCATACATAATACTCCATGGGCCATCTCTATGTTTTCATACTAGATGACCGCCATACAAAGAATTCTCTTCCCCTTCCCCTCTTAGAGTGCATGGCTTCTTTTAAGACTAAACTCAAGTCCTACCTTCTGTAGGAGGCTTCCTATCTATGGTTACCTTCCATCTACTCTGTATGTATCTTTCATGTACCTATTTATATATCTTCTCTCCCTTTAGAATGGAATCTTTTCTTTTGCATCTCCAGTACTTAGCACAGTACCTGGCACATAGTTCTGTTGGTGGTGATTTTCAATTGTGTCCAACTCTTTGTAATCCAATTTAAGGTTTTCTTGGCAGAGATACTGGACTGGTTTGTGAATTCCTTCTCCAGCTGATTTTACAGATGAAGAAATTGAGGCAAATAGGGTTATGTTACTTGCCCAGGGTCACACAGTCAGTAAGTATCTGAGGTTGGAATTAAACTTTAAAAAGTGAGTTCCTGACTCCAGGCCCAGAACTGTATCCACTGAGCAATCCTAGTTACTTAGCACCAAATAAATGTGTGTTGATTGACTAATTTATCTGATTCTGTCAATTAACATTTTCGAACCCTCCTTTCTAGCTTTGTTTATGTGTGTGTGTGTCAATTTGAATTAAGTGACTTGCCCAAGGTCATACAGCCAGTAAGTGTTAAGTGACTAAGGTCAGATTTGAATTCAGGCCCTCCTGCCTCCAGGGCCGGTACTCTATCTACTGCAGCACCATCTAGCTGCCCATTATCTAGCTTTTATGATCTGCAAATGTGATAAATACTTGATAAGTATATCACACATTACTTTATTAATAAAATCATTAATAAAGTTGTTAAATGGTACAGTTCAAGCAGAGTTTCCTGGGGCATTCTATTTTATAGCTCCTTACAAGTTGATATGGAATCAAATCATAGAAGGGAAGTCTTGAGTTGGTTTACTCAACTGTTTTCTCTATATCACTCTATCTTGTCTATAAGAATAGCTTGAGAAAAAAATTTAAAAAAGAATAGCTTGAGAGAATTTGTCAAATGCCTTGCTCATAATTATTATTATTCAATTGTTTCAGTCATGTCCAACTCTTCACCGCCACATTTGGGGTTTTCTTAAAGTGATTTTGCCATTCCTCATTTGTTCATTTTACAGATGAAAAAAAATTGAAGCAACCTAGATTAAGTGACTTATCCAGGATCACAAAGCCAGTGTCTGAGGCCATATTTGAACTCACAAAGATGAGTCTTTCTGACTTTACACCTGACATCTTGCCATATAGCTTCTAGATAGCACTCCAGATTGGACTTCAAGTTTACGTAAACTATATCTATAGAATTCCCCTCATTAACCTATATAGGACAGAGAGGAAATAGAATACAAAGTGTCTCTCCATAGAGAGTTTACATTGAGATGAAGAATCTCCATAAGAAGGCAGTATGGCAGATATGAAGGGTCAGAATTAAAACTGATCTGGTGTGCAATCAGAATGTACATTAAAAAGATATGATATAACCTCCCTTCTCACCTTCTCCCTTCCCCCCAAATCTCCCCTCCTGCCTGCCATGTTGCCTAAAATCTACCATAACAGTATCTTCTTTGAGATTAAAAATCCATATGGGATAGAAAATGTCAATCTCATTTAGAGAGTGAACTATGGAGACTGAATGTGGATCAAAGCATAGTATTTTCATCTTTTTGTTTGTTTATTTTCTTTTTCATGTTTTTTTTCCTTTTGGTTTGATTTTTCTTGCATAACATGACAAATATGGAAATAGGTTTAAAAGGACAACATATATTTAACCTATATCAGATTTCTTGTTTTCTTGGGGAAGGGAGAGGTGAGAAACAGAGAGAGAAAAATTTGGAACACAAAGTTATACAAAAATGAATGTTTAAAACTACCTTTACTTGCATTTGGAAAAATAAAATACTATTGAGACAAAAAATGGGGGGAAAGAGATTAAAGGTCTATATTAAATGTATAGCATGTTACCTAAGAGAAGAAACTAATTAACCATTAATGCAGCCAAGTGTTTTAGTTAAACCAAATAACCAGCTCTAGCAGGGGATCTGTTATGGCACAAGTAAGATTTGATAGGGTAAGAAAGTTAGAAAATGCCTACAATTTAAGGTATTGTCTAGAAAGACCTATTATAAACTAGCAAACTGTTACGTTTAACAGAAGAAAAATAGGGGCCACAATGATTCCACCATATCTTGATGGAGTAACGTTATAGAAATCTCCCTATGAATTAGTGACCTAATAACAAAAAGTCTCCAACCTTTACACAAGGACAGGGTAAAGCAAATGGTCTCATCCACTGTTGTAACAACTACTCGCTGTCCTTGGATAAAAGACCTTGCAGTTTTGTCTAAAAGGATTGCTTTCACAATTGTAAAAGTGTCTGGTCTCTTTCCCTTGTCTCCTGCCCTTGAACAGAGAATGTTTTCTTATTCTGATAATAAATCCTGCCACTTGCATTCCAAATACTTCTCTTTTTTCCCTTGGCTGATCCCCATTTTATCTCCCCCTCCCTCTTGTATGTAATGCTTTACTTTTCTATACTAAATTGCTGCAGAATCTTGCTGATTGGCTATGTCCTCTAAAAGGGCCTGAAAGGTTATAAAAATGAAATTTGTACCTGAAGACTGAATTTGCTATCAATGAGAACAAGTTCCTTAGCATGCTAATAAATCTTCCAGTATGGATACCTATCTGACATAGAATCATTGGCCCCATGCTGTGTGTATCCCTCTCCCAGGAGGGTAAGAGAATTCCCCTACAGTTACAACACAAACCTCAGAAGTTTGGAACATATGCAAGTGTGAGCAATCTGGATTCAGCTCTTGCCCTTGTCTTCCTTCAAATTCCAGCTAAAACTTACCTTCTATAGGAAGTCTTTCTTGACCCTCTTTCTTCTAATTCTTCTATCTCCAATTATGCTATACATAACTTGTCTGTACATAATTATTTGCAGGTTGTCTCCCCTATCTGGAGAATAAGACTTTTTTTTTTTTTTTTTTTTTTTTTTTTTTTTTTTTTTTTTTTTTTTTTTTTTTTTTTTTTTTTTTTTTTTTTTTTTGCTTATCTATAGTCTTTTTTTTTTCAATTAATAATTTATTTATTTTTGGCATTCTTTTTTAAAGATATATTTCCATATTTGTCATGTACAAGAAAAATCAGACCAAAAGAGAAAAATCATTAAAAAAGAAAAAACAAATAAACAAACAAACCAAAAAGAAGTGAAAATACTATGCTTCAATCTAGATTGTAGATTGAATCTACATTCATTCTCCATAGTTCTCCGTCTGGATGTGGATGGCATTTTCCATCCCAAGTCTATTGGAATTGCCTTGAATTACCACATCGTTGAGAAGAATCAAGTCCATCACATAATCTTATTACTGTGAGCAATGCTCTCCTGGTTCTGCTCATTACACTGAGCATCAGTTATGTAAATCTTTCCAGGCTTTTCTGAAATCAGCCTACTCACCATTTCTTACAGAACAATAATATTCCATTACATTCATGTACTATAATTTATTCAGCATTCCCCAATTAATAGGCAGCCACTCAATTTCCAATTCCTTGCCACCACAAAAAGGGCTGCTACAAACATTTTTGCAAATAATGGGTCCTTTTCTCTATTTTGTGATCTCTTTGGGATATAGATCTAGTAGTGAGATGGTTGGATCAAAGGATATCCACAATTTTATAGCCCTTTGAGCATGGGAATTATTTAAAAAAAAAAACTTTTCTTTGAATTTCCATTGCTTAGCACCATGCCTGGTACATTTGTTGTCATTTAGCTGTGTCCTACTTTTTTGTGTGATCCTGTGGACCATAGCACAACAATAGAGTCCATGGGATTTTCTTGACAAAGATACTTGAGGAATTTGCCGTTTCCTTCGCTAGTGGATTAAGACAAACAGAGATTAAGTGACACACAACTAATAAGTGTCTGAGGTCAGATTTGAACTCAGATCTTCCTGACTCTAGACATGATATTCTATGTACTAAGCCACCTCGCTACCTAGTGCATAGTTGGTGCTTAATAAATGTTTACTTGACTGATGAGTTGTATGATTTTTGGTAAGTCATTTCCCTTGTCTGGACATCAATTTCCTAATTTATCCATTGAGAGTATTGGACTAGATAAAAATTTCTTAACTATTCCCCCCATTGTGACCCAAGAAATGTTTATACAACTCTTTCTTGAATCTGAACCAAGGTATTCTAGCAGTGTTTGTGCATATGTAGCACAAAGTACACATGTTTTTCAGAACTAAAGCCATAGTGAGGTTGCATAATGTTAACACAGGAAAGCACTGCCAGAAATCCCTCAGATTCACTACCTGTTTGGTTTTTGATTAATTTTGAGTTCTTGCATTCAGAAATCTTTTACTATTGTCAAATTTTTCATGATCCCCACATTCAATTATACGGTCCTACATGAGGTCAAAAGCCACAGTTTAAGAAGCTTTGGAGTAGATGATTTTAAGGTCTTTTATAACACTAACATTCTATGATTAGTTTGGTTTAGCAACACCAGCCAACACTGATTATATTCAACAGTATCTGCCTAATTTTCATAGTTCCCCATCTCTGCAATGAAAGGAAGGAGATGCACTTTCTTAATTCTTCTTTGAGGCAAAGCTTGGTTGTTACAATTATACAGTTAAATTATTCTGTGGCACGAACAGGATTTTCCTACAGATAAAAATATGTCCTAAATTGAATTCAAGTCAATTCAATGAACATTATTGAGCACCTATTGTTATATGTATATTGCACTATTCTAGGCACTGGGTATATATACCAAGTTTTTATAAGATAAAGTCACTGCTTTTGAAAAAATATTCTAGCAACAGGATATGGAACACACAAAGATAATTATAATGCATAAATATGGTATCAAAAAAGAGCATTAAAATCCTAAGTGAATCCTAGAAGGGAGATTATTACCAATTAGAAGGACCAAGGAAGTTTGTTACAATATATCATTGTTAAAAGGACAGCTTTTTGAGAGTTTAGTTGTCTGCAATGTTGTCATTTGCATGAAGAACAAATCTAGAGCAATGATTTTCAAAGTGTAGTCTAGCAATTTCTGGGAGTCTCTGACATACTTTCTGGGATTCTTCAAGATCAAAACTATTTTCATAATAATACTAAAAACATTTTATTTTCTAATTCTTTAAACATCAATAAATATAACCCACATAAACAGAAGTTCTTAGAGAAGGGAGGTTCCCTCCATAATTTGTAAAAGTAAAAAGGGATCCTGAGGCCAAAAAAATTTGTGAACCACAAATTTAAGGCAAAGTGGGAAAAGTATGGAGGAGTCCAGCCACTTTCTTCCTCTCACTCTCTAAATGTATACTTAGCCCAAGAAATACCTGAATTTCAGGGGAAGGTGGAGTTATGCTTATTCTACAATTCCTCAAGGATGAAGGAACCCTTTGGGGACATTTTGGTTTATGGACTGAGAAATTCCCATCACATCAGACAATGCTTCAGGAGTTGCTTTCAAGAATCTTAACTCTGAACCCAGGGACAATCTCCATATTACTTCCTTCCTTTATTGTTTTTGCTCAGTTATTCAGCCATATCCAACTTTTAGTGACCCTAATTGCAATCTTCTTGGTAAAGATGTTAGAGATGTCTACCATTTCATCTCCAGCTTACTTTACACATGAGGACACTAAGGCAAACTGGGTTAAGTGACTTACCCAGGATCATACAACTAGTAAGTGAATGAGACCAGATTTGAACTCAGGAAAATAAGTCTTCCCAACTTCAGTCCTTGTACTTCATCCACTGTGGCATTTAACTGTCCAGCATCTCCCTAAATCCAAAAGTACCTCTTCCTGAAACAATATAACTTATCCTCAACTGCCTGGAAAAAGCATGCAAATGTCCCCACTCAAAGAGAAAGCCTATGACCAACCTAGACTGTTCAGTTTTATTTTGTTTCAGTGTTGTTTTGTTCAGTATTTTTGCAAATATTGAACTTTCCAATTTTCCTTCCTTTCCCTTGTAGTTGCATTCAGAAAGAAGTAGCTTTCCTCATCAAAAAAAAAAAGCTGGAATTGGATGGCCAGATTATTATAAGACAGTGCGAGGCTTAATCTTCTCAATGTTTTTATATTTGAGAGTAAAGAGGTATTCAGTACTTATCTAAAATTACAGTGGCTGCAAAGATAGAAACCCCTCAAAGGTATATAGGTACGATTTGCATACATGGATGCTTTTGTTTTCATTATAGAATGATAGAATCACAGAGGGTTCAGACAAGAAGGAACCCTAGAGCTCATTTAGTTCAACTTCCTCATTTTGCAAATAAAGAAAATAAGGCTCAGAGAATTGGACCATCTCACTCAAGGTCAGGTCATATAGTGAGCTAGTGGAAAGCCTAGGATTTGTGACTATGTATAAGACTTGGGGATGTATCTATACTAACTATAAGGGAGGCTCATGTGGGAGTGATAAAGGGTAACTGATTTCTTTGTTTTTCATTTAATGATAATTCTGCCGTCTCATATAAGGGATGGCCCTCATGTTCCACCTATTTAAAAATGATTTTTACCTTTGGTTTTTACATCACATTCATTGCCATATATATCCATCCCCCTTTACTTGACCCAGGAAGCTTTCCCTTATAACAAAGAATTACAAGGAGGGAAAAAAACGTAGTATAGCAAAACCAGCCAAAACATTGTTTCTATCCAACAGTATATGCAATATTCCTTATTCATAGCCCACCCCATCCTCCACTGCAGTGAAGGAGGGAAGATATATTTTCTCCATTTTTCTTTGTGACAGTTTGATTATTAAAATTACACAGTGCTCAGTTTTCCGTTTTAATTTTATAGTCATTAAGTAGATTGTTTTCCTGTTTACCTTATTTCCTTCCTCCATCCAATTTTTAATGTAAGAATTATTTCCTAACCTATTATAGAAAATAGCTCATAATTCCTTAAAATGTTTCTTCTCCTCTCTTCACTTGCCTGTTTCTGCCATATTGTTCCTTCTATCTCAAATGTTCTCCCCATACCCAAATTTTCCATTTCCTTCCTTCAAAGAAGAACTCAGTCTAGTGATTTCTCTTCTTTGACCATCATCCTCACCACTAATTCTTTCCTCTGTTCGCATAGCAAAGCACTCAATGAACAGTCCAAAGCCCATTTTCTATTCCTGCTCCTTCCCATAACTTGTTTTGTGACCTTAGTAATTAAGTCAAGTCAAGCCAATTAGCTTGTAGTCAAGCCCTTTTACTTTTCTAAACCTTCATTTTTTTCTTCATCTAACGAATGAAGGAACTTTGGTTTGATGACCCCTTAAGCTCCTATCTTCCTCTAAGAACATTCCAACAATGCAATAACCAAGTCAAAGTCATTAGTGCTTTTTCTCAGGACATCAAAATTTAGAGGGTACTGAATTATCATTCTTTGCAGATGATATTATGGTTTACTTAGAGAACCCCAGAGATTCTACTAAAAGGCTATTAGAAAAATCCACAATTTTAGC
Organism: Sarcophilus harrisii; assembly: GCF_902635505.1. Classification (NCBI taxonomy): domain Eukaryota; kingdom Metazoa; phylum Chordata; class Mammalia; order Dasyuromorphia; family Dasyuridae; genus Sarcophilus; species Sarcophilus harrisii. The sequence goes on from NC_045426.1 coordinate 365,447,158, forward strand.
AAAGTTGCAGAATCCAAAATAAATCCACATAAATACTCAGCATTTTTATACATCACCAACAAAATTCAACAGCAAGAGATGCAAAGAGAAATTCCATTCAAAATAACTGGCATAAAATATTTGGGAATCTATTTACCAAAGGAACGTCAGAAATTATATGAGCAAAATTACAAAACACTTTCCACACAAATAAAGTCAGATCTAAATAACTGGAAAAATATTAAATGTTCTTGAATAGGCTGAGCAAATATAATAAAGATGACAATAGTCCCTAAACTAATCTATTTATTTAGTGCTATACCAATAAGACTCCCAAGAAACTATTTTAATGACCTAGAAAAAATAACAATAAAATTCATATGGAAGAACAAAAGGTCAAGAATTTCAAAGGAATTAATGAAAAAAATCAAATAAAGGTGGCCTAGTTGTACCTGATCTAAAACTATATTATAAAGCAGCAGTTACCAAAACCATTTGTTATTGGCTAAGAAATAGATTAATTGATCAGTGGAATAGGTTAGGTTCACAGGACAAAATAGTCAATAACTATAGCAATCTAGTGTTTGATAAACCCAAAGATCCCAACTTTTGGGATAAGAATTCATTATTTGACAAAAACTGCTGGGAAAACTGGAAATTAATATGGCAGATATTTGAGGAACCCAAAATGACTTGCCCGAGGTCACAAAGGCAGTTGACGCAGCTTAGATTTGATTTCAGATCTTTTGGCCTCAAATCCAGCACTTCCTTCAATGTATACACTCTTCTCTTGTAAAGGTCAGGCCCCCTTAGGTAAAGAGAATGCAGGAAAACTGGGACACTGATGCATTGTTGGTGGAGTTATGAATGAATCCAACCATTCTGGAGAGCAATTTGGAATTATGCCCCAAAAGTTATCTAACTGTGCATATCCTTTGATCCAGCAGTGTTACTACTGGGCTTATATCCCAAAGGGATACTAAAGAAGGGAAAGGGACCTGTATGTGCCAAAATGTTTGTGGCAGCCCTTTTTGAGGGGAGAGTGATAGAAGATAAAGTAGGTAGGATGGGTCAAAAAAAATAACACTACTAAAGACAGGATGGAAAGAGAAAATAAAAGTATATATAGAGGAGAAAATAGGATGGAAAAAATACAGAGTTGATAATCATAATTGAATGTGAAGGGGATGAACTCTCCCATAAAAGTATGTGAATAGCAGAGTGAATTAAGAATCAGAATCCTACAATATGTTGTTTACAAGAAACACATTTGACACAAAGAGACACACACAAAGTAAAGGTAAAAGGTTGGAAAAGAATTTAATATGCTTCAACTTAAGTAAAAAAAAAAAAAAAAGCAGGGGTAGCAATTCTGATCTCAGGTAAAGCAAAAGTAAAAATAGATCTAATTAAAAGACATAAGGAAGGGAACAATAAGCCGTGAAGTGGTAATAATATTAAATGTACATGCACCAAGTAATAGAGCATACAAATTCTTAGAGAAGATATTAGTTATAGGAAGAAATGAACAGCAAAACTATATTAGTGGGGAATCTCAACCTTCCCCTCTCGGAAACAGACAAATCTAACCATAAAATAAAGAGGAAAGAAACTAGGGAAGTTAATAGAATCCTAAAAAATCTAGATATGATAGACCTCTGGAGAAAATTAAATAGAGATAGAAAGAACTACACCTTTTTCTCAGCAGTAAATGCCACCTACAAAAAATTGACCAAGTATTAGGGCATAAAAACCTCACAATCAAATGCAGAAAGGCAGAAATAGCAAATGCTTCCCTTTCAGACCTCAATGCAATAAAAATTATATTCAATAAAGGATCAGGAAAAGATAGATTAAAAATTAATTGGAAATTAAATAATCTAATTCTAAGAAAAGTCAACTGGACTTGATGATTAAGAAGCTAAGGATTTTGGAGAGAGTAACAGGAGGCAGGAGCTAGACAATAAGGAAGGTGTGAATGGTTAAAAAAAAAAAGTGGAGTATTTAATATAGCCAACTATCTACATCTCATATGAAAAAAAGAAAAAGAGAGGTACTAGCTGAGTGTGGTAAAGACAATAAATTGAGGTCTTTTATGACTGTAGGCCAATGGCAAGAAAATAATGGAGGCAAAATGTCAAAAATTCAGGGGAGAGCAAAGATTGTTTCTGGAGGAAAATCCTAAAGGAGATGAAAGGGGATGGAATTAAGGACACAAGCAGGTCTTAGCAAGTCAAAGAACCTGGTATTTTGTTTTTTGTTGTAGTTGGGTTGTTTTATTTTTTGTTGTTTTTGATGTCCATTTATAGACTGTGCATGTAAATTTTAATGCTTAATCAAATACTGTCCTGTACCTCTTCTAATTATTTTGCACCAATCCTGTCTTCCTAATTAGATTATAAGCTCCATGAGGGAAAAGATTGTGTCTTTTATTTCTCTTGGATGCACCCTCCTGTGGTATATTCCTAAGATACATAATAAATGCTTGATAAAGACTTCTTGGTAGATTCATTGATTCATTTAGATTCAAATTTTGATCAGCTGGATTCAGCTTGTGTTGTATTGTAAAGGTAGAACCCAGTTCCCTGAAAACTATCCCCAAAAACATTTTCCCGGACATTCCAGCCTTGGTGGCAGACCGGATAAAGTGACAGCATCAGCAAAGGAGGCAGGCTACTGGGAGGGAAGTGAATTAGAGAAACTCTTCCTTCAGCAAGACAAATTTGTGCTGGGAAACCATGCTTGGCTGAGGAAGCCAATTGGAAAAGAATGATAGAGGGCTGGGTGCTGAGGTTCATCAAAGTCATTTGTTGCAGGTAAGCTCATTTTTCACAGGCCAAGGGGATATATACCTGGAGTACACCTTTAAGGAATAGCCGACAGATTGAATGGTACAATGCTTTATTATATTTCACACCCTGGTGATTCAATATGATGGGGGTGGGGAGGGAGCAAAGGAGAGAGACACAAACCAGAGCTATGAAAATGTCCAGCTATGGTGCCGTCTCTTTTTGGCTTGTCTCCTGGAAATCATGATATGATATAAAGGTAAATAGGAAGTCTGTAAGCAACAGTTCTTCATGGAAGATGTTGTCTGTTGATGAGACTTTTGGCCTTAATGACCTTGGTCCCTGCCATTCTCTGAGGTATGGGGGTTTTATATTTTATTTGTTTTCTATTCATCCAAGTCCTATCTACCTTCACTACTGTTAAAGGAGATACTCTCATAGATGTCAATCTGGCATCGTACAATATTAAGTGCCCAGAGATAAATAGGACTGGGAGTCAGGAAATCAGAATACTAATTCTGGCTTTGCCATTCCTAACTAGATGACTTTGGAAAGTCACTTTAAGTCTCAGCTTCAGATATTTCTCACCAATAAAATGGAAGTGGGGATTAGGTGAGCTCTGATTAGATTAGCTAAATTAGGTGAGCTTTGAATTTCTTTCCAGTTCTCACATTCTATGATTCTGAATTGGTCCCTAAGGTCAAGCTTTCCCTGAAGCTGACTGGATCATGGCAACATAAGAATTCTACTTTGTAGAACAATTCAAAAAGCCCAATTCTGTTTCTGATGTATGTACCTAAAACACAGGCTATGAAGGATTACCCTCCTTGACATCAACCTCAAGATTAGATATTTCCTTCAAACATCAGTTTCCCTTAATCTTACACATTATACAACAGTTGTTCATACATTTAACTAAACTTTCCTGGAAACTACTTATAATCATAGCCTGTACCACTGCATTAGGGGTAAAGGAGAGAAAAAATAATATTCCATAATTTTTCTAGGTGCTAAGTCTAAAACCTGGATTATTTCCTCTGCAAATGATATTTTTCATTAAAAAAGAAAAAGAGGAAGATGAAAAAAATTGAGCAAAACTAACCAAATGTAGGAAAAAGTGTGAAAATATATACAATTTTTTACCCCCATGAGTTTCCCACCTTAACAAAGGAGGTTAGATCATGCTTTTTCTTTCTCAGACAAGAGTTTGGCATTCAAGATATATTTACATATATGTATACAGTTATGGATATAGATAGATACATTAGTTGTCTTCATAGTTTAGATGCCAAACCTTCTGAGAAACTTGTTACAAAGATTTTTTTTCCATTGAGACACTTCCCTTCTTATCCTACATAGATTAGTTTTATGTTTACAGAAGCTTTTCAATCTCACATGATCAGTTATGTTTTATCATTTGTAATTGCTTTTATTCTTTGTTTGCTTAAGAATACATCTCCTAGAACATTGTATACAAAAATAGTAACATTTTACAAAGATTAACTATGATTGATTTAACTCTTCTCACCAATGCAATGATTCCAGACAATTCCAGGGGAATCAAGATAAAAAATGCTGACCACATCTAGAGAAAGAACTATGGAATCTAAATGCAGATCAAAGCATACTGTTTTCACTTTTTTGGTTTTTTTTTCCCTTTCTTGTGGGTTTTCCCTTTTGTTCTAAGTCTTTCATAAAAAAGACTAATGTGGAAATTTATTTAACATGACTATACATGTATAATATATACTAAATTACTTGCTGTCTTGGGGACAATGCAAACAAATCCTATTCAATGACACTTAAGTAAGCAATATAGCTTTTTTATAATTAGATTATAAACTCCCTGAGGGTAGGGACTGTCATTCAGAGTCACAGAATGCTGGATCTATATATACTTCTATTTATCACTTCTTTATCTGGAGACAGATAACATCTTTCTTTGTATGTCCTTTATAATTAATTCAGGGATTTATAGTAGATACAATTACTTATTAACTCAATATCATTCTTAAAATAATATTATTGTTATTGTATACAATATTCTCTTGGTTCTGATCATTTTGCTCTTAATTATTTTGTGCAAGTTTTTCTAGGATCATTCACCTGTTTTTGAAAGAACATGTAGAGCATGTGATTCAAGGGTTTGTACCTTTCTTTGTGTCATAGACCCCTTTGGCAGTCTGCTAAATCTTATTTAGCCCTTTTCAAAATAATATTTCTACATGTATAAAAATTACATAGTATTACAAAGGAAACCAATTATATTGAAATAGTTAACAATTTTAAAAAGTTTGTGTACCTTAGATTATGAACTTCTAATTACTAGTCCAAGTTTCCTATTTTACAGATGAGGAATTGCAGCTGAAAAGGGAGAACTAACTTTCTCAAGGACTTGTAGCTAGTTAGTGGCAAAAGGAAGATTCAGAAGCCTGGTCTCTTGACGCTCAGACCAATGCCCTTTTTAGTACATTAATTCTTCCAACCTTTACAGTACCTAAACAGTGCCATGCTTGTACTAAAATTCAGGAAGAAAGATTGAATAAGAGAATAAATTAATGAATTCCTTCTCAGCATAAATTAGAAGCGAAGATTTCTTTTGAATCATTAGATGATGGCAGGAATTCTGTACTAGACACCCATAAGGGAAATGTTAACATTGACTTCCTTCACTAGAGAGAGCTGTATGGCCATGACTGATGATGATGTTTAAAGCTTTGAGGATATTCCTATGAAGAGAACACAACATTTTCTAAATGACTCTCACATTAATTGTTGAAAACTAAATACCTTCTAAAAATTGTGAAGTTGGTATGGGGCCTAGCCAAAATCAACCTTAGTTAGTATTAGGGATATTTTAAAAGTTTTGAATAAAGACTATATATTCCAACTTGCCCTTGCCCATTTGCTTTAGGGTCTGAAATTCCCATCACAGGCCATTCTTTTGAGTGAAGGCATTAAAGGTTCTTTCTAAAATGCAAGTGTTACTAGGTAGAATAAATAGTGAATACTTCAATAATAATGACTGGCATTTATATAGTCCTTTAAATTTTGCAAAGCACTTTATAGATATTTTCCCATTTGTCCTTCACAACAACCCTGAGAGATAAGTATTATTATTATTATCCCTATTTTACAGATGAAGAAATCAAGTCAGACTGTCAAATAACTTACCCAGGATCATATAGCTAGAAAGAGACTGAGATCTGATTTGAATTAATTTCTTCCTGACTCCAGGTTCAGTGTTCTATCCACTGTACCACCTAGCTGCTTAAGTAAAGCAAGTGGCCTCTTAGAAAGACTCTGAGGATACAGCATAATACAACTGAAAGAACACTGTCTCTGGAGTCAGAAGACCCAGGTTCAAATGCCTCCTCTCATGCTTATTACCTATATGACACTGAGCTAGTCATTGACATTCATTGGGCCTCAGTTTCCTCATCAGCAAAATGAGAAGTTTGGACTAAATACTCTCTGAGGTCTTTTTTGGCTCCATGATTTTAGGAATAGGGCATAAGATGGGGGAGTTTGGGTGAAAGGAATGAGTCAGGAGTCAAGAAAAGCCCAGAAATTGGGACACTAGGGAGAGAATAAGTATCACTTGAGATCTCTCTGCACAGCTGAGAAATAATATGAGGACTTTAGATCTCTGGGAGCTAAGGAAAGCACCAAAAGGAGAAAAACCAGAAAAGTAGAAGAGAAAGGAACTAATGATAGATTTTTCCTTTTGAAAATTTCACTCAGGTTGTTCCATTTATGAAGAGAACAATGTTGGCTAAGTAGCAGTCCAGTCTTGTTTGTACTTTCTCAGCCCCAGGAACTTGGTCCTTCAAGGCTGCACTCCTAACGATGAGAGGAACTTAGGTGAATCCCTAAGGTCAAACAAGGAAGTAACCATGCAAGCCCCATCTGCAAACAGATGATGGGCATTCCAATATAGACTGATAGAGAGAGATAGACACATAGATTGGCTCTAGGATAGTTAAAAAGGAGGGATGAAAGAGAGAGGAGGAGAAGAGTGAGAGAGACAGAAAAAAGAATTAAAAAAACAGAGACAGAAATAGAGGCGGGGGGTATGAGGAAAAGAGACCTACAGAGACAAAAAGAGAATCATAAAGGGACTTAGAGGAAAGAGAAAAAAGAGAGACAGACAGACAGACAGAGAGATGGAGGGAGAGATAGGGGTAAAAAGAAAGACAGACAGACATAGGAAAAGAGAGACAAGAAAAAAAAACAGAAAGGCAGAGAGAGACAAAGACAAAAAAAGATAGAAAATGGAGATGGGGATAGAGGAAGACAGAAAGAGGTGGGGGAAAAGAGAAAAAGCCTGAGACTGAGGAGGGAGAGAGAGAGAGAGAGAGAGAGAGAGAGAGAGAGAGAGAGAGAGAGAGAGAGAGAGAGAGAGAGAGAGAGAGAGAGAGAGAGAGAGAGAGAGAGAGGAGGGGGACGATGAAGGAAGGAGGAAGAGAAAAAGAAAGCGAGAGAAACATTTATTAAACTCTCATTTGACCAAGCACTGTACTGAGTGCTAGGGATACAAATATAAGTAATCAACACTTACTTTTTTTCAAGGAGCTTACATTCTAATGGTAGAAAATGGTAGAAAAATGAAAGAAAAATAAAGAGTGGGGCAGATAGAAAAGCTCAACAGAATGGTGTGATGATGGTAAGAAAATGGTGATCTTATGAATAGAAATGATAGGCAAATTTAGGTTCAACCCAAGGAAAAGCTTCCTAACAATTTTGATTTATTCAATCATTTGGTTATGTCTGACTCTTTGTGATCCCATGGACCATAGCATGTCAATACCATCCATGGGGTTTTCTTGGCAAAGATACTGAAGTAGTTTGACATTTCCTTTACTAATGAATTAAGGCTAAGGGACTTGTCCAAAGTTAAAAAAAAAAAAAAAAAAAAAAAAAAAAAAAAAAAAAAAAACTAGTAAATATCTGTGGTTGGATTTGAACTCAAGTCTTTCTTGACTCCAAGACTGATACTCCATCCACTGAGTCACCTTGCTGCCTTTCCTAACAATGACTGTCCAAAGGTAGAATGGAGCTGAAGTAAGTTTAGCCAAAAGTAGATGACTACTTGTGAGGGATATTGGAGAAGGGATTCTTGGTCACATAATAGTTGGCTTAAATGGTGCTAGATGGTGCAGTGGATAAAGCACCAGACCTAAAGCCAAGAAGCCATAAGTTCAAATCCAACCTCTGGCACTTATTAGTTATATGACTCTGGGCAAGTTACTTGACCCTGTTTGCCTCAGTTTCCTTATTTGCAAAATGAGCTGAAAATGGAAATGACAGACCACTCTAGTATTATCACCAAGAAAACCCCAAATGAGATGAAAAAAAAATCAGATATGACTGAAACAATTAAATAAGATTCTACAATTTTGTCATAGGAAGAGGTCAGTATGTTAGCTTAGGGTTCTGAGAGTATATTGATAAATAGGCAGAGAAGGTGAGAAGGAAGTTATCTAGCTAGGGAGGAAGGAAGCCAGCTAAGGAGGAGGGAAGCCAGGGAGCTACAACCAGTGGAAGACTACAAATTAGGATGAAGGGCCTTTGAGCTGGGGTTTTTCTGCTTCTCTTAAATGAGAAAGCACCAACTTTATGTGAGAGAGCTAGTCCGCTCAAGAACCCCAGTTTTTTTTTAAGAGGAAATAATAAAATAAATCACATTTATATAACATTTTGAGCTTTACCAAATGATTTCCATGACACACAAAACGATATATCTTAGAATATCAGGCTTCCTCTGCCAAGAAGCCTTTATTTTAATATCACAAAGACAGTGTTGCTTCTCTGAGCTGCTCTAGCACTTAGTGTCCTTTCTTCTAATTCAGCCCTTAGCAAATTTTGATATATATTATATTACATGAGATGATACTTATGGAGTGTTTTAAAATTTTGTTATTGTTCAATCATGTACAACTCTTCATGATCCCTTTCGGGGCTTTCTTGGCAAAGATACTGGGATCATTTGCCATTTCCTTCTCCAGCTCATTTTACAGATGAGGAAATTGAGGCAAATAGGGTTAAATGATGTGGCCAGGTTATTTAGCTAGTATGTTTCTGCGATTAGATTTGAATTGAAGATGAGTCTTCCTGACATCCTATCCCCTGAGCCACCAAACTCTCCCTGTTTTTAAAATAGAAAAGCACCATCTGATTATATATACCTAGTGATGTTTACTTACTTCATATCCCTGGGTTTTCATTTTCTGTGTATAATGAGGGGTATATACTCCATAGCCTCCAGATCTTTTCCAGCTTTAGATCTATAATTCTATGGCACAGTGGATAGAGCAGTGGACCTGAAATCAGGAAGAGTTCAAATCTAACTTCAGACACTTTTACTAGCTGTGTGACTCTAGGCAAGTCACTTAGCCCTGTTTGCCTCAGTTCCTCATCTGTAAAATGAGCTGGAGAAGAAAATTGCAAACCATTCCAGTATCTTTGCCTTATGCTTCATTATCTCCTCAACACCTAGGAAAAGTCCTCAGTATATACAAAGTACTTAATAGAATCTTGTGAAATGACTAAACACATGAATAGTAAGTCGACTAGACATTAAGAAGAAAGAAAATGTCATGCCTAAAATAAGCATTGGGAAAAGCTGGGCATGTGGATGGCACACAATTGAGAAAGTCCAACAAATGGAGAATGCAAACATTATTTAGGGATGGGAACCATGAAATGGGATAGGGTAAGGTCACTTGAAGGTGGATGGAAAACCAGCCTTGCATGAAAACACAAACTTTAGCACAAATTAAATTGCTAAAGAAGTTGTCTTTTGCTGAAGATGAGCAGTTATGTGTAATGGCCCTGGTGAAGGCTTACATGCCAAGTCATTCAGCCAGATATCCCCTGCAGAGGCTCCCAAAGTGTTAGCAATGAAGCTACTCAATGAATGTTGGCTAATTTTTTTTATTCTCAGGTGCCACAAAGAAAACTATCTAGTTCCCCATTCCTAATTTCTACACTATGCCCTCCTGCCTGGAATGGCCTTTTCTTCATTTCTACTTACACAAATTTCATCCATCTTTCAAGGGCCTACTTAAGTCTTGCATCCTCCATGAAGCCTCCCCTATCTATTTCAACCAGAACTGATACTTTGCACAAAATAGGCATCAATAAATATTTATTAATAAATTGACTTCGATTTTTCCCTTTTCTCATTGCCCATAATATTTTGCAATCACAAATCAAAGAGCCCAAAGCTTGAAGGGATCTTACTGATCTGGTTTTTACCAGATACCATACAGATGGGAGATCCTTCTGAGCAGAGAAGATTTCATCCATGGAGACCCATTGACTGATTAAGAAAAAAATTAGACTCATTCATTTACATAGAAGATAGTCAGTGGAAGTTCAGTAAAGTCCAGTCACAGGGTGCACTCATGTAGCATTATGCTCAGAGACAAGCCTGGGAAGCAGGGTCTGGCAAGAACTCAAAGCATTGCAAATTCTAAAACTACCTCTGCCCAAATAGATGCATTGTCTTTGCTTAGCTGATAGGGAGAGCTGAAGCAAGCAAGATGGAAACAGCATTTAGGGTGCCCCATATGTCATGTTCATTGAGCTGGTGGCTAAAATCTCAATAAATCTGAATCGGGAAACTATTCTGCCAAGTCACTTGTTTCTTTGACTTCCTGTTTGTCTGTTTTTCTTCCTTACTTTCTTAGTTAATATCCCTTTTAAAAAATTCCCAAGTTGTCTCAGCTAAACTAAGAAGAAAAGAAATATTTTATCCCAAGGACAGGCTCAAATAGGATCAATTATTCCTAGAGTTTGCAGGGAATGGTAACAGCAAGACTAAACCAGCTCCAGATTCAGAGAATTGCCAATAGGACCAGAGTCCTGTTGGATTGAATTCTGGAATGAGAATTACAGAAATAAACCTGGCTATGGAAATTAATATTCTCTTTCCTCTAGCTTGAGCTCAACTCAAATTCAATTAAAGAAGTCTTCTTTGATTGTTGTGATCCATACTGATTTCCTTCTTTTCTGATGCCCTCTTTCCTCTGCCAAAAAAAAAAAAAAAAGCTGCCATTTAATTAGTATCTCATATTGTTCTCTAGGCCTTCCTTCAACATGTGGTAGCCTCTTCTTTCATTCTTTTTCTAATCCTTTATGATTCAGTTTCCAGTCTTATTCCATTAAAACTGCTCTCTCCAAGTTACTGATAATTTCTTTGTTGCCAAATCCAATGGTCTTTTCTCAGTCTTCATTCTCCATCACCAAAATGGCTTTGATCACTCTCCTTGATACTTTCTTCCCTCTAGGTTTTTGGGAAACCACCTTCTTCTAGTTCTCCTTCTACTTATCTGACCACTCCTTCTCTGTCTCCTTTGATAGAACTTCCATATCACACACTCTGAATCTGCCTTTCTCAAGTATCTCTTTTCACTCCAATCCATCATCGATTCTGTTACTAAAGTGATTTTTCTAAAGCAACTCTCTCCTCTACCTACAGACACTCAATAAATTCCTGTGATTTTCCATTGCTTCCAGGATCAGATGCAAAATGCTTTGTTTGGTATTCAAGGTTCTTCACAACCTCCATCCTTCCAAACTCTTCTTACATCTTATTCCCTTCCACATAGTATTGAATCAATGACATGATTTCCAGATGTTCCATGAACAAGACACCTCATTTCTTAACTCTGAGCATTTTCTCTGGCTGTCCCTCATGCTTGGAATGCTCTCCCTCTGCTACTCTAACTACTGACATCCCTGGCTTTCAGGAAGTACCAACTAAAATCCCAGTCTCTTTCAGGAAGTCTTCCCCAGTCCCTCTTAATTCCAGTACTTTCCCCCTGTTAATTATTTCCTATTTATCCAGTATTTAACCTCCTTTGAATACACTTATTTGCTTGTAGTTTGTAAATTGCTTGAGGACAGCAACTATCACTTCTTTTTGTATCCTTAATGATTAGCACCCTGCCTGGCATAGAGTATGTGCTTTATAAATATTTATTCATTAATTCATTGTTTTCTCCAGTCCTAAATTGTCCTATAAAAATAACATTTCATGTTTTCAAATCACTTCATAAGAATCCTAGGGATGAGTGAAATATTATCTACATTTTTCCAATCAGAAAATTAGCCTTGTTGATGCCCTTTACTGTTCTTTCCTTGACTCATTCCTCATGTCCTTTTGACTCAATATTGTTGCGATTTCTTGCTAATCTTTCCAGCTTTCCATGCCTACTATGCTTTCCCCTCTAAGGTCATGCAATGTGTCCTGGGCCATCATCAATCATCTTGATTTTTGTCTTGCTACAGGACATGATTACTCTGAAAGAAAGAATGAGGCTCATGATTGGGCAATTCTGCCTCACTTAAATCCAGTTCACAGCTATTAAACCATTGGTCCTCTTCAAAAATGAAGGACAAACAACAAGAATAATGAGCATCATTGTTTGCTTTCTCAATAAGTGAGGAAGGGGTTAGAAGGAGGGAGAAAATTTGGAATCCACTATCAAAACATGAAAGTTAAAGAATATTTTTAAAGAGTTTGATCCAAATATAACATAGGAAAAACCCAGTGGACAAATAATGCCTATTGTCCACATATATGTAGTCATATGAACAACCTCTAGCGCTCATCCATCTATCTATCTATCTATCTATATACAGGAAGAAGAGATAAGCAATGCTGACATCAGGACAAATCAAAGAAGGTCCCTACATAGTAGATGGACTTCCTGTGGAAAAATTAAGAGAAGACATGAAAAAGAATCACATGAGCTAGGCAGGCATCAATGCATTATAAATGTCATCACTAGAGGGAATGCCCACTTGAGCTAGATAACTTATTCATTTAATAACTAACATTTCAATAATGCTTTAAAGTTTTACATGTGTTATCTCAGTTGATCTTCACAATAGCCCTGTGAGGTAAAGGCTATTGTCTTTATTTTACAGTCAAGGGAACTAAGTTTGAGAGAAGCTGAATGACTTGCCCAGAGTCATATACTTGAGGGTCTCAGGGAGGATTTGACTCTGTCTGACTCCAGGTCCACTATTCTATCCATTATACTTCCTAGAAGCTCCTTTGTGTGTCAAAAAGTGAATCCTCATTAAAACAAAATCTGGGGGGAGCAGAGTGGGAAATGGCAAATTTCTTGAAATATGAGTGTTAGTTAGGTATTTATAATCCAAGGCCCAAAAGGAAACAGGCCATAAGAAAAACCACCAGGATTTGCATTTTCCTCATGATGGCAGGTAATAGAGATTAGGAAATAAAAGGTCTGAATTCCAGTCTCTTCCCAGCTATACAACTTTGAATAACTTTTTTCACCTATTTTGTTATCTGTAGAACAGAAATGTAGAAGTATATTCTTTTCCCACAGAACTGACTTGTTAGATAATGAATGTGAAATTGTTGTGCCAATTTTAATACCTAACATAAGCATAAAATATTATTGTTATATTATTTAGACTATGAGAAATAGAAAAAAAATCAAAGCAAGACCAGAAGTCAGGTACTGAACTGAGTCTTGGCTTTATTACTCAGCTACATACATTACTATATGTAAATAAACATTCATAAAACAAATACATATATTAAGGATTGTGCTTCCAAGAAAACTACTAATTTTAAAAAAGAGAAAGACAGTCATTGCCTTCAACAAGCTTATAATCTATTAGAAGGATATAATACAAAAATAGATAACTATAAAATCAAGAAGAATATGACAAATATATTGAAGAGAAGGAAAGGAGGTTTGTCAATTCTAGGGAGGAAGGTAAATAGCATCAGAAAGATCAGGGAGAGGATGGTATTCAATTTGAGCTTGAAAGGACAACAAAGACAGATATCTTTGCTTTCCAAATAGTAAACATTATAGACAAAAGTACAGAAAGGAACAGACACAGAAGGCACAAAAAGTAACCACATTTGGAGGGGAGTGATATAAGATGATTTTGGAAAGACAGAGTATGTGGAACATCTTGAAGTTTTTTTTGTTGTTGGTTTTTTTTTGTTTTTGTTTTTGTTTTTTTGTTTTTTGGTAAACATCACAGAAAAATATGTGCGATGGGTAGAATGAATCATCTGATGAAGATGGAGTTAGGAAAACTGGGTTTTCAATCCTATCTCACAACACTTTTTGGTTATATAACCATGGGAAAGTCACAACTATTCTAAGGCAAACTTCCCTTCTCTGTCAAATGGGTATCAAATTACTTGGGGATGGCTACCTCAGAGATCTGTGAAGGGATTCAAATGACATAAAGTACACAAAATGCTATGCAGAACATTGGCAAACATTGCAAATATTAACTGTACAAATTTCAATCATTTTCATGATTCTAAAATGGGCTCCCACTGGAAAATTTTGAGGACAGAAATAAAATAAGAAGATGTATAGGAGTAAGGTAGGGTAAGAGAGAGATAGTCAAAGCGTCAGACTAGTTAAGGGGACTAAAGACTGGAAATATAACCATCAGATTAGTTCATTAAGAAATCACAGGTGACTTTTAGAGAGCAGTTTCATTTACTGTATACTCTTTTAAAAGCAAGGCATATATAATAGAGATTTTCATTTAACCTCCATTTTCTGTTCTCCTTTGTATAAGGAAATGTTCTCTTTTTTTCTTTTTGGTACTCATTATAATTCAAAATACAAAATGAGATTTAAGCAAGTAGTCTCTTTAGAATGATAGGGACAGAATCTTGATTGAAAGAGGCTGAGAAGTGAACAAGAAAAAATGAGAAGCATTGTTTGAAGCAGAAACTAACTCACTTTTTCTATTTGTATCCCCAGTGCTTATCACAGAGCTTGGAACATAGTAAATGTTTAATAAATGGGGTTTTTCCATCCATTTATTCATTTATTGGGTATAAACAACATCTAGAAATTTAGTAGTAAAGGAAAGGAATGAGATGGAATAGTAGTTTGATGGGTAGAATAGTCAAGGGAAGTAATTTCTGTGTGTTTGTTTGTTTTAGTATTGTGAAGACCTGTGCATGTCAATAAGCTGATGGGAAGGAACTACTAGAAAATGGATGAAAGGTTTCCAAAGACCTAGGAGAATCCTGAAGAAAGAAATGAAGGGTAAAGATAGAGAGACCAGTCCAAATAAGAAATAGGTACACTTGTTCTAAACCGCTAGATGATGGAGTGTCAGCTCTGGAGTCAGGAACACCAGAGTTCAAATCCAGCCTCAGACACTTCCTAGTTGTGACCCTGGGCAAATCATTTAATTCTGTTGGCCTCTGTTTCCTCATCTGTAAATTGAGCTGGAGAGCTATAAAATGAGCAAATTTGTTTCAAGATCTTTGCCAAGAAATTCCCAAATGAGATCACAGAGATGACTCAACAACAATACCTGTTGTTTGGCCAGAAGAAAAGGGGTGATGAGAATGGAGGAAGGGAGCTAAGAGAGTTTATGTTAGATAGCCCTGATGGTCTCAGTAAAGTAAAAGGCTAGCTCATCTGCTCTGAGTGTGGGGAAAGGAGGGGAAGTAGTTGGGAGATGGAAGGAGAAAACAAAAAAGATTTAGAACAGATCCTATAGAACATAAGCTAAGAAGCCCATGAGTGTAGAAGAAAGGGATGGTTGAGCAGCAAAGAGGGCTTGACTGAGATCATGCACCATCAGTTTGTAAAGGGTGAAATCAGCTCAATTCCAGCCCCACACACTGGAATTAGAATGTTGAAGAGATTTAGAGCTGAATGGAGGTCTTGGAAGCCATGTAGCCCAACCCTCTTATTGTACAGTTAAGGAAGCTGCTAAGGAAGCTGCAGCAGGAGAGTCAGTGCCCAGTTAGTAAACACAGGGGCCATTCTATAATTATGTTTCTGTGTGTGTATGTGCACATATACACATGTGTGTATTTCTGTGTAGTTTAATATTTCTTCCCCGGGTACTATAAAACACTCATGAACAAGGCACACGCAAAGAGAAATTCCCCACAAGGTAAACCAGCACACTTGGGTAAAAGCATTAGCATCCTCCAAGTTCATTAATCCATTGAATAACAATTTGTGAACTAAAAATCAGTCTTTATGTAACAGGCAAAGCCTCGAGTGGCGGAATAATGACTATGCCTCTAAACGGAATCTCATCAACCAAGACCCCAATATATAATAGCCTTCATTTGTAAACAGACTTTCCCCCTCCTCCATACCTCTCCTTTAACCCTACCCCAAGCTACTGATGTCCCTGCAACTATGGGACAGCAGGACTCCTACCCACTCTCCTGGCTCTGCTGCCAAGTAGCTCCCCATTCCCATGGCTATTAATGGGGCAGATTAGAAGGTGGCCTGAGTGCACCAAAATGAAACTCTTGGATCAAGGCCCAGATGCTGGAAACTTTCTTCAACTCCCAGAGTACCGAGGTGTCCCCAGTGGGCCAACAGGAGGAATGAGCATGGGCAGGGTACGGGAATTGCTTAAGGGAAGGTTCTATTTTGATCCTTCCTGGATCTCAGCAGGTCATTACAAGAAAAAAGACAGTGGGCATTGTGTTCTTTGTGCCAAACAGGCAAGGAGAGGTTGTATGGATTTTCCCCGGGGGCATCTGGGTGCCTGCCCACTAGCCTGTGGGGTATCTAGCAATTTAGGAGGCTTCAGAGCTAGGAAGGAGAGTAGCAACAAAATGAATCCCTGGACACAGCTTAGTGGTTTGGCATCGTGGGCATTTCCTTGGCTCTGACACTTACTATCAATGTGACATCCGGCAAAACACCCTGCTTCTCTGGGTCTCAGTTTCTTCATCTAGAAAGGGAGGAAGTTGTGCCCAATGATCCTGAAAGTCTCTCCAATTCTAAAGTTCTAAATCAGTCATACTTTGCAGAGATCATTTCTTACCTCTTATACACAATCAAAACTAGATTTTCTGTTCATACCTATCCAGAAAATCAGGCCATCGTCAATCAACAGCAAAATCCTGGATGTGTGAGAAGAGATCTAGAGCTGCTGCTGATTCAGGTTCAGCCAAAGTAGTGGAATGAGTATCTCCTTGCTACCTTCCAAATACAAGATAACTATAATTCATAACATGCTCATCCCTTTTCTACTAATTTTCCTTGTGACTTTGGACAAGGCAATTTACCCATCAATTCTCTCATCTATAAAATAAGGATATTGGTCTTAATGATCTTTTGTTGTTTTGTTGTTGTTCCATTGGATCTGATTCTTCATGATCCCATCTGAAGTTTTCTTGGCAAACATATTGGAGTAGTTTGCCATTTTCTTCTCTAGTTCTTCTCCATTCTCTCATTTTGGTAAGAAGGAAACTGAGGCCATCAGAATTAAGTGATTTGCCAGGGTCACACAGCTAATAAGTATCTGATTTGAACATCTGGTCAGATGTTTCTGACTTCAGGTCCAGCATTAAATCTACTTTGTCACCTTATTGTAAAGGGGCACGTGGTGAAATTGAGAATTGGTACTTGCAGGGGATGATAAATTGGCAAGTGTTCTGAATGACATAGAAGAACAGAGCTTGGGGCTGTGTTCTGGGGTATGGAGGGGGGAAGATCATACTGGAGAGAAAGAATGAGACCAGATTAGACTCTTAAGATATAGAATTGCAGAGGGCCTCAGAGATCTTCTAGTTGAGCCATTTCGGCTTATAAATAAGAAAAGACACCCACACAGGCAAATAAATTGAATGTTAATCAAAAAGTCCGACTTTGCAAGGCAATAGTGATGAATCATATGGCTAGATAATGGAAGAATCAGAGCTTGAGTCTAGGTATTCAGGAGCCATAGGAATTTCTTGATCGAGGGAATGGCCCAAGGAAACACATTTTTCTTTCAATTTATCTTGGAAAAGGAGAAAACGAGAAGAGAAGAGAAGAGAAGAGAAGAGAAGAGAAGAGAAGAGAAGAGAAGAGAAGAGAAGAGAAGAGAAGAGAAGAAAGGGATAAGAGAGAGTCCAACTAAGGGTAAGTGAGGCATGATATTATGGGCATTAGCATGATTATCATGGTGGACATGGGAATGAAATACAAAAGACAAAGCTGAGAAAATTTTCAAAGGAAGAAATAAAAAGACTTGGTGATGAGTTAGCTGAGCTCAAGACCCTGGGAGTCAATCCCTGACTATTGGATGTTATGGGGCAAAATATCATTGGTGGTCAAGGATAAAACTTCCAAATAAAGAAGCTGCCAAAATATCTTTCTCTATTAAATATCTTCAATCCCATTTTAACTTTAATCATACTCTACTCTATGCTACCCATCATTTAGCTCCCTATCTTCAGGCTGCAAAGGCCTTTAGCTTTCTCCTATCTCCTCCTCTCAAAATATAATTTAAGAAAAGACTCTTATATCAGCCATTTATACCTTAATATAAAAAAAAAATTAAAATCATTATTTTCCCTCTTTCAGGATATTTTTATTTTAATCCCTTGTTTCTGTTGTCAAATAATTTCCAGTCATGTCTGACTATATATGACGCCATTTGGGGTTTTCTTAGCAAAGATATTGGGGTGGTTTGCCATTTCCTCTCTACAGCTCATTTTGCAGATGAGGAAACTAAGGCAATTAAGAGCCTTCAGAACTAGGAAAGAGAGCAGCAATGAAACGAATCCCTGGACAAATGGGCAAATGGGGTTAAACGATTTGTCCACAGTCACACAACTAGGAAGTATCTGAGACCAATTTGAATTCATGAGGATGTCTTCCTAATTCCCAATCCAGTGCTATATCCAGTGCTGAGTCACCTAGTTTATCCTACTGCTCCACACCTTACTAATTTCAGAAGGAAATCCCTGCCCTGTGTGTTAATATTCCTAAAAGATTATAAACTCCTTAAGGGCAGGACTGCCTTATTTATTTGTATTTGTATCCCCAGAACTTAGCCTGGCACATAGTTCAAAATTTAAGAAATGCTTTATCTATCCAACCGTCTCTCTTGTTCTTTCTATTTACAAGAGGAAACTTCAGCTATTCAATAGGCGAAGGAGAGAGAAGGGACACTTTCTTAGAGTCCTTAAAAAGCATGCTCTGGTGGGAGCTGATGCAGAAGGCTTTGCTCTTTGGAGAACTGAAGTCCCCAATGCAGATGGGGCAGAACCCGTTCCTGCTCTGCCTGTCTCAGAGTTTGCAGTGCCTCCCTCACAGACTGCAGCTCATGTGTTGGTTCCCCGAGATACTGGCATCAAAATATAGGAAGCCAGACAGATGTTGGCATCAGGCCATTTGGATTGAGTGAAAGCGCTGGCCCCACTCTCTGGGCAGAGCTGAGCCCTAAGAGGGAAAGTGTCACTACATAATACTGACAAAGTAAAAAATCCAGTCTGGATAATCCTCTTAAGTCAGGGAAGAAAATAACTAGCGTGATTGATAACCCAAGGACAATCTAGGCATGGGGACAAGACTGAATAAGGGCAAACCCAGAATAGTCCCACTGAGCAAAAAGAGGATTTGAAAGGGAGAGCTCAAGATGAAGGGGGAGGGGGGCAATTTTGAAAAGGGCTGGTGCTTAATGTTTTCTTCATGAGCCACCCCTGACTGATTATAGTTACCCAGACATGGTCATAATATAGAAGGATAGGTACTCTGATACATGGGACCAGATGTCAGGAGATCCGGGCTCCACTCCCAGCTCAGGAACTAATTCTGTGGGTCACCGTGGATGAATGACTTTGCCCTGATAGGTCTCAGATATCCCACTTGTCCAACGGAGAGCAATAGATCAGCAGGAATTTCATAGACTCACAGAGCTCTAGGGACAGATTGGGGACCTAAATATTCTCTACTACGACCCCTTTATTTTACCCATCAGCAAACTGAGGCTAATGACTTTGTCAAGAGTCCCAAACCAAGATAATGAGAGATCACTGGTGGTGGAGGTGAAGGTTTGGCCAGACTGGCAGAGACCGGATGAGGGATCTATCTTTGTGCTTTATTCCAGAGAAGAAAATTAAACCCCATGTGTTTTTGTGCTTGGAGATAACACTCTTTGTCCATTGCTACCAAACTTCTCTTCCTTTTATACCTTTCCCCCTCATGCTCCTTCCCTTAAAAGTCTGGCTCCCATCTCAGCAGACACTGCTTCTCTGGCCACTCAGTACTGGTCACAGTTTCTCTCATGTCCTCCCACCCCAATGTCTGGGGCAGTTTCTAGCAGCACCTCTCCAATCTATCCTCTGCACAGCTGTCAAAACAAGTTTAGGAAATAGAGCTGTTTCAGAAACACCTGAATTACAATCCGGCTAGTGAGTATCTTAGGCTAGATTGTAACTCAGGTGTTCCTGACACCGAGACCCAGTGCTCTAGCCACTGCTCTAACTATGTATTCCCTCCTTAGAGAGCCTGAAGCAGAGGCTTTATAACCACTTGCTCAGTATGTTGTAGTTGGGATTCCTTCTGGACATGGGCTGAAATAGATGGCCTCAGAGGTCCCTTTCACACTTCCACAATCCTGCAACCCTGTCCTACCTTCCTTAAGACACTGTATCAACAGCTTTCCTAGCTTGTATCTCCATCATCCCAAGAAGCAACATGAAGTAGAAAATGAAACATCAGGCTTGTAATACAAGAGGATGTCCATTCAAATTCTGACTCATAGATTTACAAAGTGTCCCAATACTAGCCAACTTGATTAACTTCCTTGTGCCTCTCAGTTTCTTGATTTATAAAATGAGGAAGGGTGGACTTGATAGCCTCTAAACTCCCTCTACTGTCAGTGGGTTTTTTGACCCCATGTAAATGTATGTGTAAAATATAAAATTTAAATTTATTCCTACTGAATTTCACTTTGTTAGAGTCAACTTATCTTAGCCTAATAAGATCTTTTGGAATCCTGACTCTTATCATCCAGTATGTTAGTTTTCTCTCTCCCAGCTTACAGGCATATGCAAATTGAATGAGGATGCCATCTATCCTTTTATTCAAGTCAAAAATAGTAAATAGCATAAAGCCAAGTATAAATATTTGGGGTACTGCATTGAAAACCTACAATTACCTTGTTATTAAGCCATTGAACCTTTGGAGTGGAGATATTCAATAAATTAAAAATCCTTCTAATTGTATTATCTAGTCTAACTTCTCCACAAGAATATCAAAAAGCCTTGCTAAAAATTATATAAATAATCTGAAAAACTCACCTCAACTACCAGTTTACTTTTCATATATTTTTTAAAAGAAAATTAGGCTAATCTGTCATGTATGACCCATTCTTGATAAAGCTTGCTGCCTCTTTGGAATCTCTATTTCTCTTCCTAGATCTCAACCAACCATGCTTTCAATGACTCTTCTAGAATTTTGCTGGAAATTAAAATCAAGCTGTTCAAAACAGAAATTTATCCATGTCATTTTCTTACTCAAAAAATTTCAATGATAAATATAAAATAAAGATCAAGAGTAGAATCTATTATGTAAAAAAGCAGGGGTAGTAATCATGATCTCAGACAAAGTTAAAGTTAAAATAGATTTAATCAAAAGAGAAAACTAGGGAAACTATACTGTATGTCAATCATATTAATCAATATTATTTTAGATTATTTAGTATAAGGTTGAAATATTGTTATGGCATAGGAAATGATGTATTGGTGGAGTTTTAAAAATATGGAAAGACTTGTACTTACAAAGGAAGACATTATCCACCTTCAGAGAAACAGAGGATAAACAAGCACAGTACAGTCTTATGTGTGTATGTGTGTGTGTGTATAAAGTATGTGTATGTATATGTTTGTGTATATGTGTATGTGTATGTATGTTTCATATATATATATATATATATATGTCTATCTGCATGTGTATATCTGTGCTTCATTATACCTTCGGTTGGGGGTAGGGGGATAAAGTAAAAAGTACATAGAAGAGAAAAAAAGAAAACCTATCAGAAAATAAAGAAAAGATGGGTAGCCCTGAACACAGCATGTAATATTTATCATATAGTCTTTCTGGAAATGGAAATTTATTGCTTTATATTTTGGATCCTTTCTTATGTTCTGCTATGCACATGGCAACTTTTTTCTTTTCCTATTTTGTATTTAAATTTTATTTTTTTAAATAATAAATTTTATTTTCAAAATATATAAAAGATAATTTTCAACATTCATCCTTGCAAAACCTTATGTTCCAAATTCTTCTTCCTCTCTTCCCCCTACTCCCTTTCCTAGACAGCAAGTAATCCAATTATGTTAAACATGTACAATGTTAAACATGTTAAACTATGCTAAATATATACAATTCTTCTATACATATTTCCATATTTATCATGCTACACAAGAAAAATCAGATCAAAAAGAGGAAAATAAGAAAGAAAATAAAAAACAAGTAAACAACAATAAAAAAAGTAAAAATACTATGTTGTGATCCACACTCAATTCCCACAGTCTTCTCTCTAGGTACGGATAACTCTCTCCATTGCAAGTCTATTGGAATTGGCCTGAATCACCTCATTGTTGAAAAGAGAAACTTACATCAGAATTGATCATCCCATAATCCACATAATCTTGTTGTTACTGTGTACAATGTTATCTTGGTTTGCTCATTTCACTCAGCATCAGTTCATGTAAGTCTCTCCAGGCCTTTCTAAATTATCCTCCTGATCATTTCTTATATAGCAGTAATATTCTATAATATTCATATACCATTGTATTTAAGTTTGAGAGAGAGAGAAGAAAGTTCGATGATTCCCTATTGCTCATAAGATAAAATAAAATCATCTCCTCACTTTGGCTTGAATCTGACTGCAGTTTGCCTTTCCAGATTTATTACATAATCCTCCCTATCCCACATTCTGGGTTCAGTCAAATTGACATACTTGTTGTCCATATTCAGCATTCCATCTCCCATCACCATGGTTTTATACTGGATGTCTTCCTTTCCCAAATCTCTCACCTGCCCTCTTATGAAAAAGGGTTGCTAACCTTCAAGATTTAACTCACATGCCATTTTCCATGATGGATGCTTTGTGATCCCCTTAATTGATAGGGCTCAATACTTCTTTCTTCTCCAAATTATCATATATATACATATATATAAATATATATATTTGTCTGTTTATATGTCACATCCCCATAATAGAATACAAGCTCCCCAAGATCAGATCCCAGTTTTTTTCATATTATCTTTGGTGCATTGCTCATAGCAAACCCTCACTAAATGACTACTGAATTATATTAATGGATTAGATTTAAAACAAAACAAATTCCAACATATCTTAGAGATGGAAATATTTGGCACTAAATAGATGAACAATTATAAAAAGAATTTTAAAAATATTTTAAATTTTATTAGAATTTTAAAAATTATTGTTAAGCATCTCTTTTCTGTATCCCCCAGACTTTTACTCCTTCTGTAACTGCCTAACTGCCAATTCTGATCCAAAGTTTCAGATTCTGACTTCAGGCAAATCTCTTTTCCTTATTGAACCTCAGTTTCCTTATCTAAAAAACAAGGTATTTGGTTTAGCTGACAATGGCAAGAGGAAGGACCTTGATAAGTTCTCAACTGGTGCTTTCTTTTATAGCTGATAAAAATAGAAGTCAAATATGTAGGGAGGGGGCAGATCAAGGTCCTTTCCAGCTCTAATATTCTCTGATTCCACTGGCAGGGTCATGTCTCAAATCTAGGCTTCCTGATTGCCAGTTCAGTGTTCTTTTCCCCTATCTCACAGCTGACTCTATTTAGCTACCTACTATATTCCTAGTATCATGTTAGAATAATAACTTCCCTCCCTACCTCATGGGATCAAATGAGATCATGCATGTGAAAACACTTTGAAAAGCATAAATCACTATGCAAGTATGAGGGATTCCTATTATAAAACTACCCTCAGGGCCCATGCCATGGGACCACTCCCATGGATTCAATTATTATCTCTATACAGATGGCTCCCAAATCGATAAATCCAGTCCTAATCTCTTTCCTGAACCTCAGTCCCACATTACCAACTGCCTGCTGGACATCTTTTCTTGGAGGTCCCATAGGAATCTCAAACTCAACATGTCCAAAACAGAACTCATTATTATCTCTCCTAAATCCATCTCTCCTCCAAATTTCCTTATATCTTTTGAGGGTATCCCCATCTTTCTAGTAATTTAAGATTATATCTTCAGCATCATCTTTCACTCTTCCCTATGCCTCAGTCCTCTAATATTCAATCAATTGCTAACCCATCTTCAACATTGCTTCCAAGTTGAAATAAAACATAGAATTGACTCTGTTATCTACTCAAATTTCTTAAATGGTTCCCTTATTGTCATTAGGATAAAATACAAAATCCTCAGCCTGTCATTAAAGTCTTCAACAATATGGCCCCCACTTCTTTATATTATTCTCTTTTATTCTCTCTTCATTCTAATCAAACATGCCCCTTTGGTATTCCCTGTACACAACATTCCATCTCTCATCTCCCCTTTTGGGAATATATGCCCTCCTCATTTCACTTTTAGAATCAATTGCTCATTTCCTTTTGATCACAACTCAAATACCACATCCAATAAGACTTTCCTGATTTCCATCAGTTTTTAATATTGTCTCCCTCTTGAAATACATTATATAGCTTTATAGATACTATATCAATGGACATGTTGATATGTACCCCTCTCCCCTCTCTCCCCTCATTCCTGATTCCTCTCACTTATAATCCAAACAGACATAAATTCTTTTGTTTTGATTCCAAATAGCCTAACACAGTACCCTGACAAAAGCAGATGCTTAATAAATTTTTATTAAATTGAATATCTGGGAAGACTGCTTTTTAGCAAGGTGCTTTGGATGATTCCACTCCCAGTGAATTGCTTTTAAGATGTATGCAGCTTATATGAAATTTCTGCCCCATAAACAATGTTCAGAGTCCATCATTCAATATAATCCTCAGTCTTCTATATGACCTGCCTTTTTATCTGTTCTTCCCTCAGCCTTTAATTTCCACTTTCATCAACCATGAGAGAAAGGACCAGTCAAAACAAAGTCAGAAGCTTCTCCCTGGCCTTCACTCAGGTATTCTTTGAATTGAATTTGGGCAGATAGTCCTCAAGTCTCTTTCTACATCTCTTTAGGGATACATGCAGACTTTAAAGGTTCCTTTGATCTCCCAAGTTCAAAGTTTGATCATAATCAACAAAAAGTTCTTAGACAAAAAAATTCTTCTTCAGTTCTTAAATTATCCATTTTTCCCTTTTACATATTCCTGATTACATGGAAAGTTCCTGGAAGTTGGAGGCCATATTTCTTTTTCTGATTACTCTGGAATGCAACATTCTCACACACACAAACACATACATATGCACATATATAGATCTATACATATATGTGCGTATATTAGTTGGACACATAGGAGATCTATATAGGTATACTGACTGGTTATTTAATCTTTTCTGTAGAAGAGAAAGAAATTAAATAGTCAGTAATTAATCAATACACATCAAAAAGCACCTACTATGTGTCAAGCACTGTGCTCAGTATTGGGGATACAAAAAAGTGTTGGGGGACAAAGTATTGTTACTGTCCTTGAAGAAGCTCACAATCTAGTGGGGGAGACAAAAAGCAAACAAGTATGTGCAAATAAGCTCCAGGATAAATAGCAAATAATTTTAAAAGGGGAGGTTCTAGAATTAAAAGGAGCCGGGATTGACTTCCTATAGAAGATGAGATTTCAGTTATGACTTTCCTATAAAGAAACCAGTAGATAGAGATGAAGACATAGAATACTCCAGACATAGAATAGGCAGAGAAAATGGCCAGAGCCCAAATGTAGAGTGTCTTATTTGGGGAAGCCAGAGTCATTAGATCAAGGAGTACATGATGAAGAATAAGGTAGAAGAAGACTGGAAAATAGGAGGGGGATAGGTTGGGAAAGGCTTTGAGAGCCAAACAAAGATTTTGTATTTGACCCTAGAGGCACTAAAGTTTACTGAGTATGAGGATGACATTGTTGGACTTGTGGTTTAGGGAAATTATTCTGAGGACTGAATGGATTGGAGTGGGGACTGATTTTAGGCAGATCTCAACAAAGAAGATCCAAGTTTCCCAAGGAGCTTAACTTTTCTTCTGCCAGAAGCCTGAGTAACAAATGTTTGTAGCAGCCCTTTTTGTAGTGACAAAGAATTGGAAAATGAGTAGATGTCCACTAAGTGGGTAATGGCTGAATAAGTGATGCTATACCTATGTAATGGAAGATTATTATTCTATAAGACATGATGAGCAACCTGATTTCAGAGAATCCTGGAAAGACTTATATGAATTAATGCTGAGTGAAGTGAGCAGAAGCAGAGAACACTGTACACAGTAACAATAAGATTAAGTGACGATCAACTGTGATGGACTTGACTTTTCTCTACAATGCAGTGATTCAAGGCAATTTCTATAATCTTGGGACAGAAAATTCCATCCACATCCAGAGAGAGAACTATGGAGACTGAATGTGGATCAAAGTATAGTATTTTTATCTTTTTTTGTTTGTTTTTTCTTTCTTGTGATTTTTTACTTTTTGGTGTAACTTTTCTTGCAAAACATGACAAATGTGAAAAATATGTTTAAAAGAATTGCACATATTTAATCTATATCAAATTACCTGCTGTGTTGGGGAGAGGGAAAGTAAGGGAGGAAGAGAGAAAAATTTGGAACACAAAATTTTACAAAAATAAATGTTGAAAACTATCTTTACATGTGGAAAAATTAAAATACTATTGATAAAATTTTAAAACCAAGACAATTATTTTCATCAAAAATGTAAACTTATCCTTATTTACATCATAATTCTTACCCAACTCTTCTTTCATGGGTCTCTAATAATTGTTCACATTCAAAATGCATTTTGAAGCTATAGCCTCAACAACACTGTGAGATTAAAAAAAAAAGCAATTATTAATATCCCCAGTTTGTACTTAAGAAAACAGAGAGAAAGAAATAGAAGTAACTTGCCCAAGATCATGAGGTAATAATACATATTTAAGCCAGGATTCAAGCCTATAACTTCTGATTCAAGTCTCTTTTTTTTTTTTAATACTATGACTTCTATTAATAAATTCTTGTAGATTGATTGAATCATTGATAAGGATGGATTATATTTATATAATGCTTAACAATTCACAAAACAGGAAAATATACAAAACATCCTGTCACAGAGGGAAAACTTCCGTAAAAGCTTCAGTGAGTAGCAGGAAGAAAGCCAGAGTTCATTCTTTTGGGAAGACAGCCTGTAACTGAGGAATAGCTACATTTCAGAGTCAAAGAACCTTGGCTCTAATACCAACATTCCCACGTACTGCCAGTATGATCTTAGTTAAGTCACTTCCTTTCCCTGTCCCTCAATTTTCCCACGTATATTTTTCTTTCTTTTTAATCCCTCCAATATTAATAATTTTGCTTTTTGTCATATTAGTCAATTTGATAGATGTGAGGGGGTACCTCAAAAATGCTATTTTAATTAGCATTTCTCTAATTAATAATGATTGGAGCATTTTTTTCATATGATAGATAGCTTTGCTCTTTTTTGTCTGAAAATTGTCTATTCATATCCTTTGAACATTTATCAATTGGGGAATGACTTGTAGTTTTATAAATTTGATTCATTTCTTTACATATTTGAGAAATAAGGACTTTATCAAAGATACATGTTGCAAAATTTTCTCCAGTATTCTACTTTCCTTTTAATTTTGATTGCATTGGTTTTATTTATGAAAATTTTTTAATTTTATAAATGAGGAAACTAAGACTCAGAGAAAGTAAGCAACATATCTTCTATACATTATTTCTTACATTCTGGACACTGAATAGCTACATTATGGACTTTCATCATGATCTACTCAAAATGAAAAGAGAATAATCAATTTACCTCAAATCATCCATGGTTTGGGTGTCAAGCAGATAGACCATAGCAATAGTAATGACTTATATTTCTATGGCACTCCAAGATTTACCAAATGGCTTGCCTCACAGCAGCTCTATAAACATAAATAGTACAAATATTATTGTCTTCATTTTACATATAAAGAAGCTAAGAGTCAGAGAAGTTATGAGATATACTCTATCCATTATAGCAGATCTTCCAACCTATATACTTAAGACCCCTACAAGATAGGACATTAATTACAAGGAATGTGCAAATATTTATGCAATACCAAGCATTACTATTTTTATTTAGTGCTTATAAAATATTATTTAAGTGATTGTTATTATTAATAGCACGAGGTCTACAGTTTTAGATTTTCAAATACATATAGAGTTGTGATGAATAACATACAAAATATTTCTTAAAGTATGATAAAATTTATAGTAATTTTGTCATGTTTATTCTCAATCTGTGAATATTATTATCTATTAATCCATGGGGAATTACTATGTAGGAGTTTAAAACATGTTTTATATTCAAAGACGGGGTTCTCATGCTAAAGGGGCAAGCTAAGTGGATAGATGTTTGAACTGGAATCAGGAAGATCTGAGTTCAAATCCAGCCTCAGATATTTACTAGTTGTATGATCCTAGGCAAGTCACTTAATCTGTCTTTCTCAGTTTCCTCAACTAAAAAAAATGTGAACAATAAGGGAGAGAAGGAGTTAAAAATTAGAACACAAAAGTCTTCCAAAAATGAGTGCTGAAAACTCTATTTGGAAAAATAAAATACCACTGAAAAAATTTTAAACAATAATAGCATATACCTCACAGGATTGTTGTGAGGAGTAAACAAGATATTTGTAAAGCATTTAGAACTTTGTCTGGGCTTATGGCATATTCTTAATCAACACTTGTTTCCTTTCCTTCCTAAGTTATGATTAAGAACTATTGCTCTATAACACCCAAAATTCTGAATTACTAGGCTAGCATCCTTTCCATCATGTCATACTAGGTCTTCCAAATAAGTCCAGTTTATAGGATTTTCTAGGTGTGTGTCCTCAAAAGTTTTGAGGGAGAAAAGATAAGGAGATATAAGCACAAACAGCATCCCTTCCTTGAGTGCTGGCTTCTACCTGACTTTTTCTACAATCCTTTTACTACTCCATCTCCCAAACCTTCAAACCAATGTATAATTAACAAGTGATCTATCTCTCTGCTACATCCAAAGTGCACAATTTATCCCTGGCCAGAATGCAAATTTCACAGGAAACTGGCTCTCCTATCCTCTTTCAATCTTCAGACACCATAACTCCCCAATAACCATCTCTTCTTAGAAATTCGTGATCTCATACAGAGGTCTAGCAAGCCTTCCAAACCTGGACCACACAAATAAGTCAGTGATTTCTTCAAGGGTGCCAGAAAAGACAAAACAACCCATCCTGCCTACTCTTACTACAAAGTCCCTAACGAACTACACCTTGAAGTGAAGCAGTTCAAACTTCTCTTCTCTCCTCCCTTCTCCTCCTTTTCTTACTGCTCCTTCACCTTTCCCTTCCTCTTCCTCCTCATTCCACTCCTCCTTTTTTCTCTTATTCATCTTTTTCTTTACCCCTTTGTCCTCTTTCCCTTTTCTTGTCCTCCTTCCCTTACTTGACTTCTTCATCTAACACTCCCTTATTCTTCTTCCTCCTTTTTCTAGTTTTCTTCTTCCTTTTCCACTTCCTTTCTTTCAGAAAAAAATGCAAAAGGGGGGAGTATCTAAATGCCTTTCCTTTGTGTTCAGGGAAAAGAAGTAAATAAATAACTTTCCCAACTCTTTTCTATTTGCCATCTAAATTCAGTTATAGAGAAAATATATATTTGAGTTTTACATATGTGTATGTTGATATATGTGTCTACATGATGTATATATATATATATATATACATAATATACATGTATATATAATAGACACATATATGCACATACACACATTCATATTTAACTCTGCCCAAAGCCGTACTGGCCGTGCTCCTCCATAGTCTGTTTGCTAATAAAGGAAGCCCCCCACCTCCACCCCTCCTCCTGCTTTGGGGGCTCCCCCAACGGCAGTGGGCCACCTTAAGCAGCTCCTGACACATATAAACGGCTGCCGGGAGGTCGGCTGTTTGTTTGATTTTCGGCAGTGTGAAGGTTGAGTTGAGTCATTTTGCACCCAATTACTTTGCAGTAAATTTGTCGGATGATTCTTGTCGAGGGGTATTGATCCAACATGTCACCTTGAACTTGTTTATTGACACATCAAATTCAGAAGTCAAGCCTGCTCAATTGACCACTTCCCAATTAGGGCATTTATATGATGTCACAAAGACTTCTTGTCATGTTCTGAGGAGAGCCATTTGTTCCCGCTTTCCCCCCAGCCCCCTACCCAGTCCCCTGCAAAGCAGTTGCTATTTTTCTCTGACCTTTTGCAAGACAGATGGCAGTCCATAAAATACATCATTAGCAACATGTCATTTTATTCTGCCTCGGTTTTTTAAGTGAAAGGTGCTTCGTTCAACAAAAGATTTTTCAATCGCTTTTCCCCAGATGACAATGAGACTTGACCACTTTTTTTTCCCAGGCAATGGAGGACAGGGACAAATTGGAACTGTTTAGCAGTGAGGGTGCTCCAGTATTCACCCAACAAAAGCTTTATGGGAAGGGGGAGTCGGGGGCAACCCACCAACCAATAAGAAAGGGAGAGCTGTGCATAATGAAGAAAAGTACTGTCTCTTACACTCCCCACTCCTCCCCCTCTTTTGACTTTAAGGACAGCATTAACAAGAATGTTTAAAAAAAAAAAAGAAAGAAAGAAAAGGAAAGAAAAGTAAAGTCTGGTTATGTCTGAACTTGGAATATTGCATTTTGGACCTATAAGAAGAAAATACTTACAGTCATTTACTGGGAGTGGGTTCTCTGATACAATGCAAAAAGCTTAGTTCTGAAGTCAAAGGCCCTAGGTTCAAATCCTGTCTCTGACATCTCCCACCTTCATTTTCCTGACATCAGTTTCTTCATAAAATGAAGGGATCAGACTTCATGGCCTCTGAGGGTTCTTTCTATCCCTTCCACCTCTAAATCCAGTCTTTGAATACATTTGCCAGAGAACTATGAAGGAAGAAGCAAAGGAATACATGATGAGAGAGATGGTGTGGGGGAGGGAAAGGAAGAAAGGAAGAGACAGAGACAAAGACAGAGAAAGAGAAAGATAGGAACAGATAGAGACAGAGTCAGAGAGAGATAGACAAAGATAGAGACAGAAAGAGACACAGAGAAACAAGCAGAGACAGACAGAGATGGACAGAAACACAAAGACACAGAAAGAGACAGAGAGACAGAGACAGAGATCGACAGATACAGTCACAGAAAAAAGACAGAATGACAAAGAGAGAAAGAGACAGAGAGAGAGAGAGAGACAAAGACAGAGAGAGAGACAGACAGCAACAGAAAGTCAAAGACAGAGAAACAAACACAAAGACAGAGACACAAAAACACAAAGACAAGAGACAGAGACACACAGAGAGAGACACAGAGACAGACAGCAATAGAGAGAAACATAGAGAGAGATAGACAGAGGAAGACAGAGATACAGAATAGAGAGACAGAAAGGCAGAGACACAGAAAGTGACAAAGACAGAGAGATAGAGACAGAGAGAACACCCCAAATAGGAAGAAAACATAAGAAATCATCTGGTTCAGCCATCTATTTACAAGCAGATAACTATTCTTATTTACCATTTTACCAAAGAGGCAGCTGGGGCCTCAGACGGCCTAACTGATTTGCCCCAGGGTCACAAGCAACTAAGTAGTAGAGAAGAAACCAGAATTTAACTTCTTTTTAGTGAAGAGGTAAAAAAAAAAAAAAAAAAAAAAAAAAAAAAAAAATGTGGAAAGTGGGGAAAAGGGTCATATATATGTCTCTAATATGTTAAATGTCCCCCAGCAAAAGTAAAATACAAATTGTTTTGGAGGAGGGTTTTTTTGTTTGTTTTAATCAAAAAGACACAGGATGTTAGAACTGGAAGAGATTTTAAGAAAAATTTTACAAATGAGGAAACAGGTAAGAGGGGAAACATTAAGTTAAAGAGTAAATCAGCAACAGGATTAGAACCAGAATCCAGGTTCTTGACTCCCAGTCCAGGGAGTCATTCCCTGGTATTATTCCCCTGGGTATTATTCGCGCCCAAGCAGCTCAAATATGGAAAAGAGCAGTGGCCAGACTCTGTTTAAAGTCAGATACATTCAGTTCTGTGCAAAAATTATTTATTAAGCACTAATTCTGTGAGATGGGAGAAGGTCCCTCAAGGAGCTTACATTTCAGTTGTTCAGACAGATCTGACGGAAATTAAACAACAAGGAACAATATAAGACAACATACAATAAATTGAATGTAATCCAGCCCCATCAGAGATGGTTCAGACAGTGAATGCTAATGGACAATCAGATCGGTTCAGACTGAAAGTAGCACAGATTCCTAGGGGAGGCAGGCAGGCCTCTTATCTCAGCCAAAGAAAGACCTGCAATCAAATTTCCAAAATTTGCCAATTGTTAACAAACAGTAGCCTTGTTTTAATTCATATTTACTTACTTGTAATCATCTTTGCCTCTCTAAATCGTAACCCCTCTTTAAAATCAAGTTCATATTGCCACCTTCTTTAGAAAATCTTGCCCAAATACTATTTATAGTATTAGTGGAAAATAAGTATATTTGAAGCCACAGGACAGCCATCCAAAACTTGCCTGTCCAGCTTACTACCTGTGTGGTCTTGGTTAAATGACTCTCAGTTAACTCAATGGTAAAAATGGAAAGAAGGAAGAGCTAAAAAATGGGCAAGAAAGAAAAAATAAATGAAAAAGTATTAACTAAACATTTCCTATGTCCCGGGGTCCTCAAACTATGGCCCACTAGCTAGATGGGGCAGCTGAGGACGATTATCCCCCTCATCCAGGGCTATGAAGTTTCTTTATGTAAAGGCCCACAAAACAGTTTTTGTTTTTACTATACTCTGGCCCTCCAACAGTCTAAGGGACAGTGAACTAGATCCCTATTTTAAAAGTTTGAGGACTCCTGTTACCAGGCACTTACTTAAGTGATGAGGATACACATTTTAAAAGTATTATAAAGCCTGACCTCAAGGAGCTTACATCCTAATAAGGGAGGAGATGATAACATGTATAGGAGAGTACTGACCAAAAAGGGATATTTTGTTTGAAAAGTCACAGGGCCCAATAAAGAATAGAGTCATGGGAGAGTAGAATGCAGACCCTTTCTTGTAGCAATAACAGTACTGATTTGATTATGGTGCCAGAAATGGACTTAGTTGTAAATTGAAGGCCTGATTAGCTAAGTAAAGCAATATAAGATACTCATCCATTAAAAGGGGATAAAGGGGCGACACAGCCATATCCTAACTCTCAGGCTCAGACTAGTTGGGCTACTTTTTCCTTTAAAGATATTGAAACCAACCTCAAGACTTAATTGGCTCAAAAAATGAACAAGTTACAGGTACCCTCTGATAGTTGCCCAGCAGACTGTGATGGACATCTCAGATGGACATCCCCTCTCTCAGGGGAGATTTGCTCCGCTAAATCAACTCCCTTTTCCTCTATGGCTGAGTAACTCTTTTGTTAATTATTGAATAAATGATCTACCAATGTCTCATTTCATTCCACTATCAAATATAAATGACAAAGGGATCAACCTGAGCTAGATTCTACCCAGGACAACTGGCCACAGGGCATGAGTTCCAAAGGTGAAAGGGTTAATTAAGTATCCCAGGCTATGGTCTCTGGTCTGGTATGTTGACAAGACAGATGGTAAAGAAATAGCTGGTGTGGACTAGATTTGGGTGTCTGGAGCTAGATTGAAATGTAATTGGTAAATACTTAACAAAATAAATAAAAATATAATTTGTGGTCATTCAGGCATGTTCTATTCTTCCTAACCCCATTTAGGGATTTCTTGGTAGATACTAGAATGATTTTGCCATTTCCTTCTCCACCTCATTTTACAGATGAGGAAACTGAGGCAAATAGGATTAATTGATCTGCCCAGAGTCACACAACTAGTAAGTGTCTGAGGCCAGATTTGAATCAGGATCAGGAGTCTTCCTGATTCTAAGTCTGGCACCCTATTCATCATACCACCTACTTGCCAAAAAATACATTAGTATGTGAATGATGTCAATATGTGATTTTCTAAGCCAATATGCAGCCTGCAGGGATTATTATCAATGGGCTTAATGATCTCTAAACACTCTCCCTTCTCCAAATGCTATCCCACTGCAACTTTCACTGGTAGTTCTCTTCTGAATTTTACTGTGTAATAGTTGAGCAAGCCATTTACTATCTCTGGGCCTCATAGTCTCCACTTATAAAATGACAGAATTATGGTTCTGTCATTGGCCTATGGAACCGGTGCAACTGAATTTTGTATTTAATTCAATAATTTATCATATTATTTTCTATTGTTTCAGATGTATTTGCCTTATCACTCCCTCATTAGACCACCCTTACTGTCAAGTCCTCAAAGGCAATAGCATCATTTTTCTGTTTCCCCTTAACTCCAACCTTACTTTGGGGCACAGAATGGTTACTCATGAAATACTTGAAGATTGATTTAATTTGAGTCCTTGGTCAACACCAAATGAATGTCCCTCTAGAGATATGGTTTTTCTTTAAGCTCCTACAATGCCCTCAGGCCAGCCAGGAGCTGTCCCTAAAAAGGCCAGATATGCCCCTTATGGCAGAGTATACCCTCCCTCACTTAAATCCAACTCACTTGCATGTCATAGCATTACCTCCCTGATGTCAAGGTCCACTTAGAAGCTGAAGGATAAACAACAAGAACAACAACAACAATCCAGTTTCCACTGAGAGGAAAAGCAGAAGAGCATCATAAAAAGTAGAAGTCCCTATGGATTCAATCTGTCAACCCCAAACCCCAGGATTTAGGGATATAAAGTCAGCCTAGCACTATGGAAATGCAAATATATTAAATACTGTACTACTCAAACTAGCTTCAAGGCATGCCTACATATCACAGCAACTGAAATTTTTGTCATTAGTAATTTTGGGGGGTAAAAAAAAAAAACTTTGAATTATGTTTAACATGTCTTGTTGCATGAGAAATGAACTCTTTAAAAAAGAATCGTTTCTGAAATTTTTCTTTCTGGGTTAGTGTTGCAGTTTGCTAAGTGTTGCTAAGGCAACTTAGTTCTTAGACTCTTAAGGAATGTATGTAAATTACTTTAAACCAGTTATAGTCATCAAGAGACCAGAAGGAGGAGAACTCTCCTTTTTAAGAGCAAAGTGGGTTCTGATGGACCACGCCATCCTCAGCAACGAGATCAACCAAATCATTTCCAATGGAGCAGTAATGAACTGAACCAGCTACGCCCAGAGAAAGAACTCTGGGAGATGACTAAAAACCATTACATTGAATCCCCAATCCCTATATTTATGCCCACCTGCATTTTTGATTTCCTTCACAAGCTAATTGTACAATATTTCAGAGTCTGATTCTTTTTGTACAGCAAAATAACGTTTTGGTCATGTATACTTATTGTGTATCTAATTTATATTTTAATGTATTTAACATCTACTGGTCATCCTGCTATCTAGGGGAGGGGTGGGGGCGGGTAAGAGGTGAAAAATTGGAACAAGAGGTTTGGCAATTGTTAATGCTGTAAAGTTACCCATGCATATATCCTGTAAATAAAAGGCTATTAAAAAAAAAAAAAAAAAAAAGAGCAAAGTGGGAAGTTACCTCTTTCTGATTAGGGAAGGAAAAAATGACCTATCAGGTTTGGGGTGCCAGAATAATCTCTCGTTGCTCCTTTCAGCTTCTCAGGCATGAGAGAGTAAGAAAAGAACTTTCAAACTGAGCAATCATAGGGACTACTTCAAGGTATTCCAAGCTGATCCAGAGAACAAGGAAAATTAAAGTCATCCCTTTAATTAGCTCTTAGAGACTGAGCAGGGTAAATAGACCACCTGTGGCGGAGATAGAGCAAAGCCACGAGCAGCTGATGAAAACAGCTGGAAGCACATTGACCCAAACCAGCCAGAAAAGCCAGGAATCTAGCACAAGCCCTGAGAGAGTAGAGACACCATATTAAGACTATTTTGGTGAGTTTGAAAGGAATACTCTAATCAAAGTCTGTGAATAAGACTGGTATTGAAATAAATCACTGAGGAAAAAGTAGTGAGGAAGATACCGAATTTTACCTTAAATTTTGTTCATTCTGAAGGTTACTTTAAAGCAAGAGAATAGTGGAAAACAAGCCCAGATGTTCTATCTTCAAATCTGTGCTTCAGTACAGCCACTGGGATATTCAGGGATTAGCATAAAGGCACTAGGGGAGGAGGTAGGGGTGGAGAGGGAGTCAAAAAAGGAAGGAAAGTACATTTTCAGCCTCACCTTTTATTAATTCAGTTAAAACAACTCATCGGGCTAAGTGCTTAAGGAAGATTCAAAGAGGAAGAAAACTCAGAGAAGATAGACTGAAATGTGTCAAAAATAAAACTAGGAAAACTCATTTGTGTACCTGAAGCAAGGTTTGAAACTTGATTTCTAGGTTGTTATCCACTGAAGATTTTGAGCCTTCACTAAAATCATGGCAATTGATCTTGCCAAATAAAACTACTTATGTACCACAGAGGGCAGATTCTTTTGGCATAAATAAAGTATACATTTATAAGAAGGAATATGGAAAAGTATCTTCCTTTGAACCCCCTGATATACTGGGTGTGGGGATATGCTAGAGGTATACTAGTTGTCAAAGTAGATAGAGTACTGGGTCTGGAGTTAGAAATATCTGAGTACAAATCCAGCTTTCAACACTTCCTAACTATGTGAACCTGGGCAAGTAATAATTTCACTTCCACTTACCTCAAAACACTGTAGTGTAAAATGGGAATAATAATAGCAAATACCTTGTAGAGGTCCAATTTTTCTTGTGAGGTCCAAATGAGATAATTTTTTAAACATCCAGCACACTACCTGGCACATAATAGGTGCTACATAATTTTTTTTCTCTTCTCCCACCCTTATTGCCTTATAGATGATAGCCTACCTTGTGGACTTCCAGTCCTTGTTCTGGTGGAAAACTTTAAAATTTTCTCTTCATACTAATATTGCCAAGGACCAGTTCTGGCCTCAGGGTCCTTTGGACCTGGAGATAGCAATATGGAACAAATTGAAAACAAAGAATGTGTCTTTTGAATTAGTAGAGTAAGTCTTTGAGTAAGAGCTTTGGGGTTGAGGCTGTCTTCCAAAGAAAGGCCTTTAGCTTATAAATTTTGGTCCTTGCTTTAAATAGAACTTAGTCTTCAATCCAGTCAGCCACAAGGATCTTGAGAGTCAGCAGCCTTCATACCAGATTTTTAATGCACAAAATGTAAAATTAAACTTCGTTATGCTTGTGAACATTCAGATTAGAACATTTAGAGAAATTGATTTTCTCCATTAAATTGGGTAAGTCTAGATTTTGACTTCCTTTACCTCCAGATCAATGATCTCCCTAAAGGTTTCTTCACTGGTATATACACTCTAGAAGTTCCTTCACCAGTGTATATACTATTCTGCCTCTCTCTACCCTATTTTTCTCTCCTGTCTCTGTTCAGTTTGTCTTAGTAGTATATAAAATGGTCAACCTACATGATATGACATTAGGATCATGAGAGGGAGTCTACACAAACACATACACACACAAACACACACACCACATACACACAATTTCCTGTAACTGCTTTTATATATATTAAATTCAGCTATCTGCAGACCCCCAAAGCAAGACAGAAAAGGAAGCAGGGACAACA
Organism: Sarcophilus harrisii; assembly: GCF_902635505.1. Lineage (NCBI taxonomy): Eukaryota > Metazoa > Chordata > Mammalia > Dasyuromorphia > Dasyuridae > Sarcophilus > Sarcophilus harrisii. Next base: position 365,484,533 of record NC_045426.1, read on the forward strand.
AAGGAAAAATATTAGAGCAATATCCAGCCCTCAAGTTAAAGCTACCCATCAACTCAGGAAGGAGAAGGGGAAGAGTCAGTAAAGCAAAACTGAGGATACCATCTGAAAGCCTTAGACATGATGGCAGGATGGTGTTATGAGAAGCTAATTCTAAGACTTAATATATTATTAACACCAAGTTTTTGGTGGTATCTCTGGGACAGGTTCTAATAAAGTATTTTTTTAAAATATCAGTCTTTGTATTAGGTATATTGTATCTTTGTTTTATTTGTAGGAAAAAAACGGATTTTCCTTGACAGCTAAAGTCCTTTCTCTTGGCTATTTGTGATACTGGATTAACTTGAGGGCTAGACCATAGGCAATGATCCTATTTCTCCTTTCATCTTTCTCTTATGCTTACTCATGAATGCCAGACAACAAAAAGAAGCCTTTTTAATTGTCCTTGGCAATTATGGTCAAACTCTTATTATTCTGAGCTTTAACATTATTCTTATGGGACCATTACCCTCTTTTGTATTTATTCACCTTACATGTCTTTTTAAAATATAAACTAGCTTTCTTGAGCATCCATATCAATCTCTGTTTCTTCTTATTGGAATTGTGTTTCTGTGTGGCTTTCTTTTTTTCCCCCAAATAACAATCAGTTATTTTCCCTCCCTGCCACTTTACCACAAATGGAAAAAAGAAAAAACAAAACATTTGTAACAAAAATACATGTTCAAAGAAAACAAATTCCTATATTGACCATGTCCAGAAATGTATGTCTCATTGTCCATTTTGGATCTATCCTGTTTTTGTCAGGAGGTGAGCATTCTCATTTGAGTTTAGGATTTTATTCTTCAGTACTTATCATCCTTCTTAGTCTGACTTATCTTTTATTCTTTTACAACAGATGATCTAATTTTTTAAAAAAATTTGTTCTATTAACTAGGATGCATATGATATCACACCAGGTTTTTCTTTTTTTATCCCTAATTATTGGGTTGCGTCCTCCCCAGAATCCTATCATTTTTACTTTGGTAACAAGTTCCTTTTACTTGGTCTGAATCAGGTCCAAAGTACCACTTTTCCCACTTCCATCCTTTACTTTTTGAAAAATGAAATTGTCATTAAGGCAAGTCAAGAATTTCTCAGATGTTCTGCTTTAAAAAAGATGGAGAGCCCATCAATTATTCAAAGAGGTGAAACCCTCCATCACTGATATGTCATTCCTTTGTTTTCTGAAGTCCTTGTCCATTTCCTTCTTCAGTTAAGTGATCTATAGTACAGTTCCACAAAAAAATGTAATACTTCTATTTTCTCTTCTATGGATCATCATCCAAATTGGTCTTCTTTTGACCTATTAGAGACCTCAGTCTCTACAAATTCAGAGGTTTGGTTACCTAGTCTCTAAGGTCTCCTCCAGCTCTAAATCCTCCAGACTTCTTGTCCTAAGAAGTTATAGAATGCTGACACTATTCTGAGGGAATGGGAAGAATGAATGGGTGGGGAGGAAACAAAGAAACTGGTTTATATAGGCTAGCCAACAGGACAGTTGGCTGATGCTTCTTCACACTGCAGGACAATCCCACTGGTCCACTTGCTGACCTAACCAGCACCCCAGATAAGTTTCTGAGATCTAATCTGCAGCATCTCCAGGGAATGACTGTATAAATCACAGGCCATACTGTCTTAGTTAACTTTGCCACATGGTGTAAATAAGGAAGAATACCAAGAGGAACATAAAGCCAAGGCAAATCAATAAGTCACTAAATAATTTTGGTACCATTCTACATTAAGGCAGCATGAATACTTTATTAAGAGTTGATAAGTAATTTTCCCTTTTTCTTAAATTATGCTAAGATGTGCAGAGACATCAATAATTTCTGAGGCTGCAGCTCTGAAGTGCTTCCTAGCAAGTTGTGATAACATCATCTATTAACTAGTTTGCAATCATTTCGACAGGTCTCTGTGCATCTTGGAATAATTTATTTTGTAAAGCAACTTCTATGAATCATTTATTCATCATTATTAAAGTATTTATAAATGGTGCTTTAATTTAGTCCCATGTTTTCTGTGCTTCCTTAGAACATATTGACCCCAAATCTGAAAGCTTAGAGCAGTGTTACTCTTTGGCTGCCTAGATTTTTTTTGTGCATGAAGGAATTGAAGAAGATAACAATAATTCTGCATTCATAAAGTATTTCATAATTTATACAGCACCTTCCCCCACAGATCTGTGAATCAAGGACTAAAACTATTACCCCCATTTTGCAGACAAAGAATGGAGGCTTGAGAAAGTTAAGGGATTTATCTTCTATATCTTCCTCTATTAGAATGTAAGCTCCCTGAGAGCCAAGTCAGTCTCATTGATTTCTAATTGTATCTCTAATATTTAGCATAATATCTAGCATATAATAAGCATTTAATAAATGGTTTTGCATTTATTTTTCATTCATTCATCCAACCAAACAATGTCAGAGCCAGGATTTGAATACAAGTCTCCTGATTATAATCATCTCGCTACACCATGTGTTTCTTTCATATTCTGTCCATTTGATAAACCAACAGTTATTACACTTCTTCAGATCATTATGCAAACATGTCATTTTGTGGACTAGTCTAACTAAGGAAAAGGAGAAGGAACATTTTCTGTACATATCCAACCATCCTAGTAGGTCAAGCATCCATCCACTGATCCACCCATACCAGAACCACTGTTGAAGGTCAGAAAACTACTTGTGAGGCAGAAATTCAGGGGCACCAAGAAAGCTCCTATCTATAAAAGTATCTTTCAACATGGAAGACACCTGAAATCCAACTGGCAGAGAAATTCCACCCTTTGGTTTGTGGATTGGAGTTCTGTTCAATTATATAAAGCCCCAGGGCTTATACACATCAAACTGTTATTAGTCCATGATGTTTCAGTGTTGATGTAGGAGGTCATACTTTGGAGAGCAAAAAGATAGTAGATACAATGACAGTGAGAAAAGAGTAAAGAAAAAGCTCTAAATAAAAATTTGTCTTAGAAAAAGGCATCTCTCAGAATTATAGGTTTAATGATTGTCTAACTCCTACCTCACCTCCTAAAAATGTGTTAATATATGCCTAAAGATGGGCAATTTCAATAAAACTAGTTATTCACCTTTTAAAAAAGAAAAAAGAATTATATTTTTGGAGATAAAAGGGACCTCAGAGACCATCTTATCCAGCTCCCTCATTTTTGCAGATGAGAAAACTGAGACCTAGAAAAATGACTTGTCCTAGATCACATAGATAGGAATTGAAAGAGTCAGGATTTGAACTCAGATCCTCAGAATATATATTCTGTATCCTTTCCATTATTCCACTACTTGATGAGAAAATACCAAGCCCAGTTAAAAATTAGATCTATCTAGTAGCCCTTAAAAGGAAGGGAAGACAAGGAGAACCAGCATTACTAAGAGCCCACTATATGCCAGGCACTGTGTTATGCACTTTACAAATATTATTTTGGGTATTATTTGATCCTCACAATAACCTTGTGAAGTAAGTGTTATTATTATCCTCATTTTACATTTGAGTAAACTGAGGCAGAAAGAGGTTAAATAACTATTTACCCAGCATCATAGAGCTAATGTGTTCCAGGCTGGTTTCAAACTCAGATTCTCCTGACTTTGGACGTAACATCCCATCCACTGTACCATCTAGCCATCAAAATAAATAGAAACCAAAGTTAAATGATTTTTTTGAGTTAGAGGGAAAAAGTTACACACACACACACACACACACACACACACACACATTAGAAAGAAAACTTCAATAAATCAAAATCCAGTTAAGCTCTATTAGCTGGAGTGATTTCCCTGCTCCAAACAGGTAATCAGCAAAAGAGGCAAATTGAAGCAAAATTTTTTTATCAACCCCTGTGGATTCAATAATCAGTTCTATAGCATATTGCTAATACTCAGGTCCACTTCTCCAGCCCTAACCTCTCTCCTAACTTCCAGATTTGCATCAAGAACTGCCTATTGAACATCATGGAACTCAATATGTCCAAAGTGAACCCATAATATCTACTTCCCATTACTCCACAGCTTTCCCTTCTTCTTAATTTTCCTATTAGAGTCAAGGATGCCCCTATACTCTCGGTGTTTATCTCACAATTTAGATTTCATCCTTGATTCCTCACTCCAACACTCCAGCACATAGCCAATATGTTGTCAATTTATGTCATTTTGATCTTCACGATTTCTCCCCTATATGCTCCTTTTCTCCTGACACAGCAGTGATCAAATAAATCTTCCTAAAGTGAAAATCTGGCTTTTCACTTCTCTATTCAACAGTTTCCAATGGTTCCTATTACCTCCAGAATTTAAACCCTTTATAGCCTAGTCCCTACCTTTCCAGTCTTCTTATCCTCCCTCTACAATCACTTAACCGCCATAATATACTCTTCCCTCCAGAGACCTTGACCTCCTCCCCAAGACTCCCACGCACAATATTCCATCTTCAAGCCCAGTGACAGATCAGAGCTAGGGAATTCCCAGTGGCTATCCTTCATGTCTGGAATGTCTCCTTCCTTTTCCTTGCTTCCTACTTTACTTCAAGTTTCAGCCAATGTCTCACCTTTCTTCAAGAAGTCTTTCCCAATCCCCCTTTCTAATTCTTTCCCCTGGAGATTATCTGCACTATATCCTATATCTTGCTTATATATTATACATCATTATTTATGTTGTCTCTTTCATTAGACTATAAACTCCCGAAAGCAGGGATTAGTTTTTGCCTTTCTTCATATTTCCTGAACTAAACATAGAGCCTGGTATATATACATAGCTGTTTAATCATTTTTCTAGTCATATTTGACTCTACTTGATTCCATTTGAGGTTTCCATGACAGAAATACTGGATGGGTTTACTATTTCCTTCTTCAGCTCATCTTATAGATGAGGAAACTGAGGCAAGCAGGGCCATATAACTAAGCCAGATTTGAACTCTGGAAGATCCTAACTACAGGTCCAGCACTCTGAAGTGCCACGAGCTGCCTCCTGGCATACACTAAGTGCTTAATAAAAGCTCGTTGATTGACAGATAGGCTAAAATGCAGGTGTTGATAAGCACTAATTCTTGGAATGTCACAGAACATTAACTTCTAATTCTCAGGAGAGAATTTGGGAGAATTTGAGGTTCCCACCTTTCTCTATATGACAGACATGGTTCCCATTTCCACATAAGTGACCTGCCTGACTCCCCACAATAAATTAGTGGCAGAGCTCATTCTTCAATCTGAGCCTTCTGACTCCAGATCCTCATTGAAACTTGTTGCTATCTATGTCTGCCCATCTAGAAAACTGGTTTGTACTTTAATAAGGGCCTTTGAAAACTCAAACCTAAGTAGTAATCAATGGTGGGAGTTGTAGGAAGGAGAGTCTGTCAGGCAGAATTTCTCACTCCTCTCCCTCATTCCCTTCCAGGGCAACTGGTCTTCCAAATGTTCTCACACATGAGAAGAGGTCCTTGTTTTGTTTTCATTTACCTTTAGAATGCCCAGCAAGGCACTGACCTTCTGCTAATGTCTACTTGTGTGCTGAAGTGATACGACAGACTTAAACTGGAGGAGAATGGGATTTTAGAGTGGGGAGGGAGCCGAGTAATCCCTTAATGTAACTATACTCAATTACTGTTGTAAGAAGAAAAATAATGTCCGGGGTTATCCTATGACTTCCATTCCTACTCCTCCCAGCCCTTGTTGGTTCCCTGCCTTTCACAATCCCAGCCCCGCCAAAATGACTCCCATTTCCACATGGCAAGCTGATTTCCTGTACCCACACAAATAAAAGCAGACAGCAAACTATTGCCATCCCGTTTGCTGCTATTGGATTTATGACATGTCAAGTTTAAATAGCACGCACCAGGCTTACAACAGTAGTGCAAGGGAATTCATTTTTCAAGTCTATCAAGGCTCTGAGGCCACCCTCCTTTCTGCTTGGGTTTGGAGAACAATTTCATGAAAAACTGATGCTAAGAAAAGGACTCCCTAGCGTTCTTGCTCTCTTTTCCTTCCCTTCTCCCACTCTATCTCTTTCCCTTTCGATATGTATATCTGCTTATCTCTGTCTCTTTCTGTCTCTCCCCTCTTTCCTCTCTCTTCTCTTTCTCTCTCTCTTTTCTTTCCCCCTCTCTCTCCTTCTCTCTCTCTTCCATCTCTCTTTTCCTTTCTCCTTCCCTCCCTCTCTCCGTCTCTCTCTCTCTCTTCCTCTCTCCCTCCCTCCCTCTCTCTCTCTCTCTGTTTCTCTGTCTCTCTTTGTATCTGTCTCTCTGTCTCTCTCTCTCTGTCTGTCTGTCTGTCTCTCTCTCTCTCTCTGTCTCTCTCTTCTTCCCTCCCTCTCTCTCTGTCTCTGTCTCTCTTTCTCTTCCTCTCTCTCTCTGTGTCTCTCTGTCTCTGTCTCTCTGTCTCTATCTCTCTCTGTCTCTCTGTCTCTCTCTCTCTTTCTCTCTCTTCCTCCCTCCCTCTCTCCCTCTGTCTCTCTCTCTCTCTCTCTCTGTCTCTGTCTCTATCTCTGTCTCTCTTTCTCTCCCTCTCTCTCTGTCTCTCTCTCTTTTGAAAAAGTGCTAAAAATAGCATCCATGCTATTTAACAATATCCGATGACTAGAGGTAGTCCCTTAGATACCAATTAACCTCTGTCCCATCTGATTCTGCCTCACCTAAGCCTGGTTCTTACGCTAGGGGCTGAATTATTCATCTACTATACCAAACAAACCACTGGCACACCACAGTCGACTTCCGCCCTGCCCATTTAATGTGACTCAGTCTAATTTTGGCCCCTGGTTTTTCACTCTATTTTCAAAGTTGCCTTTTACCTGAATATTATAATAATCATACTTGACATTTATATAGTGCTTTACGGTTCTTTAAGTGTTTTCGGATACATTATCCAATTTGGTCTTCAAAACCACCCAGCAAGGAAGAAAGGATAAAACATTATTATTCCCCTCCCTTTTTACAGATGAGAAAACTAAGGCTCAGGAGCTATGCCTCGGATCAATGTGGTATCACATTGCAATAGAAAGTTTGCTGGATTTGGAGTCAAAGACTCTGAGTGTGAATCTTGCCTTCCAGACTTCTTTGGGACCTAGACAAGTAATTTCTGGGTCTCAATTATCTCATCAGTAAAATGAAGGATTAGATAAGGTGATCTCTAAAATCCATTCCAGTTCCAAACCTGTCAACTCATGTTAATCTAATCTGAAAACCTTCTCAAGACCATAACTAGTAAGTACAGCTGAAACCCTAGCTCTTTTGCCTCTGAATTCAAAGTTCATGCCATTTTACCAAATGGCTTCTATGGAAATGTTTTTCTTCTTCCCTTCTACACTAGAAAATTAAACAGGTCAGTTGCCCAAAGCTGTTCACTATAGTAGACGAAATGTAGACTTGACATATTAAAAGAGAGCCATTCCGTAGCATAAAGCAAATCTCATTTTGATAATTGATTGGCAAGACAAACATTTGGGTTAGAAGGGCTGCCTTGGTTGGGTTTCCATTTTGCACTGAAACCAAAAATTAAAAATTACCTCCGGGGGGTAATTTTTTTTGCAAATAATTTTAGCTGGGCTATTTCTGTTTTGTCCAACATACTGTCATTCTAAATCGACGGTTCATTTGTTATTCTCAGCACATGGAAAAGAGCTGAGACGTTCTAGGATGTTGATTTGCAGCCATGAAACAATGTGAAAATAATTCTGCCAGACTTGCAAAAAGCAGAAGTCAACTTCAGAAAAAAGAACTCTACAACTTGGTGCCTGTGAAAATAATTAGTTCTCTCTCTGTGCTGGGTTGGGAAAGTCCTTCAAATCCTCAGTATTGACCACCATGAGTCATGTTGGAATTATTTAAACTCCTAACATTATCTCTGAATTTGGAACCTGGTATGATTTCCAGGTAGAGTTCCAGATTCAGAAACTCCAGATTCTAAAATTTTGCCTAATCAGTGGCTCCCCAGGATCTCCATATACTAGTGATGTCATGGGTCTAGTCCTGATCCTGACTCTTGGTGTTCTGTTTAGAGAAGGACATGTAAGTTCCTGAAGAATAGGAAGTGTTTTATTTTTGTTTTCATTCTCCTAGCACTTTGCCCAGGGTCTGGCACATAGGAGGCCCTTAATTAATGTCTGTCATTTTACTAATTCTCCAAATTGTGATTCTTCTCCCATTTCTATTTCCCATTCTGCTTAAAGAAGAAATTCTACCAAAGAAACACCAACCGCAGATATGGTTTAAGGAAACAAAATCCCTGGCAAGTCAAAAGCTTCCTTCTCCTTGACAAAAATGCACAGAATAGGGAACCTTCAGAGGGGGTTGGGGTAGGTCTCCTTTGGATCTTTCTGACACTCCTCTACCATGAAAGCTGTATTTCTTTCTAACTCCAAATAACACCCACCCACTTACAACTCTGGTGATAAGCACTAGACTGCATGACTAGGGCAAAATGCTGATTTTTCTGCCATTTCCAATGGCAGGTCCCAGCAAAGGGCAGAGATATGTAACATTTTGCTCATGAACAAATGCCTCTCTCTGTTTCTCTGTCTCTTCTATGTCTCAGTCTCTCTGTCTCTATCTCTGTCTTTTTTCTGTCTTTGTGTCTCTATCTTCTCTCTCTCTCTCTCTCTCTCTCTCTCTCTCTCTCACACACACACACACACACACACACACACACACACACACACGGCTTTATTTTCTGGGTTTTGGATGCTCTGAGAAGATGAAAGAAGCCCCTGGTCCAAGGGAGAAGGCATTAACCAAGCATATAGAACTCAGCTGAATATAGTTTCTATTCACTAAGGAGATCAGAGAAGAGAGATATTGATGTTTTATCCACCCACCCATATCCCTTCATCAGGGGATCCCAGAAGCCTTTGACAAAATGGTCAGATTGACCAAGTTTGTCCCTTGTGCTGTCCAGTCTCTCCTTCTAAGGTCCTTTCCCTTATGACTTCCTTCATCCTTCACCTTTTATTGGTTTGCATTTCTATAACACTTCAAGGTTTACAGAATGCTTCTCTCACAATAATTCTGGAAGCTGGCAAATGTAGTACAAGAATTCTAAAAGTAAGGAAAATGAGATTTGCTTTATGCTACGGAATGGCTCTCTTTTAATATGTCAAGTCTACATTTCGTCTACTATAGTGAACAGCTTTGGGCAACTGACCTGTTTAATTTTCTAGTGTAGAAGGGAAGAAGAAAAACATTTCCATAGAAGCCATTTGGTAAAATGGCATGAACTTTGAATTCAGAGGCAAAAGAGCAAAAAGTAAGGAAAGCTCTCCCAAGTGAAATGATTTAGTCATTCTATAACAGTAATAGTTAGGATTCCACATGCCATTCTCCACCAAGTTCCTTGAATGTTTCATTCTTGTCTTTGTGTCCCCAGAGGATACCTGGCACATAAGAGGTCCTAAATAAATCCTTACTGAATGAATGGAAGGAAGACCTTCTGATACCAAGATAAGTTCCCCTTCACACTGCCTATCTATCTGGATTGTTTTCAATCAAATGCCAACTTACTCCCCTAAACTATTAATGATTGGTGATGGATTCATAGGCAACTACAACAATCAAACAGATGTATATTAAAAGGGGATTCAAGAACACCAAAAATCCTTCAAGACCCTAACACTTAGTAAGTGAACCTAATGGTGGAACAAGAGACAGGTAGTAGGGACAGTATGGGGACAATCCATGGTCCCTCATCTCCTCACAACAGTCAGAGGCATATGACTGCCTCTAGAAATGGATGTCTCATCAGAAGATTTTCATCATTAATTAAATCCTAGATGTAGAGCTGAAAGAAAGGAAGTTTGGAAGTCTGTTAGAGATCAACCATTCTTTTCATTTTATAGATGATGATCCTGAGACAAGGGAGCTTAAGCAATGTACATATGGGTCATACAGAAGTCAGAGATAGACTCACAGGATAACTGTGGGGAAAGCACTTTATAAACATCAAATTATTTGAGAAAGATGAACTATTAATATTATCATTTTAATTGACTATTGGAATACCCCTAGTCTCTAGATCCTGGGCAACAGTGACCAGTGGGTCCAATAAGATATAAGCTTCTTATGAGACTGCTTCCTTTTGGTCTTTGTATGCCTAGAATTTAGTATAGTACTTAAAATAAATTGGCAATAAACTTCACCTAAGTTTAAAAAATGGGAATAATCTTAAAGACTGTCACCCAGGCTACAGAAGAGATGGATCTGTCTGAGTTTCAGGTGCCATTGAAAGAAGACTCTACTACAATTTACCTTCCTTTTTATTAACTTAAAACTTTCCACCTTTGAAAATGTTCAAGTATCTCCACCAAAAATTAAAAATAGACAAAGATATTCAATGGTATTCTGTCTTTTCCCACATGGTGGATATCTGTGGCTTCTTAAGAAATAGGGGGCAGCTAGATGGTACAATGGATAGAGCACCAGCCCTGAAGTCAGGAGGACCTGAGTTCAAATCTGCCCTCAGACACTTAACACTTCGTAGTTGTGTGACCCTGGGCAAGTCACCTAATCCCAGTTGCCTCAGGAAAACAAAAAGAGTTGGTTGGGGGGAAGGTACACGTATGTGGGCTCATCTGCTGTTGTTATTATTCCTCCTTAATTCTCAAAGAGGACCAAAATGGCATTACTAGATCAAACCAAAATGACCTTGAAAGGCTCTACCACAGGTTGGGTACAAATAGTCCCTATGATCATTTGGAATGGAGATAACCCTAAATTTGTCCATCTCACATTTCTTTTGAGCTGCAGCAATTCTGCTTTGCCCATGGAGCACAGCACTTTCTTTGATGTGGGCATACTACGCTGGGTGGTCCTGTGCCAATGTCTGAAGTAATGTCCTTATTTCTTATCAGCCTTATACAAACTACCTTATCTCTCCCTAGTCTCTCTCAGTCTCTTCCTCTCCTCCTTTTCCCTCTTCTTCCCTCTCTCTTTTCTTTTCCTCTCCTTCCCTCTCTTTCTCCCTCCCTCCCACCTCTTTCTCTGTGACTCTCTCTCCATTCCTTTCTTTCTTTCCTTTCTCGATCTTTCTACCTCCCTTTGTCTCTTTATCTCTCTCTGTTTCTCTCCCTCTCTTCACTCTCTGTGAAAACACTCTGTGTTTTTGTCTCTTTAGAGACTCTCATACCTTTTCTCCCTCCCCACAATGGGAGCAATTTTAAGAGAATTCTACAGAGCTAATGAGCAATATTGCTAACTAAGGTGACATCATCACCGGAAGAGAGTATGACCCTGGGGAGGGAGCAAACAGCACACACACACACACACACACACACACACACACACACACACACGATTTCCCATGGAAAAAGCTATTTTCAAAATCTAGCAGCAGTCTGGCAGTGGGGGGTGACGCTTGGGAGAATTTCTGAGCCCTGTCACAGTAGCTCTTGAGGTAACATAGTTTGTATAAGGCTGATAAGAAATAAGATCACACTTCAGGCTGCAGGAATCTGGCTGAGAGAGTTGCCAAGTCGTAAACCCACAGCTTTGTTGTTTGTTGTTGTTTTAATACAAGGGCCGATTAGAGGGTCTGATGGAGAATAATAGCTCATGTTTATAGCTCACATTTATTTAATGCTTTGCAGTTTACAAAAGCACTTTCCCAGCAATAATCCTTTGGGTTAGGAAATGCAAGTATCACATTCCCATTTTATAGGTGAGGAAAATGAAAGTCACAGAATTTTAATGACTTGCTCACAGTCACACCTAGAAAGTATACCCCCTAAGATTTGAACTCGGGTCTTCTGATTTTTCAAACCCAGTACTCTTTCTTTGAGCTAGGTAGCAATCCTGTGAGAATCAGCACAAATCTATATTCATTCATTCACTAACCAACAAGCATTTATTGAATATTAACAGTATGCCCAACATTATGTTGGTTAACTCTATATAACTAGATGGGGTAACTAGGTAACAAATAGATAGATTGGAGTCACAAGATCTGAGTTCAAATCTAGCCTCAGACACTTACCTGTGTGACTTTAGATAAGTCACTTAACTCCTTTTTGCCTTGGTATGCTCATCTATAAAATGGGGGTAAAAATGGCACCTACCTCCCAGGATTGTAGTAAAGATCAAATGAGGTAATAAATGTAACACACTTAGCACAGCGCCTGCTCTTAGTAAGTGCTACATAAATGTTTGCTATTATTATTAGATACAGGAAAAAATATAAATGTTGTTCTTAGAAATGTCATTAAATGTATATTGGCAAAATAAATGGCCATCTAATATGGTGTATTTTGAGACAGGCAAAATGGGACCAGCAACCAAATTATCTCTCTCACTTCCCTGCTTTGACATAAAAACTTCAAGTCAATAATTGGGAGGAAAATACAGTTAGCAATAATAATTGTAAAAAGAATTTTGAAGGAAGTTTCTCAGAGAGTTCATAGAGAGAACAGTCAAATTAATAAAAAAAAAAAAAGAGCCATGCCCCAATTGATAAATGATCAAATGATATGATCTATGTCCAAAGGGCTTTAAATTCATGTATATCCTTTGACCTAACAATACCATTACTAGGCATGAATACCAAAAGAGACTTAAAAAAAAAGCAAACGGATCTATATGTACAAAAATACTTGTAACAGCTCTCTTCTCAGGGCAAAAAGAAAAATGGAAATGGAGGGGATACCCATCAATTGGGGAATAGCTGAATAAATTGTGGTATATGAATGTCATGGAATATTATTGTTCTATGGGAAAGTCCTCCATGAGCTCAAGAAAAGTAAAATGTTCTTTTTACACAGTAATAGTAATGCTCTGGGATGACCAGTTATAAATGACTTTGCTGGTCTCAGTACAAGGATCTACAACTACTCTGAAGGACTTATGATGAATCCACATCAAAGAAGGAACTGATGGTGTCTGAATATAGATCAAAGCATTCTCTCTCACTCTCTTTTTTTTTTATTTATTTTTATAAATCTTTCCAAGCTTCTTTGTATTTTTTCAAATTTATCATTTCTTTGACAGTACTATTCCATTATATTCATGTACAATTTGTGGTATTGAACTAGATATGTTTATCTGTCACCTCTCAAATATCATGAGATTAGGGGCATGAATCTGGGTTCAGAATAAAGGCAATTTACCCAGTCATTCTCCAGAGGGAGAATAGCTCTTAACTTGTATGCCAGCTTAGCCCCTTTTTACCAAATGTTGTTTACAGAAAAGCCCATAATGAATAAAACCACAGATCTGAAAACATATTCACAGAACATACTTCTTCAGAGCAACCAGGTAAGATTAATGAGCATCCATTGGATATTTGTGTAAATAGCAAGTCTTAACCTTTTTTGTGTGTGTCATGAATATCTTTTGTAGTCTATTGAAGTGTATAGAGTCCCTCTAAGAATAATGTTTTTTTTAAATAAAAATGCATAAGATTACAAAGAAAATCAATTGTGTTGAAATAGTTATCAAAATATTTTTTAAAAAACTAGTTCATAACATCCCCTCTCAAGTGTATCCAGAGATCCCCTGATGAATTTGTGGACTCCAGATAGAACTTCTGGTTTAAATTCTCAATTATCCATGCTAATAGAGTATAGGAATACTATAAAGCCAAACATACTAATTAGTTATTATAAGATAAGGTTTTTGGAATACATTTTAAAACTTTGGCAAAGCATATTTCCTTCTTAATTTTGTTTTGTTTAATTTCTTGTTAAAAATGAGTTCCTACTTTTTGAGAACATATCACTTAAAAAAGAAGGCTGATTAGTAATGCTAGTAGTTGGCATTTATATAAAATGCTTTTCTCACAATTATTTGTGGGACATAATGCAAGTATTATTATTTCCCTTTTACAAATGAATAAGCTGAGGCTTACAGAGGTGAAGTGGTTTAAAATATAGCCTTTGTCTGATACTATCCAGAGCCAGTGCTCTTTTCACTGTAGCATGTTTCCTCAAGATATATGGTGAGGGTAGGGACAACTGGATGGCACAATGGATGGAGCATCAACTTTGGAGTCTGGAGGACCTGAGTTTAAAACCAGTCTCAGATACTTAACACTTACTAGCTGTATAACCCTGGGCAAGTCACTTAACCCCAAATCTCTTGCAAAAAAAAAAAAAAAAAAGATAGAAAGAAAGATGATGAGGGATAAGGAGAAACCTATTTAAATCATATTGGGAAACACATTTAGGAAGAATATGACAGTAGATCCAGAAGAAGACAACCACTATTAGACGGGAACTGAAGCCAAGTACTCTTTGAATAAATTGGCATGTTTAGCATATAAAAGAGAAAATTAATGATTTATATGGAAATATATCGTGCATGATTGCACAAGTATAACCTATATCAATTTGCTTACTGTATCAGGATGATGAGAGGAGAGGGAGGGAGAAAGAGAATTTGGAACCCCAAATTTTAGAAAATTAAAGTTCAAAATTGTTTTTATATATAATTGGGAAAAATTTTTTTAAACAGAGAAGATATAAGTGGGACAAAATAACTGTCACCAAATATTTGAAAGGTTATCACATAAAAGAAGAATTGATTTTGATTGAATTTAGGTAAATTATATAGGGAGAGATTTAATCTCTTTGCAAGGAAATATTTCCTTTTTTTTTTTTTTTTATTTAATAGCCTTTAATTTACAGGATATATACATGGGTATCTCTCTCACTCTCTTTCTCTGTCTCTGTCTTTCTTTCTCACACACTTTCTCTCTGTCTCTCTATCTCTGTTTCTCTCTCTCTCTCTCTCTCTCTCTCTCTCTCTCTGTGTGTGTGTGTGTGTCTCTCTCTGTCTCTCTGTTTCTGTCTCTATCTCTCTCTGTCTCTGTCTCTTTCTCTCTCTGTGTCTGTCTGTCTGTCTGTCTGTCTCTCTCTCTCTCTCTCTCTCTCTCTCTCTGTGTGTGTGTGTGTGTGTGTGTGTGTGTCTCTCTCTCTCTCTTTCATTCTCTTAAACTTTATTTTTCTTGAGGGTTTTTATTTATTTATTTATTGCTTAGGCAATTGGGGTTAAGTGACTTGCTCAGGGTTACAGTGACTTGCCCAAGGTCACACATCTTGAGCGTTTTTAAAAAATTTGGGTGGAAGATCTATACTTTCTTTCATAACATGACTTTTATGGAAATGTTTTGTACAATTTCACATGTAGTTTCAATGGGAACTGGGGGTGGGGATAAGGAAAATAAACTGGAACTTAAGTTTTAAAAACAAATGTAAAAACTTGTCTTAAACATAACTAATACTATAATTCAATACTGTTGTATTAAATAAATTGATTTTTTAAAAAGAGCTCCAAGTCAAATATAAGCTGTTTCTATTGTAGGGTTAAAGTTTTGCGGCTGCATGAGTGATTTGTGAAAATGCAAATCTCTTCCCTAGGAAAGACAAAATAGTGGTGTTTGAGCCTGGAATCCTTTTGCAGGGGACTAGATTTCACCTGGGAAAATAGAGTCACAGATTGTAAAAGCTGAAGAGACTTTAGCTAACATTTCCATCTGCCCTCTCATGTGTCCCAGAGAGACTGAGCTTGAGGTCATACAAATAGATAGCTGAGTTGACACTAGAATTCTGGTCCCTAAATGCCTGATCCAAATCATTCTGTCTTTCAAGAGGGGGCTGAAGTAATAAAACCCAGAATGGATACATTTTGATGGAAGGATGAGGGAGAGTAACAATCTATTTTTGAGGATAATATTCTTAATATAGAAGGATGCTGGGGAGTCCAGGCCTGGGTCTGGCTCTGGGCGATTCAACTAGTCTAGACATCCAAGGATTTCCAAAAGGCACAGAATTTGAGGGTGAAGTGTGAAGAAAGATCATTTAGAATGAAAAGATGGAACATAAACCTTCACAGTAATAGCTATTCCTGGCTGACCTTGGACAATTGGCTCTGAAAGCAAGATGCATATGGAAGACAGCATACAATCGATGGGGTCTGGGTCTGTTGGCAGGGGAAGGGTGCATGGTAAGGGAAAGGAAAAATCAGGCCTCCATTCATTCAACAGAACTAACTTCACATTCATCTCATCCTTAAAATAACTCTTAGAGAAATGCAGGATAGAAATTATCTCCACTTTATAGATGAAAAAATTCAGAAAGGCCAAGTTCAAAGGTGTGATCCAACTCCAATCTGTTTGAGATGTAATTGTTAAATGTTCAGTGTGAACATTTCCACCTCACGAATAAGCAAATGCCTAAAATCAGGGTTTGATTTATAAATGGCATCTAGGATCTTGGATTCAATACTTTAAATGGATAAATTGACTTCACACTCTTCCCTACATGTAGACTATAGCCCAAACCTGGCTTGTTGTCCTATAAATGTACACTATATATTTTACTGGAAAGCAAACAAGGAGATATGGATGGATTCCACCCATGTCTCTAGTGGAAGAATTCAAGTGAGTGTGCATTTTCATACATACACCACACACACACACACACACACACACACACACCACACTCCATACTCACAATAAAATTCTATGAACAGTCAGTTAGGAGATTCTTTGAATACATATGACAGCATTCAATAACTCTACCCCACTCCTTAAACAGGGCATTGATGCTTTTGATCTTTGTTCCCAGAATACTTGGAGCCTGAACTAGAACTTTTAAAATGATTAGGAGTACAGTAACAACAACAAAGCTGGAGAAGGGGGTAGGCTGGCTTATTCTTTGATATTATTGTCAAACAGAGACTGTTGAAGACTTTAGCTTTAAAAGATCACAACATCCAGGTCATCTACAGTCGTCCTGCTTTAGATCTGGTCACTAGATCCAGAAGGCTCTGGAGGGTAAAATGAGGAAGGGGACCTTGCTCAGCCCTCCCTCATTTAAATCCAATTCACTTGTATGTCACGACATCCCCTCCCTGATGTCATGGTCCTCTTGGAAAACACAGGAATAAAACAATATTTTTGTCTATATCGTAGTCTACCTTAGAACTTATCTCTATACCAGATGATGCTCCTTTTACAGTAAGGCCCATTGAGGCTAAGTAAATTTGGACAAATGTCACACAGCTAATAAGCAGCAGAGCTAAAAATGGACTCTGGGTTCTCCGAATCTAAGGGCAGGCTTCTTTTCTCTTCACCATTATGGGTCCTTCTGTGAAATAGGGAGACATGTCCCTAATGGGGTCCAGAGTATGTTTAATGGAAAATAGAACATCCGTAGAGGATTAGGACCCCAAGGTGGTCACTAAGGATTGAAAGAGCAGGACAAATTTTACCCACCTATATATTTTTCATCCCAGTAAAATCAAGTTAAAATTGTACTATGTGCAGGCTTGAAAAGGAAAAGGACATCCTTAGAAAGGGGATGGTTCATTCATTTTTCCTTGACTTCTGTGTCTATATGGCACAGAACTAAAGTTCAGAGTTTAAATGGACTAATTTCAGGCTTAAGTCCCAACAAGAACATCGGAATTTGACTCATTTTTCCCTGTCTCAAGGCCACTTCTAAAATTATCAAAATGTTTCCCATGTCTAGGTCTTGATAGAAAATGTGAGCTTCTCATGCAAAAACTCAGGGGTGTGTGTGAGAGAGAGGGAGATAGAGGGGGAGAGAAAGGGGGAGGGAGAGGGGAAAAGGGAGGGAGGGAGAGAAAAACACATATACATATATCTTCTGGGGGGAGTGTATGTGTGTGTATCTATATCTATATACCTGAGTATACATGTTTGACTATGTGTGTATGCACACACACACAGATGTATATATACTCAAGTAAGAAGGGTATTGGGGGAGTGACTGTGTGTGTTTAGAGAAAGAGATAAACACAGACATATATATATATATATATATATATATATCCTCTTAGATGTGTTGATGTCTATCTACATCTATACACCTGAGTATAAATGTATTTCCATATACACATACATAGAGATGTTTATATAGTCAGATAAGAAATCTTATGTATTTGTATGTGTATGTGTGGAGAGAGAGAGAGATGTAGATATACTTAGGTATGTATATATATGCATATATATCTGAATTCTTGCATGAAAACTATATTTTCTGTCATTATGTATGCATTCTTTTATACACGTAAATGTATATATATATATATATATATATATATATATATATATTTATATATCTAAGCACATATATAATAAGACAGACTTTCACCAAGAAATTATTTTTGAAAATACATTTTAAAGAGAATTTACATACACAATCCAGGATCCATTATAATGGCATCTCTCTTCTCTCAACTCTAATAGAAAGGAAGAGCCAGAATACCCCACCTCCCAGCAAAGCTGCATCTCAGTTAGATTGTCTCTTTCCCACCATCATTCACCCCTACTCCAACTATGATTACCCAAAGTGAGGAAACGATCCCATATATGTCTTTGAGACTGGTCTTTGATATTTACTATCTGCTGAACTTGCATAAATTACCCCATATCCCTGGATCTCAGTTTCTTCATCTATAAAATGGGGATAATAATTCCTACCCTCATGCTCTCTCAGAATCACTGTGAGAATTAAATGATACATTTTTATTTTATTTCTAAACTCTAGCACACTATGTCCATGCATAAAGTATTAATACTGCTACCTTTGCATGAAATTAAATATAATTCCACCCAGCAGCAGCAATTGACAGGGTCTAGAAGCCCTAGTGGGAAATGGTCATTTATAGTGCAAGTCAGCAAAGCTTGTCAGCCCCAGCTCCATCATCCCTCACCTCCTCCTTCATTTTTATAGAAAGAGCTCAGAAATGGGGAAGAGAAATTTCAGAAGCCAAACAAAAAATCAATACCGCGGGAGATAACCCAGCATTAATACAAAAAGCAGGAGAATGTCTTTGTCTCCCTGTGCTCAGCTCTACTATCAATCATGTTCCCCATACCCAGATAGATTGAGCAAGCCACTTTTGCTTGGAAGCCGGCAGGATTGGTTTTAGTTAAAATGCCTTTGGAGTGGCAGGTTGGGTAACTTGATACTGCAGATGCAGTTCAGAATGACAACATGGAGTTCAGAATGACAACATAGCTTCCCCAGCATCCAAGGATGCTTCCCGAAGACCCTCTCCCTTCAGACTTGCAGGCCAAGTGTATCAGAAGGAGAAGAAAGACAGCATCATTAAAATGTGTGTGCCCTGTTACAAGCAAACCCAACGTGAGAGATTTGAAATGAGCAAGGAAAAAATTCAGTCTCAAAATCATGAAGACTAGAGCTGGAAGGAAGCTACACTAACATATACCTTAACAAGATGCCCATCTACAACACCTCTGTAGAATGACAGTTACCCATCCTTTTCTTAAAGATTTACAGAGAGATCTTACCACCACCACCCCCAAGGCAGCCCATTCTACAGATTTTTCAAATGGCAAGTTCAAGACTTGCACTCTATGATTCAGCAGCCCTCTCCTGAAGAAGGACAAGAACTCCATTTACTGCCTAGAGTTCCATAGATAGTAATATATCCCTCCTTAAATGACACTCTCAAATCCAAATAGTCCAGTCTCCTTATTACCTTCCATACACATCTTGTTCTTTCCCATTTCTGAGCCTTTGTTCCTACTATGTACCTCCTCCACCCTGAGTAACTTTCCTGTAATATCACCACTAAAATCCTACTCATCTTCACGATTAAGCTCACAGCCTACCTCATCTTCGTGAAGCCTTTGACTACGCTAGCCACAATGATCTCTCCCTACTTTGTGTTTTTTTTAACTTATTTATTTATGAATCATGGTAAGAGAGAAAAATCAGAGCAAAAGGGAAAAACATGGATCTCTCCCTACTTTGAACTCTTAAAATACTTACTTTTATATACAACTCAAAGTAACACTTTCCACTTAGATAGCACTTGAAGGTTTGCAAAGTACTTTCTTCATAATAACCCCACAAAGTAAAAAAATAAAAACATTATTTCCCCATTATACAGATTAGGAAATTGAGAGGTTAAGGGACTTATTCATGGGTACACAGCTAGTAAGATCTTGAGGCAGCATTCCTGCCTCCTGCCTCCAAACCAACCACTTTAACTATCATACCATAAAAGCATTGTCAAATACTGCTTTATATTATTCCAGGTTATTTGTGTATGTGCTTTTTCTCTGTTACTCTGCCATACACTCAGGGATTGAATATTGTTCATGTTTGTATCTTGCACACGATAGACGTGGTCAATAAATATTTGTCAACTGATTGATTGGTTTGTAGAAGAAAGTAGAGTTTCTTTACATACAGGGCCCCTAAGCATGGCGACATCAAGGCTGACAGACTGTCTAATTTATGATATGTTAATCCACAATTACTGAAACAGGGGTATTCCACCAACCCCCTGGGGTTATTCCTTTGCAACAATAAAATCAATGATGATAATAATACAATAATATCTTGGTAAGCATAACCAAGGGACATCCTAGAGATGATTTCATTTGCTCCCTTGCCCTTTCTGTAAATAACATCTAATCATCTTATCCACCCTCATTTGGATAATGGCCCTTTTTTCATCACTACTCAGAAAGATTTTAATCCAAAAGAGAGAGTTCATTCTTCAGGGCTTAGTATATCTTTTGATTAGAGTTTTATTTACTGACCAGCATTTACTGATTATAGATTTGAATTATTTGAGATTATTTGAATTCTATTCAATTCTCTTCCCCTCCATAGCTTCCAGCTCTCCCCTCCTGTTCGGATATGCTTCTAACTGAGACTGACTGTAGTAGGTAGTATCTGATGAACCCTAACTGAGATGTTCCTCTGGATGAGTGAATATTCAAAACATAGTTCAAGGATGTAAAAAGGCCAGCTGCCCCTGGCAACTTCCTAGTTACCTCACATCCCAATTAACTAAGTAGAAAGTATCTATTGAATGTCAACAATTCAACCAACCCTGTATTAACTTCTGTATTTTTTACATTTGAGAAAACTGAGGCAGAGATTAAATGACTTGATTAGATTCATACAGCTAGTAAGTGCCTGAGGCAGGACACTGTAAACATAGGTCTTCCTGACTCCAGGCTGAATGTGCTATTCAATGCACCACCCAGATTTATTTGTTTATTTATTTAGTTTTTTGGGTTTTTTTTACTAAGTGAAAGAGGAGATTCTTTGCTCCAATTGCTATCTAGCCTTAATTACAGAATCTGTGTGGTATGGGTCAAACTGAGACCTATTGAAGATCTTGGCTTAAAAAGGCCAAGATCTGCCACTACATCCAAAGCCATTCATTTCCAGTCATCCTAATCTACATCTGTCCACTGGACCCAGATGGCTCTGGAGGGTAAAGTGAGGCAGGTTTCCTCCTTCACTTAAATCCAATTTACTTGTGTGTCCTGGCATCCCCTCCCTGATGTCATATCCTCTTTGAGAAGGAAGAACAAACAACCTCTGTGAGCTACCTAATGATTAATGGATTGGAGCCCTCTTGAAAAGAACTGAATTATCTCCCTGTCCCAGCCCCTTGGAAAGCTACCTTGGGTTGACAGCCCACCACAACACTATTCTAAGTATTAAAGATTCAGAGAATTTTGTGGTGTGATGGAAAGAATCTTGGATGCCAGGGGAACAAAGAAGTCCAAAGACCTAAGTTCAAATCCTTGTTCTTTTGCTTATTCGCTATGTGATCTTGAACAAATCATTTCTTCTTTAATTTCCTCATCTGTTATACTTCAGCATGTTAACATCTATGGGACTGCCTGCCATCTAGGGGAGGAGGTGGAGGGAAGGAGGGCAAAAGTTGGAACAGAAGTGAGTGCAAGGGATAATGTTGAAAAACTACCCATGCATATATTTTTGTCAATAAAAAGCTACAATAAAAAAGTAATTAAATTAAATAAAATTTTAAAAAAGAAAATAAAATGCTTTAATATAAAAGGAACTCTTAAAAAAATTTCCTCATCTGTAAAATGAGGAGATTGGACTGGGTTCCATCCAGGCCCAAATATAAATTATTCCATGACCTCACCACATCCTCATTTATAAATGAAAGGGTTGGACTGGACTCCCAAAATACCTGATATTTGTGTAGTACTGCTAAGTACTTAACATATGCAAGCTCATTTTTGCTTAATAATGAGCCCACAAGGTGGGGGCTACAAGTAGGACCTACAACAAGTCATTTTGCTGATGAGAAACCCAGCTCACACAAGAAGTAAACAATAGAACCAGGATACAAATCCTTACCTGGAGCTCTGCTCTCTAGACAGCCAAGATTCTTCCCTCAGGTCTCTTCCTGCTGTCACTCTCAACCCCTCTGCCTGTGCAAGCGCACAAAACATAAGCCAAATCACTTCTGAAATTATCATTGACAAAAGCAGGATGTAGATCATTCAGGTAACACCATAAAGTAAGCACACCCATACTTAAAGTATAGAGGCATCTGCAGGAGCTGTTACCTTATTGCAATAATCTTCTTCAGATTGGAAACATGTTAAGTTATGGTGCCTGTTAGGGTAGTTTATAGCCTGCGGGCCATATGTAACACTCATGAGGAAGAGAAACAGAATTACCCTGAGTGGATTGAGCACAGATTCATTAATTTCTTCTCATTAAGAGAGCACAATAGTTTGCACATAGTAGGAGATCAATAAATATTTGTTAAATAGGTTTAGATTGAATTTTCAAGGGAGTAAATTTGGTGAACCAGGGCTATGGACAAAAGTTTGCAAATGGGGAACATTTATCAGATAGTGGTTCTGAGCATGATGCTCCCTCTTCTTTTCTTATTTATTTTAATTTGTTTCCCCTAATTATAGACAGGCCCCTTTAATACTCTTTCATGCTAAATACAAACTTACATAGCCTAAAACCCCAAATTTGGGGTATGCAAAGACTGGTCTGAATCTGGGAGTCATTCCCCAAATTATATCTCTTTAGTCCATTTTGACCCAAGTTTTCCTCTGAGAAACTCAGAACATAGCTGATGACTAGGTCTAATTCCTGTGCAAGCACTGAAGGTAACAAAGCTTATCAGGTATAGGACAATCTTTATTTCACTGAATCAAAAATGTAAAATAGTACAAAGGATTCATAATAACCCATAAACAATTGATAAAATTATCCTTCCCTTTCCCCAGGATCTACATAGACTCTTAGACAGTTAAGCTGTTAGCCTGTAACTCTCACTGGAAGCAAAATGAAATACAACCCTTTCCCATTGAAATCATGCTGTCCCCAACAACTGGGAGTAAGAGGGAAAGTCCAGGTTGTATCACAACAGTATGGTTCAGTCCCTTTGTTGTTTTTCAAGTTTCATTGTTTCATATTCTATCTTCCCTTCTACAAAAGACTTAGTTAGGGGTCAAATTCTTGACATTCCATCCCTTGCCTCCATCTCAGATTCTGCAATCTCTTGGTCAAGGTTCTCCCCTTCTTCTTGTAGAAGGAGAATTATCAGAACTCTGGGCATTCCTCTGGAAGACTGGGGTACAGGAAGTGGAAGAAGGAGAGATGAAGTACTCAAGAATTGTAAAAATTAGATACAGGATAAATAGAAAATGAGAAAGGGAAAGTACTAGAATTAAGAAGGGTTGGAAGGGCTTCCTATAAAAGATAGAGCTTTAGTTAGGACTTAAAAAAGCCAAGAATAACAGTAGATAAAGATGGGGGAGAGAGCATTCCAGCTATAAGGGACAGCCAGAGAAAATTCCCAGAGCATAAAGAAATGGAGTGTCTTGTTCATGGAAGAGCAAAGAGGCCAGTGTTATTAGTTCAAAGGGTACATAGCGGGAGTAAGGTATAAGGAAATTGGAAAGGTAGGAAGAGGCTAAGGTTATTTTTTATTAAAGCTTTTTATTTTCAAATCAAATGAATAGATAATTTTCCTTTTTTCCTTTTTTTTTTTTAAAGCTTCTCCCTTCAAAACGCAGATAATCCACAATATCCACTCCCACAAAATCCTGTGTTCCAAATTATTTTCCCTTTCCTACCCCTCCACCATGCACCAACATGTGCAATTACTCTACACACACCTCCATAATCATCTGCATGGATAATTTTCAGCATTCACCCTTGTAAAACCTTGTGTTCCAAATTTTCCCCTCTTTTCCCCACTCCCTTCTCTAGATGGCAAATAATCCAATATATGCAGTTCTTCTATACATATTTCCACAA
This sequence comes from Sarcophilus harrisii, assembly GCF_902635505.1. Taxonomy (NCBI): domain Eukaryota; kingdom Metazoa; phylum Chordata; class Mammalia; order Dasyuromorphia; family Dasyuridae; genus Sarcophilus; species Sarcophilus harrisii. The sequence continues at coordinate 365,508,604 of NC_045426.1, forward strand.
TTATCATGCTGCACAAGAAAAATCAGATGAAAAAGGATAAATGAGAATGAAAACAAGATGCAAGCAAATAACAAAAAAAAAAAAAAAAAAGTGAAAATACTATGTTGTGATCTATTAAAATTGCCCTGAATCACTTCACTGTTGAAAAGAACCATGTCCATCAGAATTAAGCATCATATAATCTTGTTCTTTCTTGGTTCTTCTCACTTCATTTAGCATCAGTTCACGTAAGTTTTTCCAGGCCTTTCTGAAATCATTCTACTGATAATTTCTTATAGAACAATAATGTTCCATAGCATTCATATACCATAACTTATTGAGCCACTCTCCAACTGATGGACACCCACTGAGTTTCCAGTTCCTTATCACTACAAAAAGGATTGCTACAACCATTTTTGCACATGTGGGTCCCTTTCCCTCCTTTATGATCTCTTTGGGATACAGACCCAGTAGAGACACTGCTGTATCAAAGGGTATGAACAATTTGATAAGGGTTAAGGTTATAAAGGGTTGAACAACAAATAAGAATTTGTATTTGATCCTGGAGGTGATTGGGAACCACTAGAATTTATTGAATGGAGGTAGTAGGAGTGACATAGCTTGGATCTGTGCTTTGGAAAATCATTTTGCTAACTGGAATGAAGGATGGACTGGAGTGGGAAGAGATGAGTCATGTTGACCTGCCAACAGGTGATTGTAATAGTTCAAATAATGAAGGTCTACAGAAAAGTCATAGAAATATCAAAGGAGAAAAGGGCATATATTAAAAAGATGTTACAAAGGTGAAATCAACAGGCCTTGGCAACAAATTAGATATGGAGCAGGGAGTGGAGAGAGATAGTGAGGAGATAAATATGACTCCTAAGTTGTGAGTCTCTAAGAGAAGGAGAATGGTGTTGCCCTTCACAGTAATAGGGAAGGTAGAGGTGGGGAGGGTTTAGGGGGAAAGATAGTGAGTTCTCTTTTAAACACATTAAGTTTAATGTCTACTGGATGATCTGATTCAGTATGTCTGAAAATTGGAGATACAAGGTTGGAGGTCAACAGAGAGATTGGAGCAGGAAAGCAACATCTGAGAATCATCCGCATAGAAATGGTATTTACACCCATAGAAGCTGATGAGATCACCAAGTGATATAGTATAAAGGGAAAATAAAAAATCTCTACGACAGAGGGCAATGGTCTATGGGAGGTGAAGCGATCTGGCTGAGGATTAGCAAAGAAGATAGAGAAGAAGATACTTAATAGGTAGGAAGAGAACCAAGAGAGAAAAGTGTTCTGAAACCTAGAGAGAAGAGAAGTTTATAGAAAAGAGATCGACATTGCCAAAGGCTACAGAGAATGTGAGGGAGCTTAAGGAAAATGAGGACTGAGAAATAGCCACTGAATCTGACAACTAAAGAATCATTGATAACTTTGGAGAGAGCAGTTTCAGGGGAATGATTAAATCAGAAGTCATAATGTAAAGAGCTAAGAAGAGATTGAGAAGAGAAAAAGTGGAGGCAACTATTTTAGATAACCTTTTGGGGGAGCTTAGATACAAAGAACAATATCTCAGCACTTATAGCCTATCAAAAAAAAATTTTGCACACACCTTTAATTTAGTTGCACAGAAATCTTTCTTTGTGTCCCCAGAATTTAGCACAGTGCCTGGCATATAGGAAGCACTTAATGTTGGTGGTGGTGTTTGTCCTTTGTTTTCAAAGAGGACCAATCAAATTACGGGGTGATTCTTGCCTCATGCACGAACTGGATTTAAATAAGGCAAAATTGCACAAAGTCATCAGTCCTACTCTGCCTTCCAGAGAGTCATCAAAGTCAAATGGAAATCAAAAATCAAGATGAATGACCCAGGATACAGTGGATGACCTTGGCATCTCGAATGTCTGACCAAACTCTATAGCTCCTGCTTTAGCCTCTTCATAATCCCTTCTGCCATGAGAAGTCTTCACATGGTTGGGGTAAACATCCCCCTAACTCATTGACAGGTTTGAGACCTTAATAAATGTTTATCAGCTGACTGACTCTTCTCAATCCTGTCTGAAGGACAATGGTGGCTGCACCCTTAGATCAGCTAAATAATGGAGTTGATGATCCACAATAACTTGAGCTAATCAAATAATCCCAGCAAGTTAAGGCATAATCCTTGATGAGATATGAAGAGGTAAAGGAAGATGTAGACCCAAAAGAGGTCCTTAATTCTTTCGGGGGGGAGGGGTGTTAATGATCATGCTCCACAGGGAAATGCAACTGAAGTTCAAACAAAGCCTTTCCTCCATCAAAGATGTAATTGATGGGGATCAATCCTCTGAATCAGCCTTCTACATTTAACTCTTGGTAGATCAGGGATGAAGGAAATAATTTAATCAAGTACAAGCAGAGGCAAAAGTGTGAAGTCCAGAATTTTGTCTTTTACGTCTCAGGATAGTTCCTAGTAGAGACAATGGGGAGTCTATTCCTGGCTTATGAGCAAAAGCACAAAAACAGAAGACAGTGGGATTAGGGTTTGTCTGAAATATAGAGTATATGAAGGAGTAGAATATAAGATGAAGATGGAAAGGTATATTGCATTAAGATTAGAAAGGTCTTTGAATGCTGGAATGCATGCTATACATAAGGAATATCATGGCCCTAATGGATAAAGACCTTGTTTGAATCCTTCTGGGTTTGTGACTATGGGCACCTAATCTCTCAGTGTTCTAGAAAGCTCATTATGACGATAAATTGTACAGAAGGTGCCGACCTGCAACCTGATTGGATGTAGGGAGTTTCCTCACCTGGGATTTCCTTTTAGCTATAAAAGCATAATTCTAATCCTTATCCTTAGCTCTACTATATTCAAGATACTGGATTAGATAAGCATGAGATGTTCCCTGCCTGTCAGAAGCTCACATTCTGCTGGGGAGTCGGCATTCTATAGGCCTTCCCAGCTCAACCAGCTCTTATTCCATTGCAGACATTGCAGGGGTGTACCAAGCAAGTGGGTGTGTGAAGGCTGCTCTGAAAAGAAGGGGGAAAGTGCTGTTGGAAAAGAAACCGGTCAACTCAGCATCACAGAGATATTTAAGAGGAAATACACAATCCTGTCAGCAGGCAGGTGTCAGTGTTTTTCTGCACGGCAGCAACTTTTACAAAATGTTTTTAATCCTCACATCCAAATTAATATGGTGTTGGCTGCCTGACGTGGATCAATAACACACTAAATATGGATTTGCACAAGAATGTCTTCACAACCCTACCTAGTCAATAATATGTGTTATTAAAGCTCCCTAAATACGTATTTACACAGTCAGACCAATAATCCATCCATTCAAAGGTCCCTTAATGCCTATTGGATTGCAAGAGACCCAGCTGCTCCCTCAAACACTGAGTCCAAAAGAAATTTGGTTTTTAAATAGCTTTACAATCAGTTTGTCACCAAGGGGTCAATGGAGGGAGTGTTTGCTTTTCCAAAAATCTGAAAGTTTTTTTTTGCATCAGATGAGCAGAGCTTTTTAAAGAAGATCATAGAAGAAGAGCAAGAAATTTTCTTGAAGTTTAAAGGATCACAGGGACCTTACAGGCCACTAGTCCAAACCTCCCATTTTACACATGAGGAAACTGAGATCTAGACAGGTTAGGTGATCAGCCAAAATAAAAGAGATAATAAAGAATCAGGAACTAAAGCCAGTTCCTCTTACTCCAAATTCATTGTTCTTTCCTCAATACCAAGTTTCCTTGAGTCAAATTAACTGAGCAGGATATGAGCAGGATAACTGAGCAGTGAATGTGTTGGAGTAATAGAGGTAGAGTTGGTCCAACTTAATCCCACTATCTTCTTTACTTAGCTCCTTTCAAATTTCTACTTCTGGTTGTTAAGTTTATAGTTGTGTTCAAGTGTTCATTTGAGGTTGTCTTGTCAAAGATACTGGAGTGGTTTGCTATTTCTTTCTTCAGCTCATTTTACAGAGAAGGAAACTGAGTCAAACAGGATTAAGTGAATTGTCCAGAGTCATACAGCTAGTAACTGTCTAAGGTCACATTTGAACTCAGAAGATGAGTCTTCCTGTACCTAGACTTCTATTTTTTTAGGTTCTTGTAGGACTTTACCTTTCCTTTCTTACTAAGAGAGAAAGGGACAAACAGGGATCAAAGAAGGGAAAGTGAGTTACATTTTCCAGTGGACCAGAGGGTTACTTATCCACTGCAAAAAACAGTCCTTCCGTCCAGGCTGCAAAACCCAACCTCACCGTCCTATCAATAAACTCATCTTTCTTCAAAAAACTTCTATTGTTATTGAAGCATATGAGAAAAGAATGAGATATGTCTTTCATGAAACTACAGTGTAAATTAGATATCAAATTGAATTATTCTTTTTTTCTAAGTGAAGAAGCAAATCTTACAAGAGGTCTTTTCTTTTTCTTCCTTTTTAGAGTAGAAGAAAAACCTCCTTGGGCCTCAGTCTCATGAAGAAATTCATTATAAAATGAGGCAGTTGAATTAAATGGTCTCTAAGATCCTTATGGCTCTCTAAATTCTATAGTCCTGATTTCCTAACCAGTGATTGAATAGGAATGAGAAAGCACCTGAAGCCCATATATACACATGCACACACACACACACACACACACACACACACACACACAGAGAGAAAGAGAGAGAGAGAGAGAGAGAGAGAGAGAGAGAGAAAGACAGAGACAGAGACAGAGAGACAGACAGAGACAGAGACGCAGACGATAAGAGAAACGCAGAGAGAGAATAAGAGTGAACATAGCTTATAGTACACAAATAATAATGCAGATGTGTAGGGTCCAGTAAGGCACATGGCCAAAGCGATTCACAACTCCAGGAGAATAGGGGCCTCCTTTCTCGATGGTCCTTATGAAGTTGACTGTGGGGTATGGCATTGGTAATAGATGTTTCATTTGGATTCTTAGGTAGACTGGATCCTCTTAGGACAAAGTATTTTGGTTGAACAGGTCCAACCACTGCTAAGCTGGATCAAGCAGGTTGCCCAGCTGTGATCCATGTGGCCCAGGATTGACCAAACAAGTCACTTGGGTTTCTGCCATGAGTCATGCAGATGACTCAAGCTCCTGCGTAGCTGCTTCCAGACTGCAATGGTCATGGTGCTCAGCTGAGGGACTCTTCCCAGGGCACTGAATGTCTGCTGGACATGCATCCCTAGGTTTACCATTCAGTGGGCAACTACAGTTGTTCTCCATTTTTGGTCACTGCCTTGGCTTGTAGTAGTATATTCTTTAATTGGAGCATTACAATGCCCTTTCAGGTGGAGAGCTCCTATGCTCAGAAAGGGCAGTGACCCTTAGACTAGGACTGGCAAAAGCTCCTCCTCATTGACTTCCTCAAAGACTGAACCTTGACTTTTGTCACTTCCAGGCAGAAGATAGGTGAGATAGAACCTTTCTGATTTGGTTATCTTTCTTTTTTTAGAGGTGGCTTTCCTCAACCAAACTATACTTCCCACACTCCTATTTGATTTTATGCAAGTGAGTAGCTAGGGACAAAATTTTGGAAAGAGTGTGTTCTGCAACCTGGAACTATGCCCAAAAGTTGTTATATCTGTGCATACCCTTTGATCCAGCAGTGTTTCTACTGGGCTTATATCCCAAAGAGATATTAAAGAAGGGAAAGGGACCCACATGTGCAAAGATGTTTGTGACAGTCCTTTTTGTAGTGGCCTGAAACTGGAAATTGAATGGATATGCATCAGTTGGAGAATGGCTGAACAAGTTATGGTATATGAATGTTATGGAATATTATTGTTCTGTAATAAACAATCATCAGGATGATTTCAGAGACACTTACATGAACTGATGTTGAGTAAAGTGAGTTGAACCAGGAGATCATTACACACTGAAACAAGATTATATGATGATCAGTTCTGATGGACGTAACTCTCTTCAACAATAAGATGATTCAAACCAGTTCCAATTGTTCAGTGATGAACAGACCCATCTACACCCAGAGAGAGGACTGTGAGAACTGAGTATGGTTCACAACATAGCATTTTCACTCTTTTATGTTGTTGTTTGCTTGTATTTTATTTTGCTTCACTTTTTTCTCTTGTGGAACACAATAATTGTATAAATATATGCATATATATTGGATTTAACATATATTTCTACCATATTTAACATATATTGGACTACTTGCCATCTAAGGGAGGGCGTGGGGGAAGAAGGGGAAAATTAGAACACTGGGTTTTTCAAGGGCTAATGTTGAAGAATTGTCCATGAATGTTTTGAAAAATAAAAAGCTTTAAAATTTTTTTTAAATATCCATTCATCTCTCTATACCTTAGTTTCCTTTTCTGTTAAGATGGGGATAACAATACTCATACTCCTCAGTTTTAGACACTTAACACTTACTAGTTGTGTGACCCTAGACAAGTCGCTTAATCCCAGCTGCCTTGCAAAAAAACCCCCAAAAACAAACAACAAAAAAGTAATGCCCATACTCTTTATCTCAGAGAGTTGTAAAGCTTGCATTTATCATGCTTATAATACTATATAAATAGTCATTATCATACCTTATTGTAGAATGAAGATAGTCTGGCTTCTCTGAGATTATACAAGTAGATCAAACATACATTCCTGTCTTCATATTTTGAGGTGACCCCAAATAATAGGTTTCCAAAAGAGAAACTGAAACATTAAATCAAATCCAATAAAGTATAATTTAAAAGGGATAAAAGTAAAATCCTTCTCATAGGTTCAAAAAATCAACTGCACCAGTATGAGATGGAGGAAGCATGGCCAGACAAGAATTTCTATCAAAAAGATGTAATCTATTATTAAATTATCAAGAGTTTCCAATTCACTAAAATAATCATAATAATCAAAAAGGCCAATTCATCTTAGTTTTCACTAAATACGCAACCCTGATTAAGCCATATCTGCAGAGCTCTTAGAACTCCAACTACAGCTCCTCAAAATATTTCTAAAACTGGCATTAGAGAGCTCTAATACAGAGAGATCTCCAAAAATGAAATGGGCTCCCTTGGGAGAAAGTGGTTATTTTTTCTCCACAAAATGTCTTTAAGAAGACTAGAAAACTACTTGCTGGGGGTATTATAATGAGGCAAAAAGAGGAAGTCAGAAGCCTCATCTATAAGACACTGGCCTTTCTGGAAAGTTCAGGTTCCTTCTATGAGTTAACCTCTGTTTTATTCTCTCTTTGAGATCCCAACTTGGGCCCTGGTCCCAGAGGAAGTAAAAGAAAGGGAGGTTTTCAGGCTGGTGATGGCCCTAATCATTGGCATGTGGTGTCCTCTTCAAGGATATATGACTGTTAAAAATCATCTACCACTCTGTTTTAGTTCTTCTGTTGGTGATTCATTCCTTTGGACTAAGGAAATTATTATTTTATACAATACTGGGAGAGAATTAAAAGTACTGATATATTGCTGATTATGAGATTGAATTAACTTTCTCTTCAATCTTGTTCAGACCCCTGACCTAATGTTTTTATGGTTTCATGATTTTGCTCACTTTGGGTCCCTGTTGGGGTGAGTTGATGATGGCGGTATATAGACTGATAAGCGAGAAGGGGTGAGGTGTATCGGGGTTTATCGATTATAGAACAGGCTCCTCTAGGAGGGTCTAGGGCACCGCCAAGTCCTTTGAGTTTTAAGCAGTGGCTAGTAGTTCTCTGGCGAGTAATTTTGTTATTTAATTACCTCGGTTTACAGCTAAGCATAGTGGGGTCTCTAATCCCAGTTTGTACCTCTACTTTAAAAATAATTTAATCTAAGGTGGTAAAGCTCACCCTATACAGCTATGGATGGGGAATAATTCTTTGAGTAGATTGCCCAAAGCTGGGCAATTTAGTAACAATCAAAAGTTACATCCCAGTCCCTTCATTAGAATTGGTCTTCTTCTTATTGTAATATTCATTCTCTTTTATTAATTGTTAATCAATTAAAGTTGATTTCCACCCTCAGGAACACACACTTTTCCAAGAACATATAAATTGTGAGCCTATCATCATCATTGGTTTCTGGTTTTCAAGAGTATCCCTGATCTACTTTATTGGTAACATGTTAGCATTATTAATACAATGATTAATTACTTAGGGGGAAAAAAAGTACTGATGCAGTAACTTCTTGGTCAATTATATGCAAAAGATATGATAAGTGGCAGCAGCAGCTCCCCATGGTACCCAGTTCTGACAAATGGGAAACCATGGCAAAAGTAGAAGCAAGAAAATTGCATCAACTGAATCAGTTCTGTATTTTTATTGAGTATCCTCTCCATGTTATTGTTAAGTAATAATCCTTTTGACAACCTTCAGATAGTCTATGAGAATCTCATTTTATTTCAATCACAACCTACCACCACACTAGCCTAAATCAGATCAGAAGTACAACAGAGGGGGAACATAAAAATCCACTAATGATTAGTCAGTAAATAAACATTTCCTCATGCCTACTATGTGCCAGGCACTAACAGCAAGGATACAAAGAAAGGAAAAAGATAGTTCCTTGAGAAGCTCACAATCTAATGGGGGTGTGGGGATAATAGCATATAAACAACTACACACAGGCAATATGAAGGATCAACAGAAGGAAGACACTAGAACATTAAGAGGGATCAGGAAATGTTTCCCATAGATGATAGGATTTTAATTGAGTGTTAAAAAAAAAAAGAGGGAAATCTAGAGGAAGAGATGAGGAGAGAGAATATTCCAGACATGGAAACAGTCGATGCAAATGTCTACAGTTGGAGTATCTTGTTCAAGAACCAGCAGGTTCGTCAGAAACCTTTCTTTTCCTCCTTGTTAGCTAAAAGAAGGGTAAGTAATACAAGAAAAATTTTATGGAGAAGGGGAAAAAGACCACGGGGCAATCATAGGCCCTAATCCCCTGGTTCACTTTGCTGGGGTAAGGGTGGAGGTGGTCATTAAATGTAGAGGGAGAAGCAAAGAAAGAGGAGATGAGGGAGAACCAAAAACCAGTGATCTGATTTCAAAATATACAAGGATTGGCAAAGTTTACAGGATCATCCCAGAAACCACATTATCTTATCAATATTATAGCATTTCAGAAATGTACAGCCTGCACAACAGTACAGCTCAACCAGCCCAATTTTCTCATTTTGGAGATAAGAAAATTAAGGCTCACTTAGGGAACACAGTTGAAGAGTTTGGACTATAACTCAGTTCTGAATCCTAGTTCAAGGCATTTTGCTTTCTACAACTGTAGCTGGTGAGTGACCCAGCTGAGGGTATTGATTGATACTGGGGGAAGGGAGGGAGGAAGAAGGGATAGTCATTGGAGGAATCTGTCTTGATCATGAGCTACATTTCCCTAAGCCCAACCAGCCAATGACAGCTGGGGACACCCATTTCTCTCCCAAAAGGTCAATCCAATAGAATATATGTCTGCATTCAGGTCAAATGATGGCTAGTTCATCACCAGTCTTCCACTCAGCTTCTCTAATGGCTTCATACCTCTCTGAGTGTCTCCCCCAACCCTCAGATTAATATGCTAAATCAAAGCAGCCAGGGTAGCTAGATCATCACAAATGATAAACAATGCCAAAAGCAATTAAGAGGCTACAGGGATAGAATCTTTTATTTTGCCTTCTTCTAACTATATGCTTACACTTAAAATGCTACCTGATTATAGGAGAATAGTGTAACTATATGAAACTCACAGATTATGAGACCTTTTCTTAGCTAATATTGCAGTCACAACAAAACCAATATTTCTTCAGTTATTTAAGGGTTACAAAGTGCTTTCCTCACAATGACTTTGTGATGAAGTAATGTAAGTATTATTAGTTCCATTTTATAGATGTAGAAACCAAGGATCAGAGAAGGGAAGTGATTCATCCAAGGCAACATGGATAATTAGTAGCAGATACAGAATTTGGACCCAGGTCTGTGACTCCAAACACTGCTCTGATATCTGCTTTTCTATGTGCCAGGCACTGTGCAAAGGGTTAGAAATAAAAACAGAGACAGAATCTATTCTCAATAAGCTTATACTTTAATGGAAGCAATATGTCTGGTCATGTAATAAGACTAATACCTACCCCTGCTTCCTTCTCCCTACAGCATGGCTTAGGCACATTCCTCCTCCCACCACTGGATGGGGTCAGTTTTCTCTAAAAGATGACAAAGATTTCATTGTTATGGGCCAGAACTCTATACTTGAAACAAGGATGCTTACAAGGTGTTAAGTCAGTGGGATTGATAAGACAATGGTTATCTAGTTTAGCATGGTGATTAATAGTTCTCTAGTTCAGTACATGAATTTAATACTTCATATAGTTCTACAAGATTAACACCTATTCTACAAGATTCACACCTATGATGATGTAATTATAATAGAGTACATAGGAAACCAATAAGGACAGGGGGAGGGGGAGAGAGAGAGAGAAGAAGAAGAAGAAGAAGAAGAAGAAGAAGAAGAAGAAGAAGAAGAAGAAGAAGAAGAAGAAGAAGAAGAAGAAGAACAACAACAACAACAACAACAACAACAACAACAACAACAACAACAACAAGAAGAACAAGAAGAAGAAGAACAAGAAGAAGAACAAGAAGAAGAAGAAGAACAACAAGAAGAAGAAGAACAACAAGAAGAAGAAGAACAACAAGAAGAAGAAGAAAAGAGAAGAGAAGAGGAGGAGGAGGAGGAGGAAGAGGAAGAGGAGGAGAGAGGAAGAGTGGAAGAAGAAAGAGAAGGGGAGAGGGAGATGGAGAGAGAGGGAGGGGGGAGAAAAAGGAAGAGAGAGGGAGAAGGAAGAGGGGGAGGGGGAAGAGGGGGAAATTCCATCTTTGGTCAGGCTCCTAGTTCAGACTCAGAAGGGCCAGAGACAGACTCGGAGAAGACAGAAGACAGGAGCACAAGCTCTAGGATTGAGAGAGACTTCAAGACAGAGACCATTGTGGTGGTAATGGTCCTCCTGCTTCCTCCACAGAAACCAAGACATACTCCAGAAGACCTCAAGAAAGCTAGCCTGGGCCCCAAGCAAGGAAACTAGACTGTGAAGGAGATAATAAAGAATCTGGACTTTATCCCTGGCTATTCTTGTGGTGATTACTCTGCTGAAATGAAGGCTGGTCCAGAGATCTCCAGAAAATCAACCAGAACACTACATTCCATGTCCTCATAGGTCTCTGCCTCTCCTGAAGCAGCTTTCTATTAGACGCTGGCTTCCTGATGACCTAAAGGTATATATAAGTCCCACACAGGAAGAATCTGGCCCTTTGGATTTAATAGATGTAAGAAGACTACAGAGTGACCACATCCTGCCCTGCTGAACAGACACATTTGCAAACAGGAAAATAATGGAGCCATATCTATAGAACCTAAGTGCTACTGGATTCTTGTAGTTTGTCCTTGCTTCTTCAGGGGCTAAGTAAATCTCCTTTTGGTAACTTAAATAACTTAGGAGGACCTCATTTCATCCCAGCATGGAACCTGAACTGACTGAGTTCAGGCATTATGCCCGCTCCCAGCACTGATGAAGCAGAATCAGTTCTGTGCTGGGAGGTCTAGTCCTGGCTTAGCCATTTATGAGTTGGGTGGTCTGGGCCAAGTAATCCAACCTCTTGGGCTTCAGTTTTTTCATTCGCAAAATTACACATATTAATAATGTATATTGCCTACTTCATAGGATTGTTATAAGGATTAAAAGAGAAGAAGCAGATGATTAAATGTGCTGGGGAGGGACAGAGATGCAACTTAAAAGCTTTCAAATCATAGAATTTCAAATTAGAAGGAATCTTGGCCATCCCCTAGTTCATCAGCTTTGGTTAGGAGAGGACTGAATAAAAAGGCTTGGGAATCACTGATTCAACTGACAATATCAATAATCAAGATGGGATAGAAGAAGAGAAAGATCTTTGAGAGATATCTATGATTATTATGTCTGATCTACCAGTTAGAGCTACCATCTCTACTGGATGAATATTTACCCAAGGAGACTGAAAAGAAGCAGTCATTTGGGTAGGAGGAGAAATAGGAGAGAGAACAAAAATCTAGAGAGGAGAGATATCCAGGAGAAGATAATTGATTGTTTGTATCAAAAGCTTCAGTCATTGTTACATTTAGTAACTGATTTTAAAGGTGTTACCGACTCTTTGAGTCGAATAGTAATGGGGAAAAACTCCATTACTTCGAATGGGCTATGCTAATAAATATTATCCAATTACAGGTGTAGATACTGAATCTTAGAGAGGTAAAATAACCTGGCCAATTCTACATAACTGGTTAATGGTAGAACGAAGACCAGAACTCCAGTTTTCCAATTCCAAATCTAGGACTCTCTCCTGAACATTAGTTTCAGACCTGTTATTATCTAGTAGGTGTGATATTGAATAAAAATGTTTCCCATTTCTGAGCCTCAGTTTCCTTCTCTGTGAAGTAAGGAAATAATACTAGCATCACTAGACAATTTCTAAGGTCCCTTAGTAGTATACCAGAATCAATTACAGAACCAGTTACAAATTGTCTACACATGATCTGTCTCTCTAAGGCAATTTTGTTATGTCATCACCACTTTACAACAGAATCCAATTTTCTAGCCCCTTCCAGTTGAAAAATTCTATCAGTTAAGCACACCTATGTCTATTTATAAGAGCTGGGCTCATTAGCCAATCCCCTATGAAAACAATAAGACATAAAAAAGAAATTCAAAATGAGTCACAAACAGGAATTTTATTACCATCATATTAAATTTATTATGGACTTTTAAAAAACAAACAAAAATTCATATTTTAATGAAATCATCTTTTTTATTTTTATATATTATGTGTTTAGAGTTCTGACAATTGCTAAATTCAAAATTTTAAAGGAAATTTTTAAAAATCAGTTGGCATAAAATTTCAATGTACAAAAAAAAAACTCCTGAATGATGATCTTTTTGCAATCAAATCAGTAAATACTTATCAAGTGTCTATCATGTGCCAGACACTGTGCTAGGTATGAGGGATACAAATACAGAAAATGAAAACAACTCTTATTTGCAATGAACTTACATTACATTTGGGGGTGAATGGGAGAGAGACAAACATATATAAATATACACAGCATAAATAAAAAATTAGAAAATAGAAAATATATGCAAAGTAGTTGTATTTTGGAAATAGAAATAGAATGTACTATAGAAGATACTTTGGAAAAGAAGTCACTAGTAGTTGATGGAGGAGGAGAATTAGGAAAGGCTTCATGCAGAAAATGATGCTTGAACTGCATCTTAAGGGGAAGAGTAGGATTCTATAAAATGGAGGTTTACAGCTAAGTGAAGAGAATGCCCAGTCTGGAGTCAGGAAGATCTAAGTTCATTCAGATCTGCCTTCAGACACTTACTGTATGACCCTGGGCAAGTCAATTAACCCTGTTTGCCTCAGTTTCCTCATATGTAAAATAAGCTGGAAAAAGAAATGGCAAACTATTCTAATGTCTTTGCTAAGAAAACTACAAATGGAGTCATGAAGAATCAGACAACTTTGAACAACAACAAAAAAGGAATGCATTCCAGAAATGGGGGTAAGAGGAAAAGGGAGACAGGGAAAGAAAACCAGTGAAAAATATGGGGGAAAAAATTGGGGTCAAATTGTGTAGGGGTTTAAAAGTTATCCAGAGGTTACATTTTATGCTAGAGGTAATAATAAGCCACCGGGATTGGTTTAATAAGGGAATCAAAAGATTGTATCTAAGAGTCAGGAAAATTGCTTGGGCAGTATTAGGTAGAATAGACTAGACTGATGTTAGGAAAGCATTCCTAGAATATGATATAATTCCTTCATACAACAACTATCACAAAAAGTAACAGAACAAAAAATGGCTGTTCCCATTCAACATCTCTTTTTCTGTTTAATCCTTTTCTTATTTCAACGGGCAGGTACCATCTTTCCTACTGTCACATAGGATTGTCATAAATCTACAAGTGGTAGTTCCCTTAGAAACCATCTGGTCTAACCCCTGCATTCACTGATGAGGAAAATGAAGACCAGAGAAAGGTTAAATGATTTGTCTACAGTCACACCTGTAGCAGTAAATTGTAGACCTGGGATTCAAATCCAAATCTTCATCTCCAAGACTACCTTCACACAAGCACCTAGGAACCCAGCTTCTCCTGGTGACATCTGAGTGGGAAAGTATCCAGGAGATTATTCGCACACACACACACACACACACACACACACCCATGTCCTTTCCAGGTCCCCTCCCCCATCTTGCACACTAACAATTTGGCAACTACACTGCTGGGACAAGAACAATATGCCAAGCAGCTGGTGGCACAGAACTCTGATTTATTAAAGGGAGTCACTGGGATTGCAGCCAAGCTTTCCCTCCTTCCAGAGGGAGTGTGAGTGCCCAGCTGTCACTAACTAAACTCGTGCTCTCAGCCATGTCCAAGCTTACAGGTAGGTGAAATAGATGGCCACCTACAATGTATAATCCTGAAAAATCTCTTGCCTCATTCTGAGCCGATTCCACCCCAAAGTATTTCACTTAGCAAGCACCCATGCCTAGAATTCTACCATTGGAAACTTCTTTCTCTTGGAGTAAAATATTATCCCTGTTCAACTTTAGATACCTCTAGGAGGGGTAGCATATTAAGTCACAGTGATTTCCACTTCAATGTAAATCAATTGATCATATTCTTAGAAAAAGAAGGAGAAGGACTTCCAATAGTTGGGCAGGAAATCATAATTTGGAAAAGTTAGTCTTATTGGAGGGAGATTTATAAAAGTTCTACTTGAGTAGAGTGCTTAATCCAGAAGGGAGATCTGTGTAGGTGAGGGACAAGGATGTAAATGGGGAAAATTCCATGATGTGTGAGAATTTACTTCAACAAACATTTATTAAATGCTGACTATGTGCAAAACACTGAAGGACAGTGAAAAAGATGGTCATGGGAAGGTCCCAAATAATAAGAATAATAGTTTTTATGCAATGTTTCATGCCAAATTGACATCCTCTAAAAAGGGAAGAGAAATTCCTGTCCTCGAGGAGCTTATGATATAAAAGAGGGGAAAACACATGTAGGGGAATGGTGATCAGGAAATGATACTTTTGTTAGAAAAGTTGCAGGGATGATGAATATAGTTGTGGGGGAGTAGATTGATTTGATGGAAGATGAGGGAGAATATGCATTTACTGACAAAGCAAATGTGAGAAGATTATTAGGGAGTAAAATGAAGCATAACTGAAACTTGCCTAACTATAGCAGACGCCAGAGGCACTGACTAAGAAGTACAGTAGGGACCTAGAACAGAAGTCTCAGAGATTTCATGGTTGCTGGGAACTAAAGTGAAATATGGCTGAAGAGGGACTGGAAAAAGTCTTTCACAATCTGACTTTGATCAGAAATTTTTCCAGATGAGAGTCATATAGCTATATTAATATGGTAACATAACATATGATGATAATAATCATCACACATTATTCCATTCTTGTCTAACAAACTTGCTATTTATTCCTTGCACACTCATATTGGTCTCCTGTCTCTGTGTCTCTATTTAGACTGACTCACAGCCCAAGAGTATTTTCCTTCTCCCCTCTATCTCCCAAATTATCTTCAAAACACAGATCAAGCCTATATCCTATGTGAAATCTTTAGTGATTTCTGCCCCACCCTATCAATGCTCTCTTGCTGACTACAAATTATTTTATATTTACTCTATATTACACACACAAACACACATACACTATTTATTTATTTGTTTGTTTGTTTCTGTATATATGTTGTTCCCCTTACCCAGGAGAATGTAAACTTCTGAGATGAGGTACTTTGTATGCCCAGAGAATTTAACTAAATTGGTTTACAAAGTACTTTATTTATAGCAACAATTCTCTTTCCATTATGTACTTGTAGCTAGTAGAAGCAGCCCAGATGAGCAGTGTGCTGATTGGAGGGATGGGTAGAATATAACTGAGAGAAGAGAAAAGGATGGCCAAGGAAGGAATCTATCTTGATCATGAATCACATTTCCTTTAGAGCAAAGCAACCAGTAAAGGTATCTTTATTTATTTTTTTATTTTGATAATAGCTTTTTATTTTCAAAATACATGCAAAAATAGTTTTAAACAGTCACTCTTGCAAAACCTTGTGTTCCTAATGTTCTTCCTCTCTTCCCTGTATCCTCCTTCCTTCGATAGCAAATAATTCAATGTAGGTTAAACATGTACAATTCTTCTAAACATATTTCCACACTTACCATGCTGCACAAGAAAAATCAAATCAAAAAGGGGAAAAATGAGAAAGAAAAAAGCAAGCAAAACAACCACAAAAAAGGTTAAAATATTATGCTATGAGCCACATATTCAGTCCCCATAGTCCTCTTTCTGGATGCAGATGGCTCTCTCCATCACAAGTCTAATGAAATTGGCCTGAATCACCTCACTGTCATCAGTATATAGAGAATTGACTCTAAGTTATAAGAAATCAAGCCATTCTCCAATTGATAAATGGTCAAAGGATACAAACAGACAGTTTTCAGATGATGAAATTGAAACTATTTCTACTCATATGAAAGAGTGTTCCAAATCACTATTGATCAGAGAAATGCAAATTAAGACAACTCTGAGATACCACTATACACCTGTCAGATTGGCTAAGATGGCAGGAAAAGATAATGATGAATGTTGAAGGGGATGCAGGAAAACTGGGACACTGATGCATTGTTGGTGGAGTTGTGAATGGATCCAACCATTCTGGAGAGCGATTTGGAACTATGCTCAAAAAATTATCAAACTGTGCATATCCTTTGACCCAGCAGTGTTACTACTGGGTTTCTATCCCAAAGAGATACTAAAGAAGGGAAAGGGACCTGTATGTGCAAAAATATTTGTGGCAGCCCTTTTTGTAGTGGCTAAAAACTGAAAATGAATGGATGCCCATCAATTGGAGAATGGTTGGGTAAATTGTGGTATATGAATGTTATGGAATATTATTGTTCTGTAAGAGATGATCAGCAGGATGAATACAGAGAGGCTTGGAGAGACTTACATGAATTGATGCTAAGTGAAATGAGCAGAACCAGGAGATCATTATACATTTCAACAATGATACTGTGTGAGGATCAATTCTGATGGAAGTGGATTTCTTCGGCAATGAGAAGATCCAATTCAGTTCCAATTGATCAATGACAGACAGAAGTAGCTAAACCCAGAGAAAGAACACTGGGAAATGAATGTGGACTACTTGCATTTTTGTTTTTCTTCCCAGATTATTTTTATCTTTCTGAATTCAATTCTTCTTGTGCAACAAGAGAACTGTACATATATATACATTTATTGTATTTGAGGTATACTTTAACATGCATAAGACTGCCTGCCATCTAGGGGAGGGGGTAGAAGAAAGGAAGGGAAAAGTTGGAACAGAAGTGATTGCAAGGGATAATGTTGAAAAATTACCCATGCATATGTTCTGCCAATAAAAAGCTATAATTAAAAAAAGAAAAAAGTCATCAGAACTGATCATCATATAATTTTGCTATTGCTGTATACAATATTCTCTTAGTCCTACTCATTTCACTTAGCATCACTTCATGTAAATCTCTCTATGCCTTTCTGAAATCATCCTGCTGATTGTCTCTTATAGAACAGTAATATTCCATAACATTCATATACCATAACTTATTCAGCCATTTCCCAACTGATGGGCATCCACTAAGTTTCTAGTTCCTTGCTACTACAAAAAGGACTGCTACAAACATTTTTGCACATGTGGGTCCTTTTCCCTTTTTTATGATCTCTTTAGAATATAGACCTAATAGAGACATTGCAAGATCAAAGGACATGCACAGTTTTATAGTCTTTTGGGCATAGTTCCAAATTGCTCTCCAGAATGGTTGGATCATTTCACAACTCCATCAACAATGTATTAATGTCTCAGTTTTCTCACATCCCCTCCAACATTTATCATTTTCTTTTTCTGTCATCTTAGCCTATCTGAGAGGTTTGTGCACTTTGATTTCAATTATGTGGGGTCATACCAAACTTATTCCCATATTAGCCATGTTGATAAAGAAAACACAACTAAAAAGATTTTTTTAATATGCTTCGATCTGCATTCAGAATTTATCAGTTCTTTCTCAATCAAACTGAGACCCATTAAAAATCTTAGCTTAAAAAAGCCAAAGTCTCTTGTTGCTAGATAAGTAGTGGCAGGGTCAAGCATGGAACTTAAGTCTCTTGATTCTGAATTTAATATTGATCCCTCCACATTCACACCATATCCTGAAAAAGGGAATGGTGAATTAAGAGACTGCATCCAGGCAAACAGATCTATTGGTCTCTGATAAATGAGAGGAAATCAATCTCAGCCAATGGTCAAAAGAGTACTTCATATCAGAAGATCTGGGTTTGAGACCAAGTTCCAAAACTTGCTAAGCATGTAAACCTCAGAGTTACTTCTCTCTTTGAGATCTATTTCCTCTCACTACTTTACACAGATTATGCAAGAAAAGCATTTTTTAGACCTTAAAGTATTATAGAAATCAGGAATCTGAGTTCAAATCTGGCCTCAGACAATTAATATCTACTAGCTGTGTGACCCTAGACAAGTCACTTAACCTCAAGTGCCTCACACAGAAAAAGAAAGAAATGAGGAATCATTCTAGTTCCTGACCCACAATCACAAGGGCATCAATCAGCATGCATCTATTAAGTACTTGTATATGCCTGATATTGTTCCAGAAGTTGATACTGTGACAAAAATAAAATGGCTTCTACCCTCCAGTAACTTATATTCTGTCAGAGGTCATGTGCTGTTAAGCTCATTTTTCATAGTGGATATAATTGGCATAAACCCATTCTAATTCTCATCCCATTCTTGTCATGGCCAATAGCTATTAGATAACTAATTGGGTAAAGGTTGCAGAGCATGGACCAGAGAAGGATTTTAATTCTTTTGTTTTGTTTTTAATATTATGATAACTCACTCAGGGTTCAAACTATCTTGTCCCTGAGTGGATCAAACTATCATGTCAGCACCGAACCCATTACAGTTTTCAAAATGGTCTAAATTTGTGTCAATGTTTTTTTTTTCTAATGGCAATCCAGTAAAATAGAATGATAAGGTCAGAGGAACAAGAGACTTATAGATAAGGAATCCTAAGGAGAGCCTCAAACTAAGAGGTTTCTTAGAATATGTGAACTGAAAACAGACCAACCTTATTAGTTGATTAGAAGACAAAGAATCCCTATTTCACAAAGTAATGTACCTCAATCACTCAATAGAAAATGGAAGAGTTGGAGAGGAGGAAGGGAAGAGAGAGGGAAAGGGAAAAATAGTTTTCCTATAGCCTGATTAGCTAAAACTGTTGAATAAAGCAACAAAGAAGAGACAATTATTACCTCCTACCCATTCAATAACATTATAGGAAAAGTTACAACAAATTCCACCAGTAAGATCAGTTCTTCCTTTAGCTTCTTTCTGACTAATAGGTAGCAACAGCCAAAGGGCTTCAGCAAAATGCCATCATGCCTGTCAGGTTTGAACAAAGCAAATAATGTGCATCATCAAGCATAATGCCTGGCACATAGCAGCAGACACTTAACAAATGCTTTTTCATTTATTCATTAAGCATTTATGGAGACGTAAATTTTCAAAGCACTTTTCCATCAATTATTCCATTTGATTCTAACTATACACCTGTGAGGTAGGTAGGTATGGCAAATATTAATAAACCCTTTTACAAGAAAGGAAATTATGACCCAGAGGAGTTAAATTATTTGCCCAAAGTTACACAGAAAATTAATAGCAGAGACAGAACTAGAAAAGACCTATTGGAACACATGGTTTCTCATTCAACAAACATGTATTAAGCACCTACCTGCCATGTGCAAGTTACTGTGTTGAGTGCTGAAAACATAAAGGTGAAAGCAATAATAATAATTATTATTATATTATCATTATATAGCTCTTTGAGGCTTGCAAAACACTTTGTAAAAATGATCTAATTTTATCCTCCTCAGTACCCTGGGAGATAATTGTCATTATTATCTTTGTTTTACATAAAAGGAAACTGAGGAAAACAGAAATTAAATGATTTATCCAGAGTCACAATCTAGTAAGTCTTGGAGGCAAAATTTGAATTCAGGCCCTCCTGACTCTAGGTCTAGGATGCTATCTTCTGAGCCACCTAGCTGCCTAATGATAGATATTTTTGAAGGTAGGCAGCACAGTGGAGAGAATAATAGGCCTGAATTCAGAAAGATTCATCTTCCTGGGTTCAAATCCAGTCTCAGACACTTAATAGCTGTGTGATCCTGGGCAAGTCACTTAACTCTGATTGCCTCAGTTTCCTCATCTGTAAAAGCAGTTGGAGAAGTAAATAGCAAACCAATCTGATATCTTTGCCAAGAAAACCCCAAATATGGTCATAAAGAGCTGGACATGAATGAAATTATTAAACAACAAGTTGGACTTGGAATGAAGAAGACTTGATCTTATCAAGACACTTACATCAGACACTTACTAGTTGGTGATTCTGGGCAAGTCATTTAATCTGTCATCTTCAGTTTCCTCTATTATTTCCTCCTCTAAAACTGGGGAGAATAATGGCCCCTACCTTCCAGAATTATGCAAGGACCAAATGAGAAAATAAATGTAAAGGGCTTTGCTAACTTCAAAGTACTATATCAAAATTGACTGTCTTTAGATATTAGGTTTGCCTTAGAAAGGTTACTTTGATAGCTGTATAGAGGATGAATTCAAAAATCCGAGGGATTGGGATTTAAGAGATTATGATAGTTCAGATGAAAGTAGTATGAGTCACTGCTATCATTGAGCTACACAGTTAAATACTTATAAGCAGAGATGAGATGAGAGGCAGGGGTCCTCAAACTTTTCAAATAGAGGGCTAGTTCACTGTCCCTCAGACTGTTGGAGGGCCAGACTATAGTAAAAACAAAAACTTTGTTTTGTGGGCCTTTAAATAAAGAAACTTCATAGCCCTGGGTGAAGGGGATCAACGTCCTCAGCTGCCACATCTGGCCCGTGGGCAGTAGTTTGAGGACCCCTGGAAAAGGCAAGGTGGGCTACAAGTACATACATAGTACAGAGCAAAAAAGAATGAAAGATCACTCTCCACAAAAATGCATGGTTTTTTAATGCCAGAAAGAGGGCTTTTACTATTTAATAAGTCAACATACTTTGCTATAAGAAAAGTATAAAGGCTCAATAAAGAGTAACATGCCCAGGAAAGAATTTCCTAACCAAGCCTGAGTCCAGAATTAGCTCTAATGATGTGTATTCAGTTCCACAAGTATTTTTAAATGCCTACGTTCAATTAACTATACTCTGTTTCCCTGGGACAGGCATCGAGATATATTGAGATCTTCGTAGTGCATCCATATACATCATAACCAAATCCTCACCAGGTTCAAAGAGTTTTTTAAAAATCACATACTTCTTTTCCCCTACTCTGGATTACGGCTTTCAACTCCCCTAGGCCAGTGACTATTTGCAAGGCTAGTCAAAAGATATTTTCATCACTAGATTTTAAAATGTGGGTGATTAAATAAGTCATTTTTGTTAAACTCCAGTGCCTTTGGCTAAACACATTAATATAAATGATTAAAAATAGCTAATCTCCTAATGAGCTGAGAATTTTGCATTGATTCAGTAATTACAAAGCATATTGCAAAATCAATGCCAGATACTCTTGCAATTCCTATTGATTGGCTGCCTCCTATAAAACTATGCTTAACAGAGGCAACATATTTAAAAAACTAAATGTGAGCTCAGTTTAACACATTCCATGACCATTTCTAGGCTTGAAGTTCATACCTAGAACCCATATTTGTTGAAGCGCTTGGTCTGTTACAGGCCTTGAATGCTATTTCCAATTTTAGTTCTGCCTTCAGAAGCTATAGTTAATGAAACATAAGATTATTACTCCCTCGTGCATTGAAGTTTTCAGGCCTTTAAACAATAATTAATTAGGATTATGTGACAAGAGGAGAATTTCCACTAGGAACAGAAAACTAATAGTATCTCTTAACAAATGATGCTGAAACTCTTATTGACTCAATTTAACGTGTCCAATCTTTCCAAAGAGACTACCCTGGTGGTAATTATTGGCTTTAAATACTTTTTACCATGGAAATAATTTCGTTTAAGACTGAAACTTCTCAATTAGAGATTCTATCCACTCCACCCTTAGTCTAGCTGACTCTGGACTCAATCAGCAGTAAGATCCACCCCTGTATCTGTGACTTTATTCTAGTGACTGTCAGCATCTAAGAAGCTGAGGCTGCCCACATACAGAAAGCAGGCTAGAACAATAGGCAGACCAGCGAGGTGCTGGAGCAAGCTAAAAGAGGTCTATAAGAACCAAATATTAAAGTTACAGTATGAACCTTTATACCTTGGAAATCAGTAAATGCTACAAAGCAAGGCTTGATTTGTCATTTGTGGATCTTTAGACTTAAGAAAGTGATAGAGAAAATGTTAATAATGCAAATTAAATCTAAAAGTATTTCCTCCATAGTTCGTTTTTTAAAGAGAACCTTTTGTTATCCATAGCCTAGAATTAAAGTGTATTAATCCTATAGTTGTCACTACTCCTAGGAGCTCTCTAAGTTCTCAGCCTTACTATTTCTGGTCTGCTTAGATTTCCCCCCATTGACTATAAGTTACTTAAGTAAGTTATTGGCTAGGTTTGTGGAACTTTCCTCTGGGGCCAGATCCTCAGTTCCCAAGAACACAAGTGTAGGACACATCTCCCCTATGTAAAATGAAACCGGCTGACCCCAAATGAGATACATAAAGTTATCATTTGGTCACTGGAAGAAAGAATAATACTCATTGTAGAATAATAAAGATCTGTAGAACAGAGATCATGTTCCTATAAGAATGTCCTTCTTGAAAATCACCCCAGACTTCTATATCCTTTATCAAGATAATAAAAGCAGTTGATTAGATCATCATCATGAAAGGAATCTCTGATGCTAGCCAATATAGGCCCAGGGTAACAGCTTCCAATTGGAGCAGCACTTCTAGCAACACTGGCGTTCATGACTGCTCTTCCCCTGCAATGTCTCTGAACCATCATTCTTTCCCAATCTAGTAACTTTAACAACCATCTTCATGGACTATAATACTGAGGTGGGCATGACATTTAACCAATCGTAGTTTTCTTTATCTCCTGCCAAAAATTTGTGTCCTGCAGCCCAAAGTTCAATTCCCTATTGACTACAATGATGAATTCATACCACTGGTACCTAAAAAAGAGGGTTCTTATCCTTGCCATAGTTTCTCTATTGAGATCTGGCACACAGCTGGAGCCCACTCTGTGTTATGTATGCCTGCTGCCAAGCACTGTACTCAAGGGACCAAAAATCAGAAATAAGCTCAGCTGGTACAATTCAGATAGGCAGCTTGAGAATGGGGTTTGGAACATGACTTCATCATCACTTACCTCCCCAATTCTGGTGCATGCTGTGTGTGGACTCTGGAGCAGCACAAACCATAAATCTGGCTGACACAGACACTTGTGAACACACTAGTTCACCACAATGACAACACAATGGAGAAAGGCCAGGACTAAATTAAGTGCTATAACTATATCATTCCTTGAAATTAGTCTTAACCAGTCACCATGTAAATTCATCCAACATTCATTAAATAGCTACTATATGCAATATCCTGTGCTAGATGTTAGAGACACAAAGACAAAAATACACCAGCACCAGTTCTTACATGCATTTGATTCACTAGTTAAGTAAGTTGAGCGAGAGGGGAGGGCAGAAGGGGGAGAGAGAGAGAGAGAGAGAGAGAGAGAGAGAGAGAGAGAGAGAGGAGAAGAAGAAAAAGAAGAAGGAGGAGGAGGAGAAACAGGAGGAAGAGGAGGAGGAGGAGATGATGATGATGATGATGATGATGATGATGATGATGAAGACAAAGATGAAGAAGGAGGAGGAGGAGGAGACAAAGATGAAGATGGAGGAGGAGGAAGAGGAGAAGGAGGAGGAGGAGGAGAAGAGGGAGAAGGAGGAGGAGAAGAAGGAGGAAGAGGAGGAGAAGGAGGAGAAGAAGAAGGAGAAGAAGAAAGAGAAGAAAGAGAAGGAGAAGAAGAAGAAGAAGAAGAAGAAGAAGAAGAAGAAGAAGAAGAAGAAGAAGAAGAAGAAGACAGGACAAGAGGGAAGGGGAGAAAAGATACTGAAGTAAAAGAAGAAAGCATAACTTGCTAACTGAATCTCTCCACATACTTTATACCATATGTCTCTGTCACAGTGCCTATCATTCCCATGATCATCATCATCACTGAAGCACTGAAGGCCACAAAAATGTCCTAGGAAGAATTAAACATTAATCCATTATTAGTCATAAACATCTTGACATAGATTATTTATTCTGGCAACTAGGGTCACCTTTTAAGTAGAGGATACACCCTGAGAAAATGAGACATAGAAAAGTTAAGTTTTGATCAAAGGAATGGATAAAAGAGTTTTTAGCATATAGCTCATGAAAGAGTTTGTGGTGAGGATTTCCTTAAGGAAACTACTATGTGTATATATATACATAAATATATATTACAGAATAAATGTAAATTAAATACAAGGTAATTTGAGATAAAAGGCACTTAATAAATGCTTATGTTCCTCCTTACTTCTTAGCAATTGAGGGGATCAGGGAATGCTTCATGTAAAAAGTAGTACTTAGGCAGTGTTTTGAAAGGAGAGAAGTTTTATGAGGGAGAGATGGAGAGGGTTTGTATTCCAGGCACACAGGACACTTGGACAGAGGATATGAGAAATATAGTGTTGTAAATGAGATGCATAGATAAGGCCCCTTTGACTGAGTCATAGGAAACTGGAGGGAAAGTAATGTCCGATGAGGCTAAAAAGATAGGTTGGAGCCAAGCTTTAAAGGGCTTTTAAAGCTAAAGGAGCTTATATTTTATTCTAAAGGCAATAGGAAGCCATGTGAATTTATTGAGGACAAGAATGACATGTTCAGATCTTCACTTAAGGAAAATCACTTTGGCATCAGTGTGTAATAATGAAGTAGGGAGTGGCTTGAGGCAGGGAGATCAATTAGAAGACTATTGCAAGAATCTAAGTGAGAGGTGAAGAGAGTTTGAATGAGAGGCAACTGTTGAGTAGAGAGAATGAGATGTATTTGAGATGTGTGAGAAATGGTAAGATTTGGCAAGTGATTCCACATATAAGGTTACAAACTTAGAAGACTAGAAAGATGGTGTTTCCTTTGACAAAAATAGGAATGTTTGGAAGAGAAAAAAGTTTGGGAGGGGCACCAAGAAAGACAATTAGTTCTATTTGGGGCATGTTCAGTTTGAGATGTCTCCAGGACATTCCATTTGAGATGTCTAGTAGGCAATTGGGGATATAAAACTAAAACTGATAAGAAATGCAACAAAAAAATATCAAAATGGATGAGGTCTGGGGGTGAGGAAGTCCAGGGACCATTAAATGTCACAATTAAGAGATTATTGGTTGCTTTGAAAAGAGCCATTTCACAGTTGTATAACAAAGTCAGAAGCTATATTGCAAACAGTTAAGGAGTGAGTGAGAGAGAATGTCTAAACAGATTTTTTTTTCTTTTTGGATGAGAAAGGGAGGAAAAATATAGTGTGACAACTTAAGAGAAAGGAGAGATCTAATGATTTTAAATTTCAAGAGGATTTTGATATGTTTGAAGGCAATGGGAAAATATCCATCAGAAATGAAAAAATTCATGATTTGAGAGAACTATAGGACTATAAGAAATCTTCACAGAGGAAATGGCACCAGAATGAGTCTTGAAATAAAAAAAAGTGAATATTTTGCATTTTAGCCAACAGGAAATAGGGACTCAGTGGAGGTGTTTGAGCAATGGATTGACATGGCCCAATGAGATAGAGAAAGATATAAAGAAAGAGGCACAGAAAAAAAAAAAGACAGAGACAGAAGCAGAAAATCAAAGAGAGAGAGATGAGCTGATTGAAGTTGTAATCTGCTGGAGAAGAAAAGAGAAGATGGCATCAAGCGCACATGTAAAATTTTTGGTCTTAAAAAAGAGAATGGTTAACTTACCATCAGAGACTGGGAGAAATGAGCAAGGAGTAGGAGATGCTATCAATTGGTTTTGAGAAAAAGAAAAGGAGGAAAAGAAAGTGCCCACATCAAATGCCAGCTTGAGGGGAAAGGAGTATTATGTGGAATGTAACCAAACAGGAAAGAATAAAAGGACCAACTTGATTTAGTAAAAGCTCAGTTAAAGTTGTATAACATGAATTTATAATTTATCCAGCCAGCAGGTTGTCTGAGTTCCTTCAGTCCCATTCAATGGCATACCAATAGAAATGGAAAAGGCAGGTGATAGGATTAATTCAGGATTGAAGCCAGGTAAGAAATAAGCAATGAGAGGACAAGGCAGCAAGGCATTCAAGAGAAGAGGAAAGTGTAGGTTGAATTTCACAGTAACAGAGTCACAATATTTGAGAGGGAGTCAGAGCAAGGATGAGGGCCTGCTAAAGTACTGAAAGATAAAAGGATTTGAGCTTTCCATAAAGATGGTTTAGGAAAAGTGACACATATGGAGAGATGAAGAAATAGATTACAAGGAAGTTATGATCAGAAGGTCAGAATTTTTAATTAACAAAATATAATGTTTCTAGAGAATGGAGAGAAACAATGTGTAACCATCCCTGTGTGTTACTTAGGGGAAGTATGTCATAAGATTTAAGAAGGCTAAGGAATTGGGAGAGTAAGAATTTTGAATAAAGATCAACATGGTTGCAGGAGTCTCTTGGCATAAGGGTAAATGTTGGAGAGAAGGGAAGACCACTGTCTTCAGATGCTGACTTCCTTGAGAAAGAAGGAAGATCACCTTTCAGGCAGTAACCACAAGGCTACTACAATAGTTTAGGTGGGAAATGATAGATAGAAAATACAAGTATTATGGCAATATGTGTGGAGAAGAGACATATTTATAAAGATAGAAGTGACAAGACTTGGCAATGGATTGGATATAAGGAATGAGGATGAGAAATGGAAAGTAATATGTGTTGTAAGATTGGTAAGATGTCAGCAAATTAATTAAAGACTTTGGCACAATGACTCTGAATGAGGGGTGGGGAAGTGGTCAAGGACCATGTAGGGTCCTTTGATGTTAAATCAAAGAGACAAAGCACCATCTTGAAAGGGGGTATTAACACAAAGGCATTAACACTTCAACACTTTAAATAAGGTTTTTCCTTTACTGAGATAGATCATAGCTTCCTGGATCCTCACTGAATATTTTTTTATTATAGCTTTTTATTTCAAGATATATGCATGGGTAATTTTTCAGTATTGATAATTGCAAAATCTTTTGTTCCAATTTTTCCCCTCCTTCCCTCCACCCCCTCCCCCAGATGGCAGGTTGACCAATACATATTAAATATGTTAAAGTATAAGTTAAATACAATACATGTATACATGTCCACACAGTTATTTTGCTGTACAAAAAGAATTGGACTTTGAAATCTCACTGAATATTTTCACAAGTTGGGTGGCAAAAAGATAAATCTCCCCAGTAGAAAATAAGTTCCCCAAGGGTAAGGTCTATTTCATTTCTCCATTTGTATTCCCAGCACCTAGCATAGTTATTTAGCACACAGTAGGCATTCTAGATAAATGTTGAGTTGCCTTGGCAGTCACTTAAGTTTCTGGTGCCAAGCTTTCTTCCATTTAGCTAGGTTGGGCCTTAGAAATAGTTCATTGTGAAACCCTTACTGAAAGCTTTTCTAGCTCAGCCAGACCTGACAGAAAACCATAGGCACGGTTTTTTTTTAAATCACTGATTAAAAAAATAAGTAGGAATTCCACTTAAGAATGGGAAACAAAGTGTTAAGTTAAGCAAGAGTTGATAAGAGTTGGGGTTTGTCGAGAGAATATATCAATCATTGCTTAGGTGTTTGTCTTTCAAAATAGCTTTTTATTATATCTTATGATTCTTAGATTTAGAATTTCCAATCTGGGAGAGACTTCTTTGCAACCCTCTAATTTTATAGATTATAAAATTGTGACCCATAGACTTGTTTGTTAAAAAAAAAATTAGCCACCCTTGTAAAAAAATCAATACTATTATTTTAATAGACATTTATTATTAGTGTGCCTCTAGGCAAGAACCTCTTTTTGCCTCAGTTTCCTTAAGTATAGAATGGGAATAATAATAACATCTCCCTTGAAGGGTTGTGTTGATCAAATGAGACAAAGCCCTTAGCACAGTGCCTGGCACATAGTAAGTACTATATAAATGTTTATTCCCTTTCTTTTCCCTTCTATTAATAAAGTGTAATATTGTAACAAAAAATATGATTTGAATGGATCATATGCTCTTCAAGTTTCAGTTAGCCATGCCTGGGGGAAATGACTGTTGAAGCAATGTCCCCATTAATAGGCACCACATGTCACCTGATTTCAACTACTGGAATTGCAGGCATAATGCCTAGAAGGAAATAATCAGATTACACCTAGGGCTGGCCTTGCATTTCCAAACCAATTAAGTGATGGTAAGCATCAACTTGCCAAAAACAAACTTCTCCTACTTCACAATTTTGCTGAGGGCCAGACCTGCCTGGCATCACACATGGAGAGAGTGTGAACCTGGCAGCCTTGATGACAGGTTGGCACAAGACTCTGAGCCCTTCCTTTTCCCAAATGCCAGTTCACAGGGCTTTGTCATGCAGCTGTATGCCAGACTATCCTAATCTATGTGGCATGGGGCCAGTCAGAACTCTGAAAGGTTATACCCTGTTAGGAAACATCAGAGGACAAGATGGTGGTGGGAAGGAACTTGACTCTTGGCTTTCCCACATTCTGCACAAAAGAATAGAAGGGTAAATGAACAGAATGAGCTGAGTAAAGAATTTAACAATTAGATCTCTCTTCCTGAGATTCATAGGATAAAAGGAAATGGGAGGAAAGTCTATAAACTCATCATGGATAGACATAAAGAGAAGGGTAACCATTTGTTCACAAATCACAGACACTGGAACTTTGGTAGATCCTTCCAAAACTTGAGAAAGGCAGGATCCCAAGATCAAAAGATCTGGAAGGGTTCATAGAGGTCATCAAGTCCAACAAGTCATATTACAAATAAGAAAACTGAGACCCAGAGAAGTTAAATGATTTTCTCAGGGTCACACAACTAATAAGTGAATAAGACAGGATGTGAAATCAAATCTTCCTATCCAGTGCTTTATTCATTGTGTAGGATAGATTTAAAAAACAAAACAAAACTAACTTTCTACAGTTAACAATAGCTAGAGGGGTTTGTTATCCCTGAGAAGTGACACTGGCTAACAATATATGAGGATTCAAGAAGAGTTTATATAACATAATCGAAAGATCCCTAGTAAGAAATTAAGGGGAAATTGGTTGTTGTTCTTGTTCTTGTTTGTTTGTGTTGCTGGTTGTTACTGTCATTGAATGGTTTCAGTCATGTACAGCTCTTCATGACTCCATTTTTCTTGGCAAAAATACTGGAGTGGTTTGTCATTTCCTTCCCCAGCTCATTTTATAAATGAAGAAACTGAGGTAAACAGTTAAGTGACTTGTCCAAGGCCACATATTTAAGAAGTGTCTGAGGCCAGATTTGAACTCAGGAAAATGAGTTTTTCTGACCTTAGACCAAGCACTCTAGCCACTGCCCCAAAGAAAAGTTAGAAATGTCTGAATCGCTTGTTCAAACTTTTGATATTGCCCTTCTTTGGGACATGGTCATTCAGATTAATGATTTAGAGCTGAAGGAGACAGATTGGAAATCATCTAGTCCAGCCCTTTCATTTTACAGATGAGGAAACAAAGGTCTAGAGAGGTGAAATGATCATCCCAAGCTGATACAGATAGTGGGTGGCAGAGCTGGGTATTTGAACCAAGTCCTCTGAATCTAATCTAGATGCTTTTGTATGAACCACCATAACCATTTCTTTGGATCAGAAACATGCTCTCAAAGGGTCCTATCTCCAGTGGATATATAATTTCAGTGGATACATCATTACCACCATCTCCCCTCAGCAATGTGACTCAGTGAAAAAAACTGCTAAATTTGAAGTCAGAAAACCTGGATTCAAGTCTCAGCTCTGCTATATATTATCATTAAATCTATCTGACACCGTTTCCTCATCTACAAAATAAATGTGTTGGATCCAAAGACCTCAGAGATTCTTTTCAGCTGTAACTCTTATTCTATGATCCATTCACCAAGCAGAAGATTACAGTCATTAATGGTCACCTGGTTTTAATCTTTTTCCAGGATTATTTAAAAGACAAGGAATTGTACCACCCTCCAAGGAAGGGAGAATATGACACATATATCAGGGGCTTCTGCCAAAAGTCACATGTGGTGCCTCCTCAGGCATGAGAAGGTGCCGTTGCCCTGGCACCTCTCCCTATTGTTCCTTGGCATCAGGTATCAATCAACTCCAACCCAGGGCCATGGAGGGTGATTCATAGGCTAATACGAGTTGCCAATTAATATCCTGCTGGGAGACCTACTGAGACAGAATCCCTTTTGGAAACTCATGATGGTATTTTATCTCCTTCTCCAATTCATAGAACTCAGTAAGATCAGTGCCAATTGCAATTTCTTGTTTTCCTTATTTCTAGGGTCAGATACTTTCTTATAATACCCATTGCTGAATCAGATTAAGCTACGGAATCTCCTCTGTAGTCTGTAAATCACCCCTTTACCTCAATCTAAAGCTCTAGCTAACTTTACTTCTGTACATTTGCTCAAACTGTTCTCTCCCCTCATGTGACCACAGCTCTCCTTTCCTCTATTATACAAATACAATTTATCCAGTGAAGACCAACTCAAACTTCAAGGGATCTTTCATGAAGCCTTCCCTGATCACTTCAGTCCACAATGCCTTCTTTCTCCTGATCATTTAGAGACTTTTTTACTTTTAAAATTTCATAATGAAAAGCTTAACTAAGCACCAATCAATTTTGATGATACACAGACTGTTAGTATGCGATATTCATTGTGCCAATAGAATACTTTCTCTTCCCCAATTTTACAGATAAGGAAACTGAAGCAAAGATTTTTTTTTAAAGTCACTTGCCCAGAGTCACATAGTAAGTGTCAGACCAGATTTGAACTTAGTTCTTCCCGATTCCAAATCCTGAAGCCTATCTTCTATGCCAAATAGGTATCCACCAACATCAGTCTGAACTCAAGAAAAGAAATGATTGTGTCCTTCATATGATACTAGTAAACATGACCTTCAATTCAGGCAGAGTCAGCCCCCACAAAGGTTATACCAGAGCTAGCAGCTCCAGAGCCTAAAGCCATTTTTTAGCTGCTGTCCCCATCTTCAACTAACTTCCTTCCATAACCCCAAATCAATACTGTGGTTGGCCAAGCTGGTGGCAAAAACCAAACCCATGTTATTCTGCACATGAAGCCATGATATTTCTCCTACCTATTAATGAGTATCACTGTCTAACCTTTTAAGAAAAAAAAAGCTTCTTTATTTTGTGGTTTGTCCCTTTTTGATTTACTGAATTGAGGCAAAGGCCAGCAGTCAATAAGGTTCTCTGTCCTTAAGTGTTTGATATATAAATTGGTAGAGATAGAGGTAGAGATATAAATCAAAGAATAGGAAAAAAATGTATCGGAAGTTAAACAATTAATTCTTGTCATTTGTGCCCCATTTTGGGTTCATATCACATAGTAGAACCAGAAGTTAAGTGACTTGAGTCCATGTCCTGGCAGTCCTATTATTAATTATCTGATTGAGGACAAATCATCTCAGTCAGTCAATAATGAATTTATTCAGTATTTTCTATATGTCAAATACCAATGCTACAAATAATAATAATAATAAAAAGTCCCTGCCCTCAAGAAGCTTGTAATCTGATGAAGGAAGATAATTCACAAAAAGAAACTGGAAAGAGGACAGGGTATCAGAGACTCAAGCCTGGTTGCAGCTGGTGCCCTGAGGTAAAGGGATGAGAATTCCTTCACCCAGGGCCAGATATGAAGTGGCTGTGAAGTGGTTGGTTTCTTTTCTGTGCCCCATCCATCCAACTCCTTCCTCACTTTCAGAATTTCATTTTTCTTCTCTCTTACTCTTCAAAAACATGTGTTCAAGACCTCACACTGTCCTAGAACCCATCTGAGCCAGAGAAAATTCAATGTACATTTATGTAATACTTTAAAATTAATCAAGTGTTTTCCCTTCAACAACCCTGTGAGATAAGTGATACAAATATTATTATTATTCCTATTTTATAAGTGAGGAAAGGCCCAGAAAAGTTCAATCATCTCCTCAGGTCCTCATGAATGGGAGTCAGGCATTTTCTAAAGTATTTAATATTTTACCGCTTGTGTCCACCGGAATCAAAGTCATATTTAGGGCATGTCTTTAACCTGAGTGATGTATACATACCCACAATGCTTGTGACTCAAAGTTTAAGTTTTCCACAACAACCATCTCATATGCCCTGTCACTTGGGAAACTAAATATAAATTCATTCACAAAGGCACACTGAAGACTAAAGAGCACTGAGCACTGTATTTTCTATACAGTAGACACTTAATAAATGTTTGCTGCATTAAATTTAATTAAGGAGGGCAATAATCAGTCCAAAGGAGTGAGCTTTGGAATTTCAGAGACCCAGAAATATTTGGGGGAAGATTTCCCCAGACGCCTTCAAATCACACCATATAAAGATCCACTTCTGTCTCCTATCTGCAAGTCTGGTCCAGTAGCCCCTGATTTTGTAACCGCCCCCACTTTCTCCTTTGGCCACAGCACTTCTCTATCCTTTCCCTCTCTCCGGCTTTGCCTTTCCCCTCCCCCCCATACAAATACTTTCCCTCTTCTTCCCTCCCTCCCCAGCTAGAAGCAAGAGCAGCAACACTAATTTCATTTCTCTTTCTTCCTTCCGTTTGTCGATCTGTGACAACCCTTTTTATGCATTTAATTCATTCTCAATTTCTCATAATCAGGAGGAAGGTATCCCCTAAGGTTAGGCAGAGCTTGTCAAAAAAAAAAAAAAGAAAAAAAAAAAAAAAAGGCAGCGCACATTTGCAGAGGTAATCACTAGTCTATCGGCACTTCGCACTGCCCACGGAACTATTAACTAATATCGCTGTCTAATCTTTTTTGTACTTATTTATTTTGTAGCGAGAAACTAGCGTTATAAACACCCCTACTGTCAAAACTTGTCATCCCCATTACCCTCAAGGCGGGCTTCATCTCCGTTATTCTAATTTCAGAGTTTCTCAAATTCACAGCCGCTGGAAATTGAGTACAAAATCCATTATCATTTGTATATTTTAATTATGCAAATGAGGCAGCTCAGCTGCGATGTCCGGGACCTGCAGGGATGCCTGACTTGATTCTGGGTGATTACAATTTATCCAGTCGAGTCACTTTAATTGTAACAAGCTAATTACATTGTTTCATTTGGCTTTAACAAAAGAAAAGAGACAGGAAGCTCTATGGCACAGGGCCCCCAGAATAGGCTAGTGCTTCTCAAAGAAGGGGTTGAGGCTCTTTCAAAGTAGCAATAGGTAGCATCTCCCACCTCTGTCCCTAAAGATCTTGAGGACCTGGGGAAAAGGCAGGACTCTGGGGAGGTAGGTTTAGTGCAGGGGCTCTTCCCAGCTTGCCTTGCCCAGCCACAGATCTATTTGTTAGCTATCTCGGTTTAAGACAGCTGAGAAACAAAATTGGGACCACTAACTCCTGCCTAGAAGGCTAAACAAAGGCACATACTCCAGGTAAATCCACCGGATATGCCAAATAACAATGTTTGTATATCCAGAAAGCCAGTGTGAGGAAAGCATCCAGGGAAAATGGCATATTTTGCTAGATGCACCAGAGTTTTAAAACACCAGAGAACCCTCAGGTTATGTAAATCTGTTACCCCACAACCTCCTTGGTCCACTTCTATGACACAGGAAGTAGCCCCACCCACCCATTTCCAGAACCATGATGGCGTCAAATCTTTGTATCTGAAATTAAAAGAATACTGGCTAAGACTTCAGGAAACGCTTTTCTGTTTGAATTCTGTCATTAGCATGATATGTGATTCTGGCTAAGTCACTTCACCTCTGCATGCCTCAAGTTTGCTCATTGGAAAAATTAGGAGTATAGATTTTCTGAATTTTCTTCTCATTCTAAAATTCTATAATTTGGCAAAACCAGTTCAGTTTTATGGGTCAAAGTTTAGATATATTTGGACATCTTTTTGCTTTATGCAATAACTGTTTCAGCAGAATTTTTATTAATTGAATCCAGTTTTTTTTTTTACTGACAGTATTAACATTTATAAAGTCTATTTTCTTCCTATCTGATTCTTTTTCAATTGGGCAGGGGTTTCTGGGACTTTAATTTTAAGTTTCTCTACTCAACCCCTCTTTACCCCAAATCTCTAAGGTGAATCTATTTTATGGATGTAATGGGGGGAATCACCCCCTGTGTTAGCTGTTGAATAATTTCTAAGTTCCATAAATTAGGCTTTCTTCAAGTAGGCCACAACTCAATTAAAATTCTCACCTGGCCCACAGCTTTCTATCTTTTAGGCCAAATCTAATTTTTCTCTGGCCCAGGTTTATGAGGTAATTTGTATAGCTGAATCTAGAATTAGAATCTCTCCTTTCCAAGTGCATGGCTTGCCATAAAAAGGTAAAAAAGGAAAGGAAAAAAATTTATTTTAAAAGTTAAGAAGCCTACATCCCTATATGGGAAAATGATATGTTTAACTCTTGAAATCTGTATCTCTGTTATGAATATACTTAGAGAGTGCAGGTATACTTTGATTTTATTGTGATGATATAAAAAAGAAACTAGAGAAGGAAAAGGGATTCTACGGGAAAAAGAGGAAAATGGAATTAAAATGGGGTACATTACATCTCATGAAGAGACAAAAAAGACCTATTACAATTTGAGGAGAAGAAAAAAAGGGGGGTAAGCATTGTGTGAATCTTACTCTCTTCAGATTTGGTTCAAAGAGAGAAATCAGATATATCTATCTTCACAGAGAAGTTGTCTTATCTTATAGGGAAGTAGAAGTGGAAAAGGGAAAGGAAAAGGGTAGACTAATAGATGGGAGAATGGAAGCAGAAGGGGAAAGGTATAAGAAAGGGTGAAGGATTGTAAAAGGAGAGGGCTGTTTGATGGAGGTAATAATCAGAAGCAAAATACTGAGGAGAAGTAAAAGAGGGAAAGGAAAGAGAACAGTCTAACTTGGGGAATGCAAGATAGTAGGAAATGCAGAGTTGGTCATTTTACCTGTGAATGTGAATGGGATAAACTCTCCCATAAAATGGCAGCAGATAGCAGACTGGATTAAAAACTAGAATCCTACAATATGATGTTTACAAGAAACACATTTAAAGCCAAGTGATACATTTTTAACTTTAACCAAAGTGATACATTTAACCAAAACAAACAAACAAAAAAAAAAAAAGCAGTAGTGATCCTGATCTTAGATCAAGCAAAAACAAAAAGAGATCTAATTAAAAGAGATAAGGAAGGAAACTACATCTTGCTAAAGGATCCCATAGATAATGAAATGATATCAATACTAAATATATATGCACCAAAATGTATAGCATCCAAATTCCTAGAGAAGTTAAGAGAGCTACAAGAAGAATTAACAAAACTATACTAGTGGGGGATCTCAACCTTGCTCTCTCAGAACTAAATAAATCAAACCACAAAATAAATAAGAAAGAAGTTAAGGAGGTAAATAGAGTTCTAAAAAAGTTACATTTGATAGATGTTTAGAGAAAAATAAATTATTACAAAGGAATATACTTTTTTATCAGAAAAAAAATGAAAGAAGAAATCAGATTATTAATATCAAAAATAAAAAGGGAGAACTTTCCATCAATAAAGAGGAAATTAGAACAATAATTAGGAGTTATTTTGTCCAACTATATGTCAATAAATATAATAAACTAAGAGAAATGAAGGAATACTTATAAAAATATATATTGCCCAGATTAACAGAAGAGGAAATAAATTACTTATATAGTTCCATTTTAGAAAAAGAAATTGAACAAGGTATTAATCAATTCCCTAAGAAAAAAATCTCCAAATGTAAGGCTTGCGAGGTATGGGCATCAAAAAGAAAAACTTCTCAAAATAGCAAATGAGAAAATGAGCCATAGTGCGTAAGGATTGGGGGAAATTTGTACATAAAGAAAGGAAGGAAGTTGAAGAAAGGATAAAGAAAAGGAAAAGAGGGAGGCAATAGGGGAGATGAAGGAAAGGAGAAAGAGAAGGTGAGGGAAAGAACTTGAACTTATTTTATAAAAGAGAAATAATTATTAGCAAATTCAATTCCTTGGTCCATTATAGTAGTTTTAATTTGGGTCCATATCTGTGATTTCAATGGTTTAGAGAAATCCCAGTGTGAATGCTCCTCTCTAATGCTAAAAAGCTATTCTATATCTTCTGGCAGCCAGGAGAGATGATACATAAAGCCCTGGACCTGGAGTTAGGAAGATAGCATTTCAAATCCAGCCTCAGATACTTCCTAGCTGTGTGATCCTGGGAAATCATTTAACTTTTTTTTTTTTGGCCTTAGTTTTATCTCTGTAAAATGGGGATAAAAATAACACTTATCTACTAGGGTTGTCTTGGAGATCACACGAGATAATAATTATAAAAAACTTAGTATAGTATTTAGCAAATAGTAATCACAATATAAATATTAGCTATAATTATTATTAATTTAAGATCTTAGCGAATTGCCTTAGGCACTTAGAGTTTAAGTGCCTTGCCTAGATCAAAAAGTATGTGTCAGAGTGAGATCTAAATTCAAGTCTTCCCTACTCCAAAAATAGCTCTATCATGCTGCCTCTTGGCTCACCCTTTTTTAGTCAACTGCAATATTTGTTTGTTTGAATTGATAGCTCCCTAGTCTGATCTAGTCACCAGTGCCTGCCAGTAAGAGCAATTGAATTAAAGTAAAGCAAATGACTTTTCAATTTCATAAATTAAGCATTTTCAAAGGTTGATAGTTCTTAGGAAAGCACAAGCTTAACTGAACCTAACAAATAACCAACCTTCATAAAGGAATTAGAGACAGAACTAAAATTAGTGATTTTGTTAACATTTGTCTACCATTTACAGACATTGACCCTATTCTGGTCAAAAAAACAAGACAAACGTGTCCAGATTCATTTCCCTAACAACATGGTCTATTAACAGCTTTGTATACTGCACATCTTTGTCCCCCCATCAGGGATCCATTGTTTCCTCATCCCATGGCAACCTAGGACTGATGAAATCTTTGACCATAATTTGGAAACAAATGGTAATAGGACTCAGGATTATAATTCTCAAAGGATTTAGAGTTGGAAGGGACCTTAATATATTTATATAGTCTAATTTTCCTATTTTCCAAATAAGAAAACTGAGTATTAGGTGAAGGGTCCTACATTGTGGGAACATGGCAATATATTAGAACCTAGAAGAGCCCAAATTGTCCATAGACACTCCAATAACATGCTAAAATGTTCATTAGAAGCAACAATAATAAAGAAAATAGAAGTAAAACATCTATAAACTCCTCCACACGGTCCAGAACTGTGCCAAAAGACTGTCAGAATCCTTTGGGAACACAATGCAGAAAAAATCCAATGTGGGTGGAAGGTAAATTCCTAGTTCCCCAGCAGGAGGAAGGGCTAGAACAATACCCAGCACAGGGCCCCTACCTGAGCTACCAATAGAGAAAGGATTACGTCAATACCTACACAGCCCTTGCCCACCCAGCACTCAGAGAAGAAAGAAGAGATCCCAAGTGCTTGAGTTGGGGTGAGGTAGGAGGCACAAACTCTTTCCTTGAAGGAGAAACAATATGAACAAAAAGCATGGCAGAGAGAATGCAGAAGTTTGACGGGCAATGAAAGCCTCGAAGTTTTCTGTCAAGGAAAAGATCTTGAGAAATATAGAGTCAGATTGTAAAAGGCCTTAAATATTATGCTAAGAAGGGGTTAGTGCTGAATTCTAAGCATGGCACCATGGGGTGATAAAAGGGAAATAGAACAGATAGCCCTTGTTTTCCAAAGGCTTACAGCTTAAAATAATGGGAGAAAAAACTATACAAATAGGTGAATTAAAACAGCTGTAAGTAATTTGTTATATAAATGCTAAAGGAATGTTGAAATGAATTCAGTAGCCAACAAGATAAAATTTGTCTTGTAAAGACAAATTTGCCTGTTAGAAGTGACTTTTTAACAAGATTTTGAAAGTAGGAAGGCTGATGGCTTTAACAGAGAAGGGACAGAGTATTTCAGAAAAGAGATTTGGTTTATGCCAAGGCTAAAAGGTACATAGGAACACAACAGAAGATCAATCAATTTTTAAAGCATTTATTAAGTGCTTACTATTTGCCAGACACTACAAAGGTTAGCAGAAAAGTCTACTAAGTAACAAGGACTTTTAAAAGCTATTTGGTTATTCAAATTTGGTTTAAAATGAAGAAGCAGTGCTGATATATTGTTGTAATATCTAAAATGATCCTTTGTATACAATTGACATTCAATTTATATTTAAATAGATGAATGAAAGAATAGCACTGGCCTAGGAGTTAGGAACAAATCCTAATCCCAACTCTGGGTGACATTGGAAAAATCAATTTCTCTTCCTGAGCCTCAGTTCCTCTGCATCTAACATGAGAAAGTTGGACTAGATCTTTAAGGCTCCTTTCAGCTCTAACATTTTGAAATCTAAATATCTATGATTAGCTCTCCGTAGTATATATCTCTCTCAGCTCAGACATTAGGGTGAGTGGTTAGTACACATAAAAGGGGAGGGATGGAATAAAAATGCTGCTGCTATTGCCTAAATTCTCTAGCTCTGAGTAAATTAGAGCCAGATGCCCAGTTTCTCATCGCTCCATCAGATGACTCCATGGAGTAATTATAATACTTTATGGACATTAACTCACTGATTCTCATAACGCCCTGGGAGGGAAGAGCTCAGAATCATTATCCTCCCTTTACAGAGAGTGTGGAGGGGAAATATCTCATTCTCTCCATGTGCACATCCCTATAGCACCTGTCCCCTGAATAAATTGGATGGGGAACACTATGAAGATTTCAGCATCAGGAAAACACTTGAACGAGAAGCAGGGTTGAGGGGGAAAGGATAACAGTGATGAAGAGAATGAAGGTCTAATAGTGAAGGGAAGAAAGAGATGCAACAAGAGGCAGGTTTTACAGGGACAGATGAAGGGATGGAAATTGGCAGAGCTCAAGTGTATGCTGTCTGGAGGGAAAGAGAGCACTGATTTTAAAATACCAGAAAACTCTAAGCCTAGAAAAGGGATCTATCATTTACCTAGCATTCAAAGGTGTCTTAGAAATATTTGATCACATTAAGGCAAAGACATGTGAGCTAAGTATTATCAATGCATGAGAGGAAAGCAAGGAAGAGGCAGAATTCTGCAGGTTATATAGCAGTATCTCCAAAAAAAAATGCCCTCCCAGCCTTCTATCTAACTCTCCAAATCCTTTAGCATTCATCTCAAGTCATTCTCCTTCTTCTAGCTACTGCAGGCTGCCTTGACCTGATCTCTAAATTCTTAAAGTAAAATTTTCACCAAACAACTAAATTATACAAATAATTCTGTATTGCTTATTATTATTTTATAAAATCAGAGTTATAGAGGAGGAAAAACATTCACTTAGTCCATTCCTATACTTTGCAGATAAGGTAACAGGCTTGGAAAAGTAATTTGCTTCACGTATACTTTGCCTTCTCCAATTAGAGCAAAACCTCCCAGAGGGGAGGGACAGAATATTTCATGCAGGACTAGACATGAAGTTGTTGCTCATTAATACAGTGGCATACAATTAGCTAGATACTGAACAGACAATGCAAATGGCTAGTTTCTAAACAAGCAGACTTGTCTCTACTTTATAGGAGCCTATAATCTAAACTCACAAAAAAGTCGGCACAAATAAACATATAAAGTATATGCAATAATAGAAGCATAAACATTGATTTAATGCATAGAGGCAAAATTATATCTTTAGACTAGACATAAGCCAAGAGTAAATGTATTTGTGGATCACTGAGCCGGGATTAGGGAGGAAAGAGAAGTGTTTCCCATCTCCTCCTCCCCCCCCCCCCCATTCTGGGAAGAATCCAAGAAAAAAGCAGGACTTCAAGAAGAAAAGACATAGAGAGAAACAAAAAGACACAGGCTAAAATAGATACAGAAAATGATAGACTGGTTCCAAGATTAACAGAAGTTCAGATGAATCTACTAGCTGATTTTCCATTTCCACACCCATACCCATCCCCAATCCAGGAAATCTCCTTAGATTTTAATCTTCTTTATCTATATTTCTACTAACAACCATTTCCAAGAACTGGGAGTGACTTTAACAATTTCTGTTTATAAAGCCCTTTAAGGTTACAAAAGTACTTTCATCAAAACCACCTCTTGAGATAAATACTGTAATAAATATTATTCCCATTTTACAGATAACAGTTTAGAAAGGTTAAATAATTTGCCCGTGGCTGTACACACTTTCTAAATGCTGAATCCTAAATTTGAACCTAGATTTCCAGACAATAACTCAGAAGCTCTTGATGCTATACAGCCCTTTGGAAGGTGATCTTATCAGGGGTGTGCAGAAGCCAGCTCCAATGAGAGGGTAAGTATTTTTTCTGTTTCCATTCTGTCAATTACTGAGAGTATTTGGGGAAGGGAGAAGAAGATAGAAGTGAGAAGGAAGTTATTCTGTATATGAGCATTCTTTGGCTTTTTATGATAGGAAGTATATAGAAAGGTACCTATAGAAGACCAGGGACTGGGAAGAGAGGAAGTATGGAAGGCAAAGAGAGAGGACTTCCATATCAGTTCACCCGGTACTATTCAGTAGACCTAGTCTCATCTAAAAAGAGATCAGATGGCCTATGAATCATAGTATGATTGCAGAGAAAATAGTCTCCTCCTTTTGTCATCTTCTCCAATGCAAAAACTTCATTTGCTTCCATCAAGCACAGCTGATAGACATAGAATTCTTCTGCCTTTCAAATCCACATGGTCATCTCCAGGTCTGGACACAACCCACCTTAAGACTGGTATTTGATTATGTTCTCAGGAAGAGACACAAAGCCAAGATCCAGCCTCAAGCTTGCCTACTTGAAACTCAATCCTACATGGCTGATAGCACTTAACACCTAACCTTTCACAGGAAGCCAGGATTGTCAGAAGAGGAAAGAAAGCCCAAAGTTCTTCTTTTCTCTTCTTTTCATATGACTCATCATTCCACCTGCTGCCTGTTGTGGGGGAAAAGGGATAGAAAAAAAATTAAAGAACAACCAAGGGATTATTTTATCACACCAAAGTACCAAATTTTTCAATCCTGGGTGACCACATGACTGGAAGCGGCCAGGACATTTTTCATCCTCAAAAATATCCAAGTAGTGAGCTAACGCACAGTAGAAATGAGATAGGGCAGCTTTGTCTGTGTGTGCCATTTAAATCCCAGCTCTGCTAATCACTAAGAAGAAAGGTACAAAAGAAATAGATATCCCAGTGGCAGTTCTCTTACTTTACCATCTAATAAAATAACCAAGATATGAGAGACAGCAAAGTGTAGTGGAAAAAACATTGCATTTGGAATCCATTTAAGTTTGAATCTTGGCTCTACTAACTACCTATGTGATGTTAGGCAAATCATATAACCTCTGAACTTCAGTTTACCCCTCTCTAAAATGAGCTTAGACTAGAGGGTCTTAAAGATCTTTTGCATCTTTGAATTCCAGGATCCTAAATGATTAAGAAAAAGACAAAAGGAATATATGCAATGAAAAAACATAGGTAAGGGCAAAATCTGTATAGCTATAATGGCTATCTAAACTCAGACAATGCCAGGGCATATGATCAGTCCAGCTTCCTGAAGGAAGCTTCCTTCCTCTCTTCTCTCACATGAGAGCCATGTTCTATATCTCCCTCTCTTTTCCTCATTTAAGGATATGATGAACATATGAAAGACAAAGAGTGAAACATGATTCCAAGAACTTATGTTCTTGTGGTATTTTTCTGAGGCTTTTTGCCCCCATCACCAGGAAGGTTAAATGCAGTACCTACAGATATGGGAGATGCCATTCACTCCTGCATCATCAAACTCATGACAGTTCAAAGAAACCCAGGAATAGGTTGGACATCTCATGGTACTACATCTCCCTGGTATGGGTTTTCTTGCCCTTTTTCTCTTACCTTTGCTGCTTTTATTTATTATAAAATAATAAAAATATTCTATTTATTTATTATCTTTGCTATTTTTATTTCTTCTGGAAATACAAAGAGTATCAGAAAACTGATCATAGACATTAATTCAGTGTAATTTAAATTGGTTGAATTGGGTTAGAATTTATTGAGTTCCTATTTTGTGCCCAGCTCTGGTTAAGTGTCCTGAGGCACAAAATAAAAGAAGAAAAGGCAATATCCCCAACCTAGATTAGCTTAAAGTCTAGTAAGTAAGGAAAGAATAACAGACATGGAGTAATTGGGGGGGAAAAGTGTAAAGTGCTTAGTACAGATAATGCTCTGTATAATTAAAAAAATACAAAGGTTGCTGTTGATTGGGGTAGACATTTATCTGAAACTTGAGCTCTCTCCAGAAGGAAAAGACTTGGATGGAAGAGCAACAAAGAAGAAAGAAGAGGACATTTCAAGCAAGGGGGGAAATTCTGAAGAAAGTCACCTATTTTGCCAAGGGCTGGTAGCAGTAAAACAAGCTCCTGGACTTGCCATACATGAATAGTAAATAGAAGATACAAAATCTGAGCCCTCCTCCACATCTAAATCCAGTAGATTTTCCATTAGTGGCATCCTTAAAAGAACCAAACAAATATGACTCACTCCCCTAAGTCTCTCTTGATTTCTACTTGTCTTTAACAACCTTCCCTCTCTGACCTCAGGGGCATTTTCTTTCATACTTCTCTCTTGCATTTATCACATAATTTAGTTAACTGTATTTGTGCTTTATCTCCTCACTAGTCACTATGCTGCAGGGACTGTAGGAACTAAGTTTTGTCTAAATGTTGTCTATAGCACCGTGCCTGGCAAAAGATTCTCTCTGCCCACACTGGGTGCTTAATAAATGTTTGGCATATGTTGAAAAACTAGGACTGGAGATTTCCTACTGAAAGGGACTTTTAAAAGCCATTTAATCCAACCCCCTCATTTTATAGCTGAAGAAACTGAAGTGAAATGACCTGCACAGCGTCTCATAGCTTATGTCTGCTGTAGAATTGAGTTTTCTCCAAAACCAGTGCCTATCCATTTACTATAGAGAAGGAAATGGCTAACCACTCCCATATCTTTGCCAAGAAAATCCCAAACAAGGTCACCAAGAATCAGGCATGATTAAAACAACTGAACAACAACAAACTTTCTTAAAACTACTGTTCCCCCAAAAAGAATTCGAAACCTGGACTCCCAAATTTAAAAAAAATCTTATGTTCTATGGATTGAATTAGGCCCCACAATATCTGGGCAACCCGAGGTCTGGGTTGGAGTCATTATTGACTCCAGGTGGCTCTCAGCTCTGATCCTAAACCGAGAAAGAGTCAAAAATTCACGCTTCTTGGAGGGTTCCCAGACCTCTGCGAGCCCCCTCACTCTGCAGGAATGGAGTATCCTCAAGCCCAGGGTCTCAAAGAAAGGCACAAATGCCATCCCACTGCTCCAAGCCAGCAGTACAATGGATGATGGGACGTAAATAATTAACGAGAATCATTTTGTAATGCGCTGACCTCTGAGCACAGCACATCATTCACTCTGATACTTTCTCCTTTCCTCCTTCCTTCTCTGGCTGCCTTCCCTCCCTCCTTTCTGACTGCCTCGCTCCCTTTCTCTCTCCTCTGACTGACAGTCCAAAAGCTCTTCCTCTTCTTCCTTTTCCAAGAGGCTGCCAACTCAGTGTCTGTCTCTCCTCCAGCCCGCCTGCTTCTTCTTTCTTTGTTTCCTATTTCACAAGCCACACCATCGCAGAGCTGTGTGCCTGGCATCGATTTGGCCCCAAACAACAGTAGTGACAACTAGAATGACTGAACTGGCTGGTTAGGGAAGGGAGTCTGGAATAACACCCTTCCAGTAGGGGAGAAGAGCAAGCCCCAGAGAGCCAATTGTAGAGCCCGGCTTTTCCCAGTGAGAAGCAAGGGAGGAACAGAA
The DNA here is from genome assembly GCF_902635505.1 of Sarcophilus harrisii. Lineage (NCBI taxonomy): Eukaryota > Metazoa > Chordata > Mammalia > Dasyuromorphia > Dasyuridae > Sarcophilus > Sarcophilus harrisii. The sequence goes on from NC_045426.1 coordinate 365,552,729, forward strand.
CTGGAATGAGACACAGGGGCAAGGAAAGTATATGGAGGGAGTGGTTGGATGTACAGATGCTAGGAGCTTCAACTTTACTAGTAGGCAATGGCCATAAAATTATTTGAAGGGCATTTGCAGAACTCCCTGTCCCAAAATACCTTTCTCATACAGGTGCATGTTACCTGTTAAATCAAGTAGAAAGGACTTCTGTAAGGTTTGGGTCATCACAAAATGGACTGAGATCACAGGCCTCAGGTGGCTTTCAGCTCTGATTCTTATTTCATTCCAAGATTTTATTGATGTATTTTCCTTTTACAATACAAGTAATTACAGATTATTCTCCCTTCTAAGTAAAATTAACAATAAAGTGATCCTATCTGAAAGTGTATGAGGCATTTTATATCCGTAGCACCCTTCTCCTATATCTCTATTTTTTAAAGTAACAAAAATCTATTTTCCCTCCCAACTCCCCATCCCATTGAGAAAAAAAGAGAAAAATACATTTCTTGTAACAAGTAAACACAGCTGAGCAAAACCAATTCCATCAAAGGCTCTATTCAAGAAAATAAGTCTCATTTTGCACTCTAAATCCACTACCTCTCTATAATTGATAGTGATTCTGTGATTCTTTAAAATCTGAGAATTTAACTGTCTAAATCCATCATTTATTAAACTTACCATGTGCAAGCTTACAGAGGCAAGACCCAAAGAATCCTGCTTTCAAGGAGCTAACATTCTCTTAAAAGGTCATAATATAAAGAGAGCACACAGACGATGTAAATGTGACTGCATAAAGAGGCAAGGGAGTAAGTCAGTGAAGATTTTTTTAAGCAGAAAACTGATGTAGTCAGTTTTGTGTTTTAGGAAGATTATTTTGACCACTTATGTAGGTTAGATTGGCAGGCAAGGGGAAGCCTGAAAGCAGGGAACTGAATTAAAGAGTCTATTACAATAGTTACAATAATCCATGCATGAATTTTTGAGGGCCATTAAGTTTGTATCTAAATGGAGAAAAGGAGACAGAGGTAAAAGATGATGATATAAAGATAAAATCAACAAAAGGATTTGGTAAATGATTGGATATGGGAGATGAGAGAGAGAAAGATTCAAGGATGAGTGCAAGGTTGTGAACCAGACTGATTGGAAAGACAGTTTCAAAGGAACAAGGAAGTTTGGAGAACTGATTTAAGGTTTTAATGAGTTCTGTTTTAAACATGCACTTGAAAGGCCTATAAAACAGTTACAAATGTCAAACATGCAGTTGGCAGTGTAAGTCTGGATTATAAAAGAGAGATTGAAGATAGATATATAGATTGTGGGTCACCTACATAAAGATGGTATTTAAACCCAGAAGAATTTATAAGGTCATTAAGAAGAATAAAGGGTAAGAAAACAAGAGGAGCAGGAAAGAAACTTGAAATTCAGGTGAAAGGGTAAAAAAATGAATATTGTTCTCTCAAAGATAAGTATCCTTCAGATGGGAGACAAATCAGAAGCATAGTAGAAGCCAAAGATGGAGAAAGAATCCAGAAAGAAAGCATACAATGTCAAAAGCTACAGAAAGATCACAATAAGGGTTAAGAAAAAGTCATTAGTCCAGCAGGATGATTTCAGAAAGGCCTGAAGAGACTTACATGAACTGATGCTGAGTGAAATGAGCAGGACCAGGAGATCATTATATACTTCGACAACAATACTATATGACTATCAATTCTGATGGACATGGCTCTCTTCAACAATGAGATGAACCAAATCAGTTCCAATGGAGCAGTAATGAACTGAACCAGTTACACCCAGTGAAAGAACTCTGGGAGATGACTATGAACCACTACATAGAATTCCCAATCCCTCTATTTTTGTCCACCTGCATTTTTTATTTCCTTCACAGGCTAATTGTACACTACTTCAAAGTCTGACTCTTTTTAAACAGCAAAATAACTGTTTGGACATGTATACATATATTGCATTTAACTTATACTTTAACATATTTAATATGTATTGGTCAACCTCCATCTGGGGGAAGGGGTGGGGAGAAGGAGGGAAAAAGTTGGAACAAAAGGATTTGCAGTTGTCAATGATGAAAAATTACCCATGCATCTATCTTGTAAATAAAAAGCTATAATAATAAAAAAAAGAAAAAAAGAAAAAGAAAAAAATCATTAAGTATAGAGTTCAAGATTATTGGTACTCTTGGCAAGAGCAGTTTCTGTCACAATTAGAATTGGAGTTAGATTACACAGTTCTGAGAAATGAGAGGTGGATAAAGTGGAGGCAGGTAGATAAATGTATTTCCAAAAGTTTTACTGTCAAAGGGAGAAGAATTATAAGATGATAGTTTGCGAAGATCACAGGTCAAGTGAAAGTTCTTATAACAATAGAGGCGAGTCTCATATTATAGGGATAGTATACATATATAATCCATATTCCTTAGAAGACTTAGGCTAGACAATACCTTGAATTTAGGAGTTCTGAGTAACATTACATCTAAAGCTGAGAGTGTACACACTAAATCTGGCACCAATATAAGGAGCTCCTGGAAGTAAGAGACTACCAGGTGCCTAAGGAAAGACTGAACTGACCCATTATGGAAATGGGTAGGTCAAAGTTTCTATGACTATTAGTAGAGGGATTAGGCCTGTGAGCAGTTCCTTTACTTTAGATTGGTCAAGATAGGGAAAGTGAAGAGGATGAAGAAGAGGAAGAAGAAAACAGGGACAAGAACAAGAAAAGCAAGATCAGGAAGAAGAGGAGAAGAAAGAACAAGAACAAGAGGAGGAGAGAAATGTAGGATAGACTTTTGAATTCTTATAATCTTTGGAGAAGGAACTAAAAGATAATAAAAGATTGAGGATAAGAATGATAGAAGGGTCAAGCTCCCAGGGGTAATTAAATAGCACAGGATATGAACTTAGCAAGAAGAGTCACATTTTTACCAGAAGTTGATAAAGCATAAGAGTAGAGAAAGAAGAATGATAAAACATGCTTTTGAAGATGGAGAAGAGAAGGAGAGCAAACTGAGGTCTAGATATATGAAGTGACTTATCTAATAGCAAATAATTCTATGCAGCAATCTGCATTCAATTTAACATTTATTTAATAAATACCTCCTATATCAAAAGCATGTGCTCAGCACTAAGACTACAAAGCAAAACAAAAATGATCCCTTTTCAAATGAGTTTATTTTGTAAATGGTCAAAGGATATGAACAATTTTCAGATGAAGAAATTAAAATCATTTCTAGTCATATTAAAAAATACTCTGATTCACTATTTGTCCGAGAAATGCAAATTCAGACAATTCTGCAGTACCACTACACACCTCTCACATTGGCTAAGATGATAAGATAAGATAATGAATGTTGGAGGGGATGTGGGAAAACTGGGACACTAATACATAGTTGGTGGAGTTGTGAACTGATCCAACCACTCCGGAGCTATGGACAATATGGAACTATGACCAAAGGACAATCAAATTGTGCATACTCTTTGATCCAGCAGTGCCTCTATTGGGTCTGTATCCCAAAGAGAACATAAAAAAGGAAAAAGAACCCACATGTGTGAAAATGCTTATAGCAGCCCTTTTTGTAGTGGTAAGAAACTGGAAACTGAGTGGGTGCCCATCAGTTGAAAAATGGCTAAATAAGTAAGTATATGAATGTTATGGAATACTATTTCTTCTTATAGAACAAATCAGCAGGACAATTGCAGAAAGTCCTGGAAAGACGTACATGAATTCATGGTAAGTGAAGTGAGTAGAACCAAGAAAAAATGTATAATCTTGCTGTTGATGTATACCAGTCAGTTCTGATGACTCTTCAACAGCAAGGTGATTCAGGCCAGTTCCAATTATCTTGTGATAGAGAGAGCTATCTGCACTCAGAGAGAGGACTGTGGGGACTGTGTGGATCACAACAGAGTATTTTTACTTTTGTTGTTGTTTGTTTGCATTTTGTTTTCTTTCTTATTTTTTCTTTTTTGATCGTATTTTTCTTGTGCAGCATGATAATGTAGAAATATGTATAGAAGAATTACACATGTTTAATATATCTTGGATTACTTGCCATTTAGGGGAGGGGTCAGAGGAAGGAAGAGAGAACAAAATTGGAATACAAGGTTTTAAAAGGGTGAATGTTGAAAATAAAAAGCTTTTTTAAAAAAGGGCGGGGGGAGAATTTACCCTGGGAAAACAAGAGCACAAATGTGTACAAAGAATATGCAAGGAAATACAAATTAATTTCAAAAGACAGAAAGCATTTAATAGCTGGGGGATGAGAAGAGGCATTCAGTAGAAACGGACACCTGAGCTGAGATTGGAAAGAAGCAAGGGATTGGCTCTAAGAGATAGAGGTGAGGAAGCTGTATTCCAAACCTGACAGAGACAGCCTGGGCAGAGGTATAGAGACAGGAGACAGAATTATATTCAGGAGGAACAGGTTAAATTGGATGGAGAGTACATAAAGGAGAGTAATATTAAACAAGTCCTAATAAGACATATTAAGGAGAGTTTTAAATGCAAGGCTGAAGGTGTTTTGTTTTGGTTTTTTATAGGCAATAAGGTACCACTGAAGAAGACTGAGCAAGGGAGTGGCATGGTAAGGTGTGTTTTTTTTTAATAGCCTTTTATTTACAGGATATATGCATGAGTAACTTTACAGCATTAACAATTGCCAAACCTCTTGTTCCAGTTTTTCACCTCTTACCCCCCCACCCCCTCCCCTAGATGGCAGGATGACCAGTAGATGTTAAATATATTAAAATATAAATTAGATACACAATAAGTATACATGACCAAAACGTTATTTTGCTGTACAAAAAGAATCAGACTCTGAAATATTGTACAATTAGTTGTGAAGGAAATCAAAAATGCAGGTGTGCATAAATATAGGGATTGGGAATTCAATGTAATGGTTTTAGTCATCTCCCAGAGTTCTTTTCTGGCATAGCTGGTTCAGTTCATTACTGCTTCATTGGAAATGATTTGGTTGATCTCGTTGCTGAGGATGGCCTGGTCCATCAGAACTGGTCATCATATAGTATTGTTGTTGAAGTATATAATGATCTCCTGGTCCTGCTCATTTCACTCAGCATCAGTTCAGTAAGTCTCTCCAGGCCTTTCTGAAATTATCCTGTTGGTCATTTCTTACAGAACAGTAATATTCCATAATATTCATATACCACAATTTATTCAACCATTCTCCAACTGATGGACATCCATTCAGTTTCCAGTTTTAGCCACTACAAAAGGGCTGCCACAAACATTCGTGCACATGCAGGTCCCTTTCCTTCTTTATAATCTCTTTGGGATATAATCCCAGTAGTAACACTGCTGGATCAAAGGGTATGACATGTTTGATAACTTTTTGAGCATAGTTCCAAACTACTTCTCCAAAATGGTTGGATTCGTTCACAACTCCACCAACAATGCATCAATGTCCCAGTTTTCCCACATCCTCCAACAATCATCATTATTTTTTCCTGTCATCTTAGCCAATCTGACAGGTGTGTAGTGGTATCTTAGAGTTGTCTTAATTTGCATTTCTCTGATTAATAATGACTTGGAGCATCTTTTTCATATGACTAGAAATAGTTTCAATTTCTTCATCTGAGAATTGTCTGTTCATATCCTTTGACCATTTTTCAATTGGAGAATGGCTTGATTTTTATAAATTAGAGTTAATTCTCTATATATTTTGAAATGAGGCCTTTATCAGAACCTTTGACTGTAAAAATATTTTCCCAGTTTATTGCTTCCTTCTAATCTTGTCTGCATTAGTTTTGTTTGTACAAAAACTTTTCAGTTTGGTATAATCGAAATTTTCTATTTTGTGATCAGTAATGATCTCTAGTTCCGCTTTGGTCATAAAGACCTTCCCCTTCCACAGGTCTGAGAGGTAAACTATTCTGTGTTCCTCTAATTTATTAATAATTTCATTCTTTATGCCTAGGTCATGAACCCATTTTGACCTTATCTTGGTGTACGGCGTTAAGTATGGATCAATGCCTAGTTTCTGCCATATTAGTTTCCAATTTTCCCAGCAATTTTTATCAAACAGTAAGTTCTTATCTCAAAAGCTGGGATCTTTGGGTTTGTCAAAGACTAGGTTGCTATATTTGTTGACTGTTTTATCCCTTGAACCTAATCTATTCCACTGATCAACTAGTCTATTCCTTAGCCAATACCAAATAGTTTTGGTAACTGCTGCTCTATAATATAATTTTAGATCTGGTACAGCTAAGCCAGGTAAGGTGTGTTTTAAGAATGTCAGGGTGGGGAAGTTAGGTGGGGAAGTGCATAGAGCACTATCCATGGAATCAGAAAGATCTGTCTTCAAATCTCAATTCAGACACTTGCTAGTCATGTAACCCTGAGCAAGTCACTTAACCCTCATTGCCAAAAAAAAAAAAGTCAGTTTGATTGACAATCTGTATTAACAAATATAACTCCTTTGTGAATAGCTGTGTGAATAAATGATTAGAGAGGGTAGAGAATGGAACAGTAAGACCAATTAAGAGACAATTCAATAGTTAGTGATTAGTGGTGGAAAGATAGGACTTAGATGGAGGGTTCAACATTATCACCGTGATTCCTCAATCATCTGATACAGACTGAAAATTCTTCTGGGAAGGAGATTCTAAAGCTATGTCAATACATTTCCAGAGCCTCAAAATTGTGAGTTCCACTTTTTAATCTAACTCAAATCCATCCTGCAACACACAAATATAATTTAACATTATTATTATATGTTTGCATTATTTTATAGTCTATCTTTTTGCATTTATAGCATATCCTTCTTCTAAACTAAATGATAATACATGAGGGAGATGCTCATATCTCATCTAAACTTGATCTCTTCCAGTGGTGTCTAGTACAACATTCCATATATAGTAGGAAGCTTTATTTGTATTTGTTAAGTTTATGTGAATGATCCTTAGAAAAACTGTGAAGACCGCGTATTTTAAAATCAGCCGGAGTCAGGAATTCAGGTTAGGGAAAATCAATAATCTTTATTCTCAGTAAAGAAAGATCAGAGGTGGAAGAGAATGAGCGATAGCAATATGTGCAGCTGAGTCAAGAAGCTAGCTAGACCAGCAGTTACACGACCAGCAGCTATGAGCATGGAACCCAGGCTCAATCTCTCCCAGCTTCTCTTCCTGTCTCTCTGCCTCCACCCACCAAAATCGTCATTTCCTATACAATACATCAGGACTTGCACAGAGAGTGGGCGGGGGCCATTCTTTATCCAAGCATGTATATTAATAGAGTATAGTCCAATTACTATTTAGCCTCACGTGCTTGGGACCTCAGTGCATCAACTCAAGCCTCAGCCCATTACATCTCCTGCTTTCTTTTGTTTTAGAACACAAGTGGTCATGCCATCCCTGACTCCTCAGGGAGGTCAGAATCCCCAAGGGGAGGTGATCACACCCTCCCTAACTTCTCAGGGAAGGAGGTGAAAGCACCGAAAAGGAGATGATCACAGCCTCCCTGACTTCTCAGGAAGGGAGATGAAAAGCACCAAAGGGAAGTGGGGGTTGCTAGCGGGTTTCTGGGCTGAAGGGTCTTATTATGCACTAACCCATCAGCATGGGAGGTATTACACAAACACATAGCAATAACACAGAGGCTATTAGGGATGACCCTCCCCTCAGTCAGTGCAGGCTCGATGTGGTGTAACAAACATGAATTGTACAAGCAAGTAGCGGAATAACAAACAATATAGATCAACATGGTGTTGTAAAAGATCACTAGAAGGAGGGTATGTAAACAACAGTCACACATACACCTTCTTCAGCAGCCAAGAGATACTCCAAAACCAATCTATTGTCCATTGCTTCACATGTCAGGGAATCCAATGATCCCCCTGAGTTTTTGAAGTCCTACAAAAGTCTTTTTATGTGTTAATCCAATGATTCCTGAGAAGAAACCCCTGGACAAACTTGTACAGAGATGCAGGAAGGAGTAAGACAGAGATTGAATTTCCTTGGATGGAGCCCAAAGCTAAGTTCTTTCAGAAGGTGCAAGCCAAAGAGACAGCAGCACTTAGAGTCTGAAGCACTCCATCCATTCTTAATTCTATATACACTACTTTTGATATCCTCTTCTGGAGTTTTACTCCAATCCTTCATCAAGGCGTGATATTTAAATGGTAGGCTTGCAGAGGATAACATCCTATCAAACTGGAGAGTTCTGCCTGATGCCTTGAAACTATCTCTGAATGTGTTCTCTTTTTGTTGTCCAGTCATTTCAGTCACATCTGACTCATCCTTATCCCATTTGGGGTTTTCCTGGCAAAGACACTTGACTCGTTTGTCATTTCCTTCTCCAGCCTGTATGTGTTTTACAAGAACAAATTTAGCAAAACTTGAAGAAATATGTCACCATAAAATCGGTGACCAAATAATGACTTTTTTTTTGGCAATATCAACTTATGAAGACCATCTACTAAGGAATGGAAGGGATACTCAAATTGATTAAATCACCATATGAAGGATTAAGATTTGTCTTATAGGTACTGTTCTTCATTCATAATGCATTTGTATCTTGTCTCCCTAAATAGAAATCTTATTTTATACCTGCCAAGGTACCCAATGCCAAATTCAGGCTTATAGGTCAGTCAAAGAAGTAGCAACTATAGAGCAAGATTTCAGAAGCAAGAGGTACCTTTTTCAACCTCTTGAAAGACTTCTCTCACCAGCTGGCTGCTACCTGAAATCTTTTTTAACCAGAGAATAATGTTTTATTCAATCATTAGAGGTAAGGCTTCAATCAAAAATCCCTCTAAAAGAAAGGGTATAACCACATTTGAGTCACTTGATAATTATTTCCTTACAAGAAGCAGTGAAGAGTCATGGAAAGAGTGTGGGACTGAGAGTCAGGAAAGACTTAGATTCAAAACCTCATCAAGCCTTGCACTTTCTAGCTGTGTGAACATAGGCATGTCACTTAATTCCTTTGACCCTCAAGGTTATCATCTATAAAATGAAGGAAATAATACATTTTTAGTACTTCACGAGGTTATTGTAAGAAGGAAATGAAATTATGTATTTAAAGTGGCATATTAATGTCAATTATTATGATTTCTGAGTGCAAGATTTTAGATTTTAAAAGAGGGGGAAAAGATAGTGTGAAGAAAAAAGGTACCACAGAATGGAGGAAGGAGAGGTACTATAGGGGGTACTAAAAATAATTCCAAAGGCTTCATAAATTTGCCATAACTCCTCCTTCTTGATGTCATGGGAAGCACATAGTAGATGCTCAATAAATATTTGTCTATTGGTCAATAGCTCTATTAGCAATGATTCTTAACCTGGAGTCTCAGAAATTGAATACACATACATAAAGAGACACCTATGCACATACGTACATGTATGTGTGTGTGTGTGTGTGTATATATATATATATATATATATATATAATGTCCACACAAATATACAGACACACAAAATTGCATTTTGATATAATTGGGTCTTTTGGTAATCTTATGTGTTTTCTTTTATATATTCAAATATTCTGAAAAGAGTTTCACAGGTTGTACTAGGCTTCCAGAGGAAAGTAGGGCATAGAAAAATATTAATAACCCCCAAAATACAGGCAGGCAGGTAAGCATGTTTAAAGAATGTAATCTTCCTGAAGACAAGGACCGTGTCTTTTATTTTTGTGTGTCTTTTTAATGTCTAGTATAGGTCTGGGACCAGATAAAATGATCAATCACTGGATTGGGAAGGAACTTAGCCATTATGTAGTTTAATTCTACCCCAACCCATGATATGGCTTTATATATGTCTGTGTGTGTGTGTGTGTATGTGTGTACATATGCATACAGAAATTCACATCTGTCTCACTGACTGGTGAAAACCTAGAGAAGTTCCTCCTCTCCCAACCCCCTCCATCTCTCCCTTCTCCTTTCCCCAGAAAATACTGTGGTAATGGGGTCTATAAAGCCTTCAGGGCTCCTTAGGGAAAAGCTCAAATGTGATAATGAAACCTACACTTATTTCTGAGTTCTACAAACAGGAAAAACAAATTACATTTTTCCCAATTTGAGCCCAAATCATTCCAATGGGGAACTCCATAATTCCAGCCCTAGTGAGCAGCTAGACTATTGCATGGGATAATTTTGCTGATGAGTTTCCAAAAAATTGCAAAGAAATAATGAAGCTGTAAGCAAGATCACCATTACCCTTCTCTCTCAGGCCCCAAAGATTGCAGTGAATGATCAGATTGGCTCTGACAAAGTTAGACCTCAGTATCTTGCCTCCTAGGCTGTTTCCAATTTCAGGACCCCTTCCTCTCAGGTACTCAGTATTACCTCTGCTTATAGGGAAGGAGCTCACTCCTGCTAAATTATTAGGGACTTAATGTGTTGTCCCTTGAGGGTGGGTAAAGAGGCATTGCATTTTAGAAGAGGATATCATAGAGCTGGAAATTTTAATCCAAAGGATTGATACTCTGTGGGGATTTTAGAGGAAATGATACTGGTGGGCAGGGATACCCCTTAAGTCACAGTAGACGGATTACTCTACTTCTATATAAGGCAAGTTCTCTATCATGCCCTTTCTCCTACCCCTGCAATAATGTTCTCCTAAAGAGAGAATCTAAAACACACTATGTCAGCACAGAACTCCACCAGTTAGTTCTGTAGTGCAGTGATTATTGCCTATAGCAAACTCTCATTGGGGAGTACTGGTGCAGTAAAAAACAAAACAAAACATTCAACTAGAACTCAGATCACTAAATGTCTTTGTACCTGTGTGCAAATCACTTCTCTCTTTACCTCAGTTTCCTTATTTGTAAAATAAGGTGTTTGAATGACATCTTCTTTAAGGTCTTTCTCAGGTCTACTGTTTTAGGATCCTTAGTTTTCTTATTCAGAGAAGAAAGAAATAAAATCCAAAGATCCATGCTAATGCCACATTTAAGACAGCAAATTTAAAACAAGCCATCAGACACAAAAGTTAAGGTTCATAACAGCGGTAATTCCCTCCACATTGGCCCGTGCCACATGCAATATTGCTAGGTAGATGGATATAAATATAGACTTTATTATACCACATCGCAATGTGGGGAAGTTAATGTTGCTGGGAGAACATTCATTTCCACATTTCCTTACTTTTGCGTGTTTTAATTTGCAACTTAATGTGGCATTATCATAATTTTTTGCATTATGTAATGATTAAAGTGAGGCATATCATATTTATTGATTTATTTGATTTATTTAAAATGTAACCATTGCCCTAGGGCAGGTGCATGTACAAAATACAAATGCAACAGTTAAATTGAATCCAGCAGACAAATTCCCCATTAAGAAAAGGCATTTAGAGAATGTCAAGTCAATGAGAAATGTCTTCAAAAACTATATGGATAGGAAGACCCCTGAGAGGTCATCTGATTCAATCCCCTGCCTACAGGCAGGATTAATCCAGTTCATCCCATACCAAGGGATAATTAGGCCCATTCTTAAGTATCTACTGCTGTTGTCCATGTTTTATCATCTCTTTGTCACTGGAGTTCCCCTCCACCCCCTACCTGTTCAGTCTCTCCTAGCCTACTGTGCCACAACTGTCCTCTTCATTATTTGTACTAAACCACATCAAGCTATAAAGTCCCAAAACAGTTGCCCATCATTGAATCAATTTTACATCCCAATGAAAGAATCTCTATGATCCTTGATCTCTACCTGGACATTTCCAATAAGAAAAAAGTTCCTAACTGCAATAGAGGCAGCCAATTCCTTTACCAGGCAGTTTTAATGATTACAAAGTTTTTATATCATTCTTTCTGTTTTTATTTTGAATAAATAACTTCTCTCCTTGTAGTTTCCATCCTTTGACTGCCTGAAAGTATTGCATAATTTTTATTTTTTGTTATTATTACTCCCTCTCATATATGTTATCCCTTAAGATATTAGAGTTCTACTATGTCTTCCCACTCCCAAGTCTTTTCTTCTTCAGTTCCTTCAATAGCTTGTTGATTGACCAAGAACTCTGTCCTGATGAAAGAACTAAGATTGTCTGGGATACCTGAAGATATCTGAAACACAAATCAAATGACTTGAATGACTCCCCAGTATAAATTGTTATATTATTCTTAGTGACCTTTTTAAATGAACACTATCTTAGACTACTTAAAAGAATAGATCATTTGAGAACTCGTGCATTTTGTATGTGCAACTCACTAGGATAGAGGTTATCAAGTATCTATAGACAGCTTCATCAGGAATTTGAGGTCAAATTAGGAAGACAAGACATGCACATATTAGTTGATCATCATCCTTTGTTTTCCAAGAGGACCAAAATAATATCACTATGTTGAAGTCAAGGTATAGTGTGTCTAACTAAGGCTGATTAGACCAATACAAATTCAGAAGACGCAGCCGTGGGTCAGGTAAAATGCACGTATAGCTACAATATAAAGTAGATTTGTCAGATTCTCTATAAGAACTTTCATAACTAAAGCTAGCTAAAGCTAAAATGAGATGTTTAACAAAGTAATAGAATTCAGTGGAACATTAAGTTTCTTGAGGTCTGTTTCATTCCTGCATCTGTATCCTCATCTGGCTCAGTGCCTGACAAATAATAGATACTTAATAAATGCTTGAATTGTAGTGACCTCGTTGTTCAAGAAGCTGGATGACCCTTTGTTAGGATAATACTCTAAGCTTCTGCATGGGCTGTGTCTGGTATGTACTCTTATCTCTGTTTTATAGGATCCCCAATTCCTTCCAAAGTTCAGCTTCAAGGGCACTTCTTATGCAAAATTTATCTAGAGAATCACAGCTGCCTTCTCCACTTACCTCCTCTGTATACATTTTATATTTACTAATGCAACAGATTCATATTCTCTCTTCTCTACTGAACATAAGTTTCTTGAAGCCAGAGAATATTTCACTTATATCTTTGTATCCTTAGGCCCTAACACAGTGCTTGTTATATAGTAAATACTTAATAAATGCTTCCTGAATATTTAGTGTACAAGAGACATACCTAAAACAGAAAGAAACACACACACACACACATACACAGTTAAAATAAAGAGCTGGAACAGAATCTAACATACTTTAGCTGAAATAAAAAAAAAAAGCAGGGATAGCAATCATGACCTTAGACAAAGAAAAAGCAAAAATAATCAGGGAAACATTTTGTTGAAAGGTACCATAGACAGTGAAGGAATTTCAAAATTTTTCTGCAAGCTTCTCTGTTAAAGATATCTTTTCTTAAATATATGGGGAAATGAGTCAAATTAATAAAAATAAGAGCCATTCCCCAATTGACAAATAGTCAAAGGATATAAACAGGCTGTTTTCATAAGTAGAAATCAAAGCTACCTATAGACAGATGAAAAAATGTTCTAAATCACTATTGATTATAGAAAGACAAATTAAAACATCTCCAAGACACCACCACACACCTATCAGAAATGACAAATGATGGAGAGGATAAGGAAGCATTAATGAATTGTTGATGAAATAGTGAACTGGTCCAACCATTCTGGAGAACAATATGGAACTAAGCTAAGAGTTTATAAAACTACACATATCATTTGATCCAGCAATACCACTATTAGGTCTCTACCCGCAAAAGATCAAAGAAGAATGAAAGGATTCATATATATATATAATATATATATATATATATATATATATATATATATATACTTCTAGCAGCTTTTTTTGTTGTGCCAAAGAACTGATAATTGAGGAGAAACTCATCAATTGAGAAAGACCTGAACAAGTTGTAGCATATGATTACAATGGAGCATTATTGTGCTGTAAGAAATGATGAAGGGAATGGTTTCAGAGAAACATGACAAAACCTATAAGAATGAATCCAAAGTGAAATGAGAAGAACTGGGAAATTATTGTGCACAGTATCAACAATATTGTGATGATGATCATCTGTGAAAGACTTGACCACTCTTATTAATATCAAAGCCAATTCCAAAGGATTCATGATGGAGAAAATACCATCCACCCACCGAGAGAGAACTAACATATTATGAGTGCAACCTAAAATACAATTTTCTCAGTTTATTTTTTTTGCCTTTTTTTAGAGGTATGGCTAATATACAAATAGGTTTTGCATAATTTCACAAATATAACTGATATCATACTGTTTTCCTTTTCAGTGAGGAGGGGAAGGGTGGAAGGGAAGAAAAAAATCTGAAAATCAAAATTTAAAAAGAAAAATGTTAGTGAATGAATAAGTTTTTTAAAAGATAAAAAATTAAATTTTTTATTTAATGATTAAAATTATTGAATGAGTTCATGGATGGATGTTATAGGATTGGGAGGTTGGACTAGGTGATATCTTCTAACATATAAATATAATAATAAGAAAAATAAAAGTACCTAGTACATATATTTTATGTGTGTTTACATATGTGTATATATTCATATACATATATAGTTTGTTAAGGTTTACAAGTCATGTTATGTATATCTCTTTTGGTCCTCACAATAACTGTATAAAGTAGGCAGCACAGCTTTAATTAGTTAATTAATGAGTGTTTAAGGAGAAGATAGTAGTTTCAGACCTTGTGCAAGGTACTCGGGCTATAAATAAGTCTTTGTCCTCAAGGAACTTACACTCTACAGGGGAGATACCACACATTCATAAATAAGTCAACACGGGGCATGTACAAAATAACTATAAAGTGAAGGGGTGTTATTAACAAATAGGGGAATCAAAAAGATTCTTAAAGAACATGACTTTTGAATTTGGTGTAATGAGGAAGAATATGCAAGGCATGAGAACAGATATAAAAATAATTTGTATATGGCATGTATATTCTATGGCCATAACATGACCATCAACATGCTACTGAGTATCCTATTCTCAATTGGAGTTCTTGTTGATTTGGGAATACCTGGAAGATAGCAAGATTCAGATGGTCTGCCTCACCACAGTGTGACTTCATTCAACAGCAAAGGCCACCTTAGTAATCCTCTTGCTTTACCAAGAAATATGCTGTTAAGGAAATCGTCCTTGAAGCCTATTCCCAAATTTTTAAATTTGGGGAGCTCTTAAACTTGGCACAAACAATAAGACAACTTAGGAAGATTCTCTCCTTCAAAATATACATGTGCATATCTGTGTTGACCACATGCTAGTGTAGGAAATCTCTCAGTACCCTGGTGCACAGTGGATGTCATCAAAGAGTTATAACCAGATCAAAAAAGTCAATCAAGTAGTAAGAGCAAAGGAAAACCAGTAAACAGTCCAAGTGATCTATTGATATAAACACAATTGCAAAAGAATTTAGGCAAAGTTACTAGTACAATGAGTGGACTATCTATGGCAAATTATTGGAGAATGTAGAAAAGTGTCATGTGGATAGGCAAGCTTAGATAGACCATGATCTGCAACATTGGAAGGGGAATCTATATCTCTGAGATTACAACACATTGGAATATTAGAATCTAGTTATAGATTTTAAAAAACTGAGTTATAGACTTAGAATCCCACAGCTAGTAAGTAGGGAAAAGCAGAATTTGAACCCAGCATGCTTTTGAATCAAAACACAGACTCTAGTACTAACTGTGTGCAACTATGGGCATCATATTATAAGAAACAAACTGTATTGTGTCCAGAAAAGAGTGACCAGCAGATAAGTGGACTATAAATCATGATCTATGAGAAACAAGTAAGGGGAAAGGGAAAGTTTATTTTGTAGAAGTGGAGTCTTAGGACAGGAAAAAATAAAATAATAACAGTCTTCAAGTAATTGAAGGCCTGTCATATAGAAGAGGGATTATGCTCATTCTATATAGCTCTTTAAAAAATAGAACAAGGACCAATGGAGGCTGATTTTGGCTTAATATAAGTAAAAACTTTCTGACAGAGCTGTCCAACAATGAAATGCTCTGTTTTGGAAGGTAGTCAAATCTGTCAATGGAAGTGTTCAAGTAAAGGGTCATGAAATCAAAAAAAGAAGGAGGCCCTGGGTATTTCCCATCTTTTTATAAATATTTCAGTGTAACTTGAACAAGTTCTCATGTTTGTAAATATTTTCTTTTTTTCCAGTTACATATGAATTTTTAACACTCATTTTATTATAATTTAAATTCCAAATTCTATCCTTCTCTTGCTCCTTGACCCCTAATAGAGAAGACAAGTAATTTGATATAGGTTAAGTTCTCATGTTTTGGATGTTTTTCTTTCCACATGTTTGTAAGGATTTTCATCATCATCACCAATATTACACTATTAAGAGCATTTATATGGTATTGGAAGATTTGCAAAGTGTTTTACTTTGGTTGTCTCATTTTATCCTCAGATCCTGTGAAGCAGGTATAAACCCCATTTTATAGAGGAGGAAACTGAGGATGATAATGTTAGACAACTTGCCCCTGGTCACACAGCTAGCAAGGATCCATTAGGATCTGATCTCAGGCCATTCTGACTTCCAAATCAGTGCCCTAGAGCTTTATTCCCTAGAGCTACTTGACAATGATGCCATTTATGTCTGCAGTAGCAGCAGCATCCTCACAGTAATCAACTAGGTTTTAAGTTCTTTCAATTCATATCTGAGACCTATATTATTTCTTTATATGGCACAATTACCTTGTACTCAGCTTTTCCCCTTCAATTTTCCTCTAAAAATAAGTCATATGGAATTGCTAAGAGGAAGAGCTTATTTGGATGACAGAGAAATGTTGTCATTAAATTGACTTCTACAAGCCATAGCTTTCTTGGAATGACAATAAAACTTAATTGGCTTGTGTCCACATTTTCAACAGAGGGTCTTTTGGATGACTATTCTCTCAGGGATCTTGTAGAGGAGATTCCTACAATGACTAGGACTTTGGGCTAGATGGCCTCTGAAATTCTTCCCAATTCTACGTATCTATCTATCATACAATAATCTTCATTGCCTTCAAAAGTGTCCATAATTCAAACTGAATTCCCATGCAGACCCCCATTATGGAGGTCATAATTATGGAGGTGTCATTATTGCACAAATATAAGTAAAGATGCATCAAAGCTTGGAGAGACAATAATATCAGTCCCTCATCCTTTCCCCTTCGCTTATCCATTTGTTTCCCTCTCCAAGAAGCAGTCCTCTTAATGGAGTAGAACTTTTTGCAGCATTACTTTATCAGTCATCTTCTGAACACGGCTTTCAAAGCTGCATGATTGATTCTTTCTTGCCTGTAACTTCTCTCCAACTTTCCGGCTTATCATACGTAAATATCTAACGGAAGAAAGAAACAGGCAAGAGAGTTCTGCATCATTGCAGTGAAAGGGCCTCTTCTCCAAATGACTTTCCATTCTGAGCGTTTAATGGGCTAATCAGGAAACCAGAGAGTTACTGCTGGGGCAGGATTCTTCCCAACAGAAAATCAGACAACAGCATTTTCTTACAGAGTAAATAGATTTTCTTAAAATACTGATATCAACAAATCCAGGAAGACTTTGACTGATTAATGTCACATCTTTTCATTAACACCTTTGTTCCTAGGGTTTTCCCAATACTTAACTGACTGATTGCCTGGTGACTAGCATCACCAAATATTTCTTGAAGGTTTCTTATAGTCAGGACACTGTGTACTGTGAGGCAGCAAGGCAATATAGGGGATAGAGCATAGTGTCTGGAATTGGGAAGATCTGAGTGTGAATTTTTCCTCATATAAAAGTCTCTGAACTTTCAACAGCCTCATTTTTCTCATCTTTAAAATGAGCATATCTATGGTCCATTCTTCATGGGACACTTTGTAAACCTTAAAGTACTAGCCAAAGGTCAATTTGAATGTGTTCATTCAAGTCTATAAGTATTTATTAAGTATTTACCAAATATCAGGCATTGTACTAAAAACTGGAGATATGAGGAAAGGGGAAAACATGGCCTTAAGGAATCCACAATCTAATAGGCGAGATAACATGAAAATTCAAACAAATACATAAAGGATAAAATGGAGATAACCTCAGACAGGAGGTACTAACTTTAAGAAGGAATGGGAAACAATTTATTACAGAAGGTAATTTTTTAGCTGAGATTTTTAGAAAGACAAGAAAATCAGAAGGCTGAGAAAAGGGCAGAGAGAATTCCAGACTCCTGGTCTAGCCAGTGTAAGACTGAGGTGGAGAACTTGTGTTAGAAAGGCCAAGTTATCTATAAATAAAAAGGTCTCAGTCTCTAAGAAATTAATTGTGCAGAAGCATGACAAATCCAAAAAGTAAGTTAAATAAACATATAAGACCCCAATAAAAGCACAGCTGATCTCACAAGGCAGTATAGGATAAGTACCAAACAATATAGACAGAAAAGCTCTATTGGAATTTAGCAAAATAAAAATCACTTTGATTTAGAATAGTTAAAGACAGTGGTATGCTGATAAATGTTTAACTACAAGCTTTATGGGGGGGAATTAGTTATATATACCCAACATGACTTCTAAGTTTAATATGCATTTCTAACACTATTTCCATTGCTTTCTTAAATCTAAACAACCAACAATATAATAAATAAAGCTCTGCTTCATAGCATTTGCCTATTTCTGAGATGCTCATGTTGAAAATCTAACAATAAGATCTCCTGAACTGTTCAAAGCTGGCCACAGCTAGGTAGAAAGAGATTTATGCTAAGGTGTAAAATATGAATTGGATAGTGAAAAGAAGGGACATTTAAGTTGAGGGGAATAGCATGAGCCAAGATATAAAGGTAGGATGAGCATGATCTATTAGAATAAGACCAAGTTGGTTAGAGCTTAAGTTGTGGGAGATGAGGAAGAAAGGATGATTAGGATATATTGTAGAGGATCCTAAATGTCAGACTAAGGCACGTGTACTTATAAGGAGTCTAATAAAGGATCCAGCCCAGGTTCAGCTGAACTTTATCGAGTTTCTCTGAATCCCAGCTCCTCCTTTATGAATCTATTCAGAAGGCAACATAGTGAATGAAAAGTGTATTGGATCTGAAGTCAGAAGAACCAGGTTCAGATGGCCATGTGGTTTTTGTCAAGTCAACTTCTCTGAACCTCAGAGTTCAGTAAAATAGTGATTTTGGACTAGATGACCTCTGATGTCCCTTGCAAAATTAAATCTATATTCCTATGATATTGACCTTTCTATGCTCTCACTGTTTTTTAAACTTTCTCTGATCATTGAACTCCAATTCAAACATTGTTCTTCCTAACTTTCTTGTCGCTTTAGCAGGCTTGACTGGGGGAGTTAAAAAACCAGCCATAGTTTATCCCTAATTATCTATTCCAGGGAAACAGGGCAGTAGAGTGGCACAGTAAATAGAATACCAGGTCTAGAGTCAGGAGACCTTAGTTCAAATCTGGATTCAGATGTTTACTAACTATGTGATCCAGGACAAACTCTGCTTCATTTTTCTTGTCTATTAAATGATCTGTAAAAGAAAATGGCAAACTGCTCAACTATCTTTGACAAAAAAAAAAAAAAATGGATTTGAAATTGAAATGACTGAACAAGAATCAAATCAGGAAAAAAAGTTGAACCTAAGAAAAAATAATTTTTTCTATACCAATAATATTTAAGGCGAAGATAAACATAATTCTAATACATTTAAACTTCATAGCCTCAGTCTCCAGATCTCCTCCCAGTTGGAATCAGAGTCTTTTTTGGAAAAAGGAAGGTGAAATTCCAGAGATATTTGCTTATGCCTCTCTGTAAGACAAATTTCCGCAAATTCCTATTGGCAACACACATTCTACATACAAATACCAAAATAAAATTAGAGGATAAAGTAATAAAAAATGCATATAAGGTAAATATGCCCTTTTCCAAACTAAGTAGCTGTTAAGCTTTCTAGCTTAAATCAATATAGCTTAATATATGATTCTCTTTATTTTTTTAAATTATACTTCATTTTAACATTAATTTTTTAATTAATTTCTTTAAATGTTCTCCCTCCCTCTAATGCCTTCCCCACTCATTGAGAAAGCAACCAATATGGTATCAATTATACAATACCAAGTCATACAAAACATATTTCTATATTTCCAAAATCATGTTGGGGTTAAAATAAAAAACAAGAAAAATAAAGTAAGTTTTTAAAATTATCTTCAATCTACATTCAGAATTCATCAGTTTTCTTCCTGGATATAAATAGCATTTTTTTCTCCATATGTACTTTGAAATTGTAGTATATCAATGTATTAATTAGATTAGCGTAGTCTTTCACAGTTGATTGTTGTTAGAATATCTGTGTAAAGCATAATATCTGTACAATATCTGTACATGTTCTCTTGGTTCTGCTCAATTTATTTTGCATCTGTTTATATATTTCTTTATGAAAACCACTCCCTCTCATCATTTCTTATAGCACAACAGCCTTCCATCACAATCATATGCCACAAAACTTGTTTAGCCATTCTTCAGTTGATAGGCATCCCCTCAATTTTCAGTTCTTTGATTCCACAAAAATAGCTGCTTTCCATTTGATCTCTTTAGGATTCAGATTTAATAGTGATATTGCTAGATCAAAGGGTATATACAATTTTATACCAATCGGGCATAATTCCAAATTGTTCTCCAGAAAGGATGGATCACTTCATAACTCCAACAGTGCATTAGTGTCCTCCTTTTTTTATATCCCTTCCAGCATTTGTCATTTTCCTTTTCTGTCATATTTACCTATCTGATAGATGTGAAGTGGTATCTTAAGGCATTTTAATTTGTATTCCTCTAATCAATAGTATCCATAATTCTCTTTAGAATAAAGAGTTTCATACCAATTCTAAAGATCTTAATAGGGACCTTCAGAATGTCCTTATATCACTTTTTCTGATCACCTTGCAAGTGCTTGTTCTGTGTGAGTTCTCCATTAAACAGTGTTTTTGCAAGACTGCAATTGGCATTCTAACAATGTGGCCAATCCACTGGAATTTCACACTCCATGGTAGAGTGTGAATGCATGGCAATTTAGTTCAAGAAAGGATCTCAGTATCTGGTATCTTATCCTGCCAGGTGATCTTCAGAATCTTCCTAAGACAATTCAAATGGAAGTGATTCAGTTCTCATGCCAAGGAACTGGTATACTGTTCAGGTTTCACAGGCATACAACAAGGTCAGCACATCGGCTCTGTAGACCTTCAGTTTGGTAGTCGGTCTAATACCTCTCTTCTCTCACACTTTCCTTTGGAGCCTCCCAAACAATGAGCTAGCTCTGGCAATGCATGCACCAACTTTATTATCAACTTTATTATTTATCAAATTTATTATTACCAACTTTATTATTATTATTATTAAATCATCCCTAGAAAGTAAACTGCCAAAGTAAGTGAATTTTTATATACAGCATTCAAAGCTGAACCATTTGCTGTAACTGATAATTCCACATAGGAATGATGTGGTGCAGGCAATGGAAGGTCTGTGTTTTGTTAGTGATCCTTGGTATCACTGATACAAGGAATTCTCTTTGAGGAAATTCCCTCTAGCAATGCAGATCACATTCAGAACTAGTCTTGAGAGAGGTTAAGTAATTTGATTAATATCATAGCCAGAAGACATAAGAGGTTGGACCTGAACTCTTACTAAAGTCAGAAGAGACTGTTTAGTCATTACTTTAGTAATTAACTAGTTAGATAACTTTTTTGCTTTTTTCATCCTTCCTTTGTCTCTGTCTCTTGTCTCTGTCTCTATCTCTGTGTCTGTCTGTCTGTCTGTCTGTCTGTCTGTCTCTCTCTCTCTCTCTCTCTCTCTCTCTCCTCCCCTCCCCCCTGCATGGTTGGAAAGAATTCTTGCAAAATTTTTCTCAGCACAACAAATCAAAATAATTTTCCTATAGGAAAAGGTCACAACAAACCTTTTTCTTTTTTCCTTTCTTTTTTTTTTTTAACAAAACCATTGAAGTATATACAGCTATCAAAAAATATTTGTTTTGAAGAATACATTTCTAATTGGGATTTTGTCATAGAATGATCAGATCATAAGGCTGGAAGGAACTTAGTAAGGTGACCTTGTAAATGGAAACAGGGAGCAATGGAAAGATCACCAGACCAAGTGCCACCAAGCCTGATTTCTAATCCAAGTTCTGTCACAAACTCATTAGGTAGCATAGGCCAAGTACTTTATATATCTGAACTTCAGTTTTCTAATTTATAAACTGAAAAGGATTAGACTTGATGGCTTCTACTCCTTCCATCTCTGACATTTTATGATTCTAGTTCTTCATTCTATGATACAATATTCCTCCCAATGTAGAAATCCCCTTCCATAAACCTTTAAGAACAGAAAATATATTTGTATACAAATGCTCAAGAAAATGTGGATTTTTTTCAAAATTCCATTCAATAAACATCTATTAAGCATTTATTATGTGTGATTAAGTGACTTATCTAAGGTTATGCTGCTATCTGGTAGCAGGTTGAATCAAAAAATCTATACTACTATTCTCCCCTAAACCACATTCTTGCTGATATTGTGGGTTCTGTTTTTTCAAGGTATTTATATCTTAACTCTTTAATTAAACTATAAGGTCATCAATAGAGTGGTACAAAATATAGTTGGTACAAAGAACAGGAAGAGCCTTAAGAAAAATCCTCTTTCAATCACTATGGAAATCTTACTATCAATATTTTATCTTTAAGTTGGTAATAGTTAAAATGATCAAAAGGTTGAAAAAATAATTCTCAAAGAAACTTGTAATTATTGACAACCAACTAAAAGAACATTCTCAATAACTATCAGTGAGAAAGATACATATTAAAACAACACTGAAGTTTCACCTCACAACAGCAAATTAACAAAGGTATTAAATAGTGGAAATAGTCAAAACTGTAGGGGAAACAACTAGGTACAATAATGCAATATTGATGGAGCTGTGGATTGACCTACCCGTTATGTAAAGCAATTTTGATTTATGGAAATAAAATAATTAATATGCCCATATCCTTTGATCCAGAGATTCCATTACTAGACATATACACCAAAGAAATAATTGACAAAAAGAAATATATAAAAATATTTATAGCAGCACTTTTTGTGGTAGAAAAGGATGGGAAACAAGTTAGATACTCATTTATTGGGAAATGACTAGACAAATTGTAGCAGATGATTGTAATAGACTATTAATGTGTACTATGAGAAAAAAATGAGTGTGATGGCTCTCAAGAAGCATGGAAACATACATGAACTAGTGAAAAATGAAGAGGGCAGAGTCAGGAACAAACAAGAAAAGCAACCAAAAAACAGTTGAAGCTGAATGTTGCAAAATTATAATGAACAAAGTAGAGAAATGAGAAGATACATTGTGTCACATAAAAAAGAAAGAGAGAGAGAGAGAGAGAAGAGAAATGTCCAAACAAAACTTTAATGATTATTTGTAGAAAGAGCTCTTGCTCTAGAAAGGAGATCACCTCTATAAGGATAGAGGGTTCCCTTAAAATACTAAAATTCTACTTCTCCTGTTTTTTAAAGGAAGTCTTGATAAACTCTATGAAAAGTCCGTCTAATCAGTCATTGCCAGAGCTTCAATATTGTTCTAGGGAATATATGAAAATTCATGAGAAATCAGTTTATATAGATTTAAAGCTGAAAGAGATCTGAAAGGCAATCTAGTTCAACCTTCTTATTTTGTAACGGGAAAAACCCAGGTCCAATGGTTTACAATGCCTTGACGAACTTCACAAAGGAAAAATTTGAACTCATTCTCTGACTCTAAATATAGTGCCTTTTTTTTTTTTATTATGCCACACTGCTTCCACAATAGTCCTCTCCCTTAGTAGTTCAGATTCCCCTGAGAAAAGATATTCACAGGAGGTGTCAACTAACAACACAAAGTGATATTAGCCAAGGTCAAAGTCAGTAGTACAGATCATGAGGTATTCCAAAGTAGGGAGACATCAGTGTAGGCTGGAATGGAGAAGAAAGACTTCCTGAAAAAAAAAAAAATGGGTCTTTAACAATTCCAATAAACTTGGGGTGGAAAATGCCATCCATATCTAGAGAGAGAACTATGGAGACTGAATGAAGATTGAAGCATTTTGTTTTCACCATTTTTGTTTTGTTTTCTTTCTGATGCTTTTTTCCTCTTTTGGTCTGATTTTTTTGCACAACATGACAAATATGGAAATACATTTAAAAGGATTGTACATATTTAACCTATATCAGATTGCTTGCTGTCTCAGGAAGGAGAGAGATAAGGGAGGGAGGGAGAAAAATTTGAAACACAAAGTCTTATAAAAATGAATGTTATCAAACTGTGCACACCCTTTAATCCATCAGCATTTATATCCCAAAGAGATCTTAAAGGAGGAAAAGGGACCCACAAGTGCAAAAATGTTTGTGGAATCTCTTTTTTGTAGTGGTAAGAAACTGGAAACTGAATGGATGCGCATCAATTGTAGAATAGCTGAATAAGTTATGATACATAAATGTAATGTAATATTACTGTTCTGTGAGAAATGACCAGCAGAATGATTTCAGAGGTGCTTGGAGAGACTTACATGAGCTGATGCTGAGTGAAATGAGCAGAACCAGGAGATCATTATCCATGGCAACAAGAAGACTATATGATGATCAATTCTGATGGACTTGGCTCTCTTCAACAATGAAGTGATGCGAACTGATGCTGAGTGAAATGAGCAGGACCAGGAGATCATCATATACTTCAGCAACAATGCCATATGATGACCAGTTCTGATGGACCTGGCCATCCTCAGCAACGAGATCAACCAAATCATTTCCAATGGAGCAGTAATGAACTGAACCAGCCACGCCCAGAGAAAGAACTCTGGGTGATGACTAAAAACCATTACATTGAATTCCCAATCCCTATATTTATGCCCACCTGCATTTTTGATTCCCTTCACAAGCTAATTGTACAATATTTCAGAGTCTGATTCTTTTGTACAGCAAAATAACGGTTTGGTCATGTATACTTATTGTGTATCTAATTTATATTTTAATATATTTAACATCTACTGGTCATCCTGCCATCTGGGGGAGGGGGTGGGGGGTAAGAGGTGAAAAATTGAAACAAGAGGTTTGGCAATTGTAACGCTGTAAAGTTACCCATGCATATAACCTGCAAATAAAAGGCTATTAAAGGAAAAAAAAAAAGCCAATGAGGTGATTGAGCCCAGTTCCAATGACCTTGTGATGAAGAGAGCCATCTATACCCAGAGAGAGGACTATGGGAATCAAGTGTGGATCACAACATAGCATTTTCACACTTTTCGTTGTTGCTTGCTTACATTTTGTTTTCTTTCTTATTTTTTTCCTTTTTAATCTTTTATCTTGATCTTTAATCTTTTTTTCAATATATGTATACATATATAATTATCTTTAAGATAATTACATATGTATACATATATTGAATTTAAAATATTTTTTTTACCATGTTTAACATATATTGGATTACTTGCCATCTAAGGGAGGAAGTGGGAGAAGAGGAGGAAATTTGGAACACAGGGTTTTGCAAGGGTCAATGTTGAAAAATTATTTTTGCATATATTTTGAAAATGAAAAGCTTTAATTAAAAAAGAAGAATTGTAAAAGAAAAATAAATGTTGAAAACTATCTTTATACATATTGGGAAATAGAGAGGAAAAAAAAAGAAAATGGGCTTTGAAAAGAGTTATAGTTCAAATATACAGAAAGGAATAGTGAGGACATTCCAGATGGATAAAAGAACTCTTCTAGCAAAGACACAGGGGCAAGAAATGTATGTTGAGGAGACCATGAGTAGACAAGCTAGACTGAAGAAAAAGTTCATATTGGAGGATAGCAGGAGATAAAGAGGGAAAGGTAGATTGGGTACAGATAGTGAAGAATGCTATTCACCTAGTTTAAAAGTGTGTTTCTATTCTTATCTATAGATAACAGAGAAGGAAGAAGGAGAAACTGGAAGCTAGAACTTAGAGTACATGTTCTTAAAAAGTACTGAAAAGATAAATACATCTAAGAAAGTCTTAGGGGCATTCCTGGATGACAGATCTACAAGAAGGATTGTTGATTAGGAAAGCTAGAGATGTTTGGGGTGAGTCTTTAATCAGAGGAAACAATCACTCCCTTCTACAAACTACCTCCTACCACCATCCAGAATAGAATCTGGGTGGGAGTGACTGCAAAACCTAAGGAGGCATCTCAGCTGTTCTAATTGGCAGTATCTTTTCTGAGGATCCCAGGCATCAGACCCAAGGATGACAAAGGTTACTTCTTCTTGGGAAGCCATCAGGCCTTGTCAGACCATCCCTGTCCCAGCCTGTTGTTCTTGCATGAGTACAAAAGCCTCCTGGTCTCCCTGACCCTGGCCTCTACCCCTGCCTCACAAGCTCTGTGTCATATGGAGATGTCTAGCTCCAGAGATTGTCCACTGGGACACAGTGAAGGGGGGAGATGGTGTGGGCATAAAGTAGAAAAAAAAAGTCAGAATGAAGCCCTAAGGGTTCAATATTTCTTCTCCTTTGTCAGAACAGATGGGGAAAGGAATGCATCATGAAAGCCAGATTAGCCAGGACACAAGGGACTGGGGGAGGCCAAGACTGGGAGATGCTGGGAGGGAAGAGTTTGGATGAATGTCAGGGAGATACAGAAGATGGTAACAAATTTAACACTGATAGGTAATCAATTGAAACTCAGCACCCCTTCTACCTCTTTTCACCTGCCCCCAGTCCAGAACCCACTCTATAGACAATCAGACACATACACAACCACACATATAACACAATCTCTCTCTCTCTCTCTCTCTCTCTCTCTCTCTCTTTCTCTCTCTCTCTCTCTCTCTCTCTCTCCCCCTCCCTCCCTTTCCCTCTCTCTGTTTGTCTCCTCTCACTCTTTCTCTGTCTCTATCTCTCTTTCTGTCTGTTTTTCTCTCCATCTTTCTCTCTCTCTCTGTCTCTCTCTGTCTCTCTCCATCTTTCTGTCTCTCTCTTTGTCTCTCTTTGTGTCTCTGTCTTTGTCTCTCTCTCTCTCTCTCTCTCTCTCTCTCTCTCTCTCTCTCTGTCTCTCTCTCTCTTTCTCCTTCTCTCCCTCCCTTCCTCCCTCCCTCCCCTTCTCTCTCTTTTCTCTCTCCCCCCCATTCTTTCCGCTCCCTCTACCTCGACTTTTCTCAGTCTGTCTCAACTTTTCACTTCCTTTCACTTCTTTCTCTTTTCTCCTTCCTTCTTCCCTTTCTCCTTCTCTTTCTTCCCCCATCCCATGGTAGAGCAGAAAGATGCCTGAAGCTGGAGTCAACACTGAGTTCTACTGAAAAGATGTGTGATGTTGGAGAGTTACTCTGCCCCTTTGGGTGTCCATTCCTATATCTAGAAAGTAAAACAAATGATCTCTAATTTCCTTCCAGTTCCAAAATGTCAAAATTCAATAATTTAAACATGTATACAAAAATACCGACATACATGCATATACATTTACTAAACTTTATTAAGACTCTACCTGTATAAAGTGCTATGCTAAGTGAGAGAGATAAATACATGTATGTGTAGTATACATATGTGTATCACAGGTGTATTGGTAAGTGTTTAATAACTGGTCTCTCAGAAAAAAAAAATCTGTGACACACTTTTAGGTTTAATCTGCATTATTGATGTTTCTTCTGTTACTTTCTTTAGTCTGAAGAATCAACAAAACAATAAATCAAGCCCTAATTTACAGTACTTATTTATTTCTGAGGCATAAATACTCTCAGGGCAAATTTATCAATCAGCTCTCATGAGCTAGTACAAGTTGGCTTCAGCATGAACCTGGTATATACATATTTTCATACATGTATGCATACATATCTACATATAACTCTAGGCACATGCACACCATTATTGAAAAGACAAATAATAATAACATTTATATAATACTTAACTATGTTCCAGGCTTTACAAATATATTAAAAAAGGCTTTACAAATATTATCTCATTTGATCCTCACAACAACCCTGGGAAGTAGGTGTTATTTTTATTCCCATTTTATAGATGAGGAAACAGAGGCAAGAAGAAGTCAAATAACTTGCCCACATCAAATAGCTAGTAAATTTCTAAGTTTTGATCCTACATACCCGTAGGCCAGGCACTCTAAATACCCCATTAGAAATTTACTATTCAATCCTACTTCTGCTTTCTACCTCCTTTTAAGAGTCTCACACTATATGGTATTTCCAGTGCTTTTTCCACAAAAACCCGGTGAGAGCCATGATATATGTATAATCATCCCCATTTTGCAGATTAAAAAAACTGAGGCTCAGAGAGTTTAAGTT
This sequence comes from Sarcophilus harrisii, assembly GCF_902635505.1. Classification (NCBI taxonomy): domain Eukaryota; kingdom Metazoa; phylum Chordata; class Mammalia; order Dasyuromorphia; family Dasyuridae; genus Sarcophilus; species Sarcophilus harrisii. The sequence goes on from NC_045426.1 coordinate 365,580,866, forward strand.
TTCCAATAGTCACAGAGCTGATAAATATTAAGTGGGGTTTAGAACAATCTTGTTCCCTTTCTCTATATAACATGATGCCTTTAAGTAAGAGTAACATAAACAAGCTTATTTGGGAAGGGGAGTACAATTATGCCCAAAGGTATGCAGACGAATAAACTTACTTCTTCGGTTTATTTTTCTGGAAAGGTAGTAATAGCAAATTTAAAAAGAGAAAGTAGCATACAAATTCATTATCTTGGAGTTAAAGGACACTTAGAAAGGCCATTCAGTCCATCCTATTGTCTTTAAATATGGTGAAAGTTCTTTCAATTTCATATCTCCTTGTCTTCCCTTGAAGGTGATGGAAGGGAAGGCTTGAGGCTTGTTTTCTGACACTGAGGTCATAAACTATAACTAAATATTCATCAGGCTTCTCCAGAGTATAAAACTTCCTACTGGTGTCAGGACTTGTGATCCAAATGCTATGCACTTAAGGTGATGGGATCTCCAAGTAAGAGTAGAGAAGGATAAAAGGGTCTAAAACAGGTCCTTAGGGCATACCCACAGTTAGAGAGGCAATTTGGATGAAGATCCAGCAAAGAGTACTGAGAAACAGGCAGATTGGAGGAGAATGGGAAAAGCACTATCATGAAAATCTAGGAAGGGGAAGTCTATTGAAGTTTTCCTGGCTCCAGGCCAGTTATTACAAGAATTAATGGAAATAAAGCATTTTATGAAGGTTAAAGTAGTATATAAATATTCACCAGCTATTTTGATACTGCTAGTTATTTTGTTGGTAGAAGAATCACTATTACATCACTCCAGGTCTTCTAACTCCTTATCCATAGTTGTAGAGAAAAATGCTCCAAAACATTTGGGCTAAAAAAAAGCTCTTCTTACATTCTCTTCTCCATCTAGAACCTACAGTGGTTAATAATTACCCATTGCATCTGAAAATCATAAAGTTTAGGAGATGATAAGAACTTTACAGTTTATCTAATTCAACTTTCCTTTCACTTGAATTCTAGGAGTTTCAGGTGAAATACTGGTTCTCCATAATGTGAGGTTTAGTGATTGTGGAATCCTAAGTCTCTGGTTAAGAGTCCCAGGAATCTATTTTTAAGTCCTATAAAAGTTGCCATTGCCATGAAAAGCCACTGTCCTGGAGAAGATATCATATGGAAGAGAGATTAAACATATTCTCTTCAGCCTTGGATGGAAGAATCAGGAACAATGAATAAAAGTTGTGAAGAAGAAGATTTAGGTTTGTTAACAAGAAGAAGAAAAAAAAAAATTCTATTGATCAGAATACAAAATACTGTCTCTGGACATAATGGGTGTTGCCTCTCTCCAGATCTTCAAACAAAGGTTGGGTGACCACTTGTTAAATATGTTCTTTTTCAGGTAACACCCCACCTCAGATACTTGCTAGTTATGTGATTCTGAGCAAATCACTAAGCCTCTTTGTGCCTCAGTTTCCTCATCAATAAAATAAAGGAGATAGAAAGGTAGAGCCAAAATGGCAGAATAGCAGGAAGAAGTATAGTGTGCTCCCACTGAACACACACACACACACACACACACACCTTACCTCCAAACAAATCTTCAAAAATCACCAGAACAAATCTTGGGAAATTTGAGAGGAATAAAAGTCACAGTGAGTCATTTTTTTAGCCCAAGCTAGCATTAGAAGACAGACAATTCTTCATATACTGTTCTCTTCATTCATTTGGCAAATATTTATTAGATTATATATGTCTTCAACATATCCCTTTGTGGTGGTGGGAAGTCCATAGATATTACAAATTGCATATAGGTTCAGATTTTGTCAATATATTGATCAATTTTTCTGACTTTTTTTTCCCTTTCAAAAATATTATTTGTCACATAGAATGACTCTTGGTGCAGAGGGAAGAATAACATGGGTTACTATGGTGATACAAGAAATGGAATCTATAAAAAAAAAAACTTATCTACAAAAAAGAAAAAAGAATATGTATGTGCTTGGCATTGGAGGTAATATAGAGATGGCTCCTGTCTCCACAAAACTGATGACATATTTCTATATTGCCTTTTCTCTGAGACACTTTAATCCTCTTACCCAGATTTCAAATTTTCTCACAACCATCCAGTCAGAGAAAATATCAAGAACCCTGGTTTCTAATGGAGATTCAGAGAGAAAGTGTAATTTGTCTGGAGTCACAGATTAAGTCAAGAAAAGAGGTGGGACATATCCAGTCTCCTGATTCGAATCTCCTCTATGTGAATTTCTTGATTTGCACACACCCAATCCAATGATCTCATCTTTTGGGGCTTCAGGTCCCTATTCCACTGAGTTAAAGAAAATATCAAATGAAAGTATAATATGTCTAAAGGAAGCAAAGTCTGATCCCTGTATTGCCACTAGTGCCTTTCCAACTAGTGAATCAATCCGGAGAGTTCACTGCAGGCTTCATTCTGATACTAACTTGCTGTGTGATCTTGGGCAAATGAGTGCTTTCTCTGTGCCTTAGTTTATTTATCAGCTAAATGAGAATAGCTCTCATATGCTATTTATCTAGCCAAAATATGCTATTTATCTAGCACTACCAGTGAATATCCATAAAAGGTATTTTCCAGATAGCCAAACTTATCCCCTTTAAGATTGAAACAAATTCTTAATTCCATCATTTTTAATAGACATTTTTTCTTCTCATACTTCCTTGGCTTCCTAAGCTAATATGCCCAATGTAATTTAATCTCTTCTTATTGATTTGGAGTCATTATTATGAACGTCATATTATGCTAGACAGTGATAACTACAAGGTCCATGTGATGTCTACCACTATTTTACTCCATTGCTGTATTTTTCAATTCTTATAGGGTTTTTTTTTTATATTTTTTTCTGTATTTTGCATTGACGTCAAACTACCAACTCTCATTTCATGTTATTGTTACCTAGCCTGCTATAGAATTTTCTTCCTGTGTCCCTTAAGCTTTGCTGGCACAGAACTGCTGTGAAATCTACAAAGCTGAGAAATCTAGCAAATCAAAATTGTAAAGTAATAGTCAATAGGCTCTGAGTCCTATAAATGAAGTGCATGATAACAGTGGAAAGAGCGTGGGATTTAGAGTCAGATATTCTGCTTCTCCAGGCAGTTATCTTAGCTGTGTGACCTTAAGCAAGTCTTTTGAACCTCATTTTCTTTATACCCAAGATTGTAATAACCTTGTACTACCCATTTCACAGAATTGTTTTAAGAATCAACATATATGATAATATATGAAAGTGCAATGTCATCAAAATGTTCTCATCAAAATTTTTCTTATTATCCATTTGAGTTGCTGGAGGTGTTGCTTTTCTGCATTTGGGACTGACTTCTGAATGCTTAAGATGCTACCTAAGTGATCTTAGTATAAGTAAATGTTATTGCCTCTCTCCCGCCTGTCTTATTGGATCATTGTGAGGATCAGATGAGATGGTGGATGTAAAAGTGCATGAGAAAATAAAACATAATCTTCAAATTTAAACTATTATCTATCTCAGCCCATTCTACATCCTGCTCTGATACCCATGGAAAAAGATACAAATGAGCAGATAATTATCTTTATTGGGTCAATTATTCATTTCTGGGACCCCAAAATCACTTGCTGGGCTCTGATGCACAGCATAGAACATTTGTAAACTGTTCATCAGCATCCATTAAAAAAAAATCCTTTGGGAATGTCAGCAATAAAAGGTGTCAGACTAATCTGGCTTAGAGTAGGGGGGAAGATACATATATGAATCAACTTGAATGAACATCAACATTATTGCCCTTGGAGAGACCAGCCTAAGAATGTTAGCATCCTGCTAACAGAATAGCCCTGCTATTGGATGCAGTGATACGAACAACAACCAATCACCACCTACAGACCATACCATAGTTTCCTAAATATGGTGACAGTTCCCACCTCCTTCCTGGAACCTTATTGTTGAACCCTCACTCAGATATGGAGTAGCTATAGGGTCTGTCATGTAAGAAATGGGGGAGGGGAAGTGTGAAGGGAGGGCAGCCTCTAGACAAGTTGACAGATGATGAATAAGAGGCCTCTGTTTCCAAGGGAGGATCATGCTGTGGGTGAAACCCAGGAAGAATCAGTGCCTTGTCATTTTAATGAATATACCAGAACATTAAACAATTAGGGACTGAGTCAGGAGCTGAGATTAAAAGGGATTAATCTATGTAGTTTGACTAACCAACCATATGCATGGAATGCTGCCCAAGGTGAAAGGGAAATCTACGAAGGAAGGCTAACCAAAAATAAAAGGGAAAACCAATCTACAGCTGTCAAAGGAGCAGTTGTTTACATCTTAGGGAATTCGTGACTACATGGTTCTATGAAATGTTCCTTCCTATTCTGAAGTATGGTGTGATGGAAGAACTTGGAATCATTTGACTTGAGTTCTATCACTGCATCTCGATAGTCCTGGGACCTAGGAGGGAAACTGACTCAGTTTCCCTTTCTGTGAAAAGAGTATCCCTACTTTACCTACTTCATAGAGTCTGAGAAAGAGGGACAGATGGAAAGGAAGGGAAGGAATGAGGGAGGACGGAAAAGGAAGGGAGAGGGAGGAAGAAAGAGAGAGAGGTAGTATAGAGATACAAAATATCATTATTATTTTAAACTGCCCAGAGAAGGAGAAATAGAAATCTCCCTAATAGATATTTTCTATATTCCAAAACCTTGTCAAAATTTTTACTGTCTATCTAACCTACATACCTGCTGCTTTCATGTCAGCCCATTTGTTAAAGTGGAGATGGAGGCCAAATGGTCATCCTCTTCAGTGATGATAAACTGGGATTCTTTATTAGGTCACATCCCAGCTGTGTCTTCAGTAGACTAAATCTTCTCAGTCCCTCCTCCTTTTTTTCTGGGTCTTTTCTTTCTCAATACAGAATTGTGAGAACACAGTGATGAGGTATTGGAGAAAACTCAACTTATAACATCAAGCAGAGGCTGAGACAGGTAAGGCCAAGCCAGGTGGATCAGGTCTCTTCAAGCTCATTCTTGGCTATTTAGGCATTGTGCCCTCCCTTCCTTTCTCCCTCCCAGGGATCCCCAAAGCTCTTGCCCCAGCTTCCCTGTTTAGAAAATGGGAACGGTGATTATCTTCTGCCCAAGGTGCAGAAGGGAGGGGGAAGGCGGAGGAAAGAAGCTTGATTTTTAATTAGGTTATGTTAGCAAAAGTCAGGAACGAATAATTACATATCCCAGGCAAGTTGCCTTGAAGACATTCACGAAGGTCTAATGTCACCAGAGAGGGGCTTCTAAAAACAATCTGGAGAGTTTGACTTTACTCTTGTTTGAAAGAATGGGAAGAGAGTTGAGAACCCTGCTATTAATAAGCAGTTTCTCAGACTCTGGTACAGTGTCCCCACTCCTTGAGCACTTTATTCCCCACGTCAAATCCAACTTCAGGAACTTTCAGGGCCCAACATGGCCTGATAAGCCCACTTGGTATTAATGAGATCATCATTAGTCATTTCTGCCTCTGCCAAACAAAGATTCATTGCACAGCAAATTTTTGTGCATTACCCAGCTCCTTCCCCCCCCCACACACACATACTCACATACTTTTACATAATAAACTTTGCTTGGATCAGGTACTGGCAAAAAATAAATAAATACATCAACAGAATCCTAGCCTTGTTGGTGACATCTGTCAAGAATTCCAAGGGGAGGAGGGAGAGAAGGTTTCCCCACCTAGATCCCAACCAAAGACAAGACAACTAAGGAATCAAACCAGCATAGTAGCATTCCCACATTCAGCTTCACCGATCCTAATTTATCATCATCTTTCTATATTCTTATATAAGTAGTAATACAAATCACCCTAGCCAATTAATCAATCTGTAATTAGGAACTGACATGAACATTTACTACCATCAGGCATAATTTATATGATTACAGATGATTAAATAAAATGTAATTGAGTGAACAGGCAATTTGTTAAGCACATCTAAGATGTTGCTGCATCACCTAGGGCTGGGAGTTCCGTAGTTTCCCCATAGAGAGCAAAATTCAGGGAGGTCAGACCTTAGTCCTAAAAGAGGATACCTTGAAATAAGACAAGATGAGGTTCCAGCTGGATTCCAAAAATAGGGTTGTGGCCATGAGTTTAAAAGTGAACTTGTGACCATTTGAATTTCATTAAAGCTATTTAGGCAGGGGAGCTAGTTGGCACTGTGAATAGAGCACTGGGCTTAGAGTGAGGAAGATTCATCTTCCTGAGTTCAAATCTGGCCTCAGATATTTACTAGCTGTATGACCTTGGGCAATTTGCTTAACCCTCTTTGCCTCAATTTCCTCATCTGTAAAATGAGCTGGATGATGAATATAGAAATATGTTTAGAAGAATTGCACATATTTACCCTATATTAAATTGTTTTCTGTCTTGAGGAGGAGGCTGGGTGGGGAGAGAAAAATTTGGAACACAAGATTTGACAAAAACTATCTTTTCATGATTTGGAAAAATTAAATGCTATTATAAATAAATAAAAGCAAAATATATATAAATAAAAAGAATTATAAAGCATGCATCTGCAAAAACTGAAGAATGTTGCAAGATAAATAAATAAATAAAATGAACTAGAGAAGGAATAACAAATCACTCCAGTATTTTTGCCAAGAAAACATTTAGACATGCCTGAAAAATAACTGAACAATGACAAAGGAATTGAGACAACAAAAAGGTAAATTATGAAGAATTTTTAGATTATAAGCCTTCCCACAGTGTGGCAGAGTAAAACAACTGGATTTAGAGTCAGAACATCCAGATTCAAGTCTTACATTTGTTTATTTTTCAATCATTTAGTCACATGGCCCCATGACCAGCTGTCCATGGGGTTTTCTTACCAAAAATACTGGAGTAGTTTGCCATTTCCTTCTCTAATATTATGCCCAAGGTCACACAGCTGCTAAGTGTCTGAGGTCAGATTTGAACATTTTTCCTAAGTGACTTTGGGCAAGGTATGCCATCTCTCTGATCCTCCATTTCCTCACCTTTAAAATAAAGGAATTGGACCAGACAGTTGCTAAAATCCCTTCCAGATATAGCTTTTATAGTGGTTCTATTTTCTGTGTACCTTCTATATAGAGGTTTCCCTTTTGGGCTACATCTAGAAACACTTTTCCCATAAAACCTAGTGTTGGGAGTGAAAGAGTTTCCATCTTGGGCAGTGGCTCTATCTATATAAGGAAGACCTTTCTGAAGTTGTGATTTATATATACATAAATATATACATATATATCTCAGGAAATCTCTGTCTTCTCACTCTCTGTTTCTTTACTTTCTACCAGTATCCTTCACACTATGGAGATTCCTCTAACCTACCACCCTTTCTTGACTTGTGAGTCTTTCGCCCAGACTGCCATTTCACAAGGCACCAAGGTGATGATTTTTTTGCTCTAGAGTCCAGGGGTCCTCAAACTACACCAGATGCAGGAGCTAAGGACGATTATCCCCCTCACCCAGGGCTATGAAGTTTCTTTATTTAAAGGCCCACAAAACAAAGGTTTTGTTTTTACTATAGTCTGGCCCTCCAACAGTCTGAGGGACAGTGAACTGGCCCCCTATTTAAAAAGTTTGACTGCGAGACTCTATACCTCTCTCTCTACTCTTCACTTCCCTACCATGATGTTCCCATGTGGATCTCCTCCCCTGATTTATATATCCATTGTCTTTCACAATTAAAATGTAAGCTCTTATGGGTATATGAATGTAATGGGATATTATTGTTCTTTAAGAAATGATGAACAGGATGATTTCAGAAAAGTTTGGAAAGACTTACATGAGCTGATGTAAACAGTATAAAAACATTATACACAGTAACAACAAGATTTTGTGATGATCAATTGATTCAAGGCAATCCCAATAGACTTTGGTTGAAAAATGCCAATCACATCCAGAGAGAAAGCTATAGAGACTGAGTATAGATCAAAGCATAGTACTTTCACCTTTTGTTGTTGTTGTTAATTTGCTTGCTTGTGTTTTCTTTTCTTTCTTTTAATTTGATTTTTCATGTGTAGCATGACAAATATTGAAGAATCGCACATATTTAACCTAGAGCGGATTGCTTGCTGTCATGGGGAGGAGGGAAGGAGAAAAATTTGGAACTTTTGCAGAAGTGAATGTTGAGGGGCAGCTAGGTGGCAAAGTGGATAGAACACCAGCCCTGAAATCAAGAGGACCTGAGCTCAAATTTGGTCTCAGATACTTACCTAGATGTGTGACCTTGGGCAAGTCACTCAACCCCAATTGTCTCAGCCAAAAAGAAAAAAGGGAATGTTGAAAATTTTCTTTGCATGTAGTTGGAAAAATAAAAAGCTATTAGCAATAAATTGTTTAAAAGGACTAAACAATAAAATGTAGGTTCTTTGAGAGTAGAGGCTTTTTTATTTTTATTTATATTCTCAGAATTTAGTACATTATTTGAAACATTTTTGTTGCTGTTGAATCATTTCAGCTGTGTCTGACTCTTCATGACCCCATATGAGATTTTCTGGGCCAAGATACTAGAATGGTTTGCCAAATTCTTTCTCCAATCCATTTTACAGATGAGGAAACTAAGACAAACAGGGTTAAATAACTTGCCCAGGATTATACAGTATCTAAATTTGGATATGAACATTTGCAGCATAGTATATTCTTAATAAATGCTTTCTTTATTTAGCTATAATGGTTCAGTGGTCTAAGAGGCCAAGATTTCCCCCATTTCCTCCTTCCTATACCTGCTCCTCTTCTGTCTCTCCCAAAGTAAAAGATGTTCATATTCTGATTGTTTGTGACTTAGAGAATTATAGAATTTTAGAGCTGGAAGGGTGTTAGCAGTCATATAGTCCAACTCCTCATTTTTATTCAGAAATTTGGGGTTAAAAAGGAGAATTGATTTGTCTGATACCACATGGCTTATGACAGAACCAGGCATAGAACTAAAGTTTTTTCATTCCTAATTGGAGACAGTGGAAGGTGTATCTTGAGGAATAATAGAATAGAAAGTTAAATAAGAAGCAGTGTGGCAAAGTAGAGAGAAACTGTGTCTCAGTGTCAGGACATCCTGTACAGCCAAGTGACACTAACACATTAGCTAAGATGGCCCTGGCAAGTCACATTCTCAACTTTAATGCACCTCTGTTAAAACTCTAAAATCAGGTTGTAGAACAAGTGTTAATATGCATTGGTAGAGGCAGTTTCTTCATCTGAGATTCCTCTTTAATGATGAACAAAGAAATCACAAGTGCAGACCAAAAAAAAAAAAAAAAGGTTGGACAGGAAAAATAGAGGCTAACTGTAGAAGAATTTGAGTGTCATTTTCAAGAGACTGGGCTTTATTCTGAAACTAATGAAGAAAAGCAAGAGGGATTTTTATGTCCTATTTTTACATTTATTTATAATAGTAATAATAATAGTTAATACACACATATATAAATATATAGCTATAGTATTTACTATGTTTCAGGCACTGTGCTAAGCTCTTTTTTTCATTATTTAATATTTTATTTTTTCCCAGTTATATGCTAAGCAATTTTTTTAACATTTGAGTTCCAGATTTTCTCCTTTCCTCTCTCCCCCAATGAGAAGATAAATATGAAATCATGCAAAACATTTCCATAAAAGTCATGTTGTGAAAAAGAAAAAAAAACTCAAGAAAAATAAAGCAAAAAAAAAAAAAAATGTATGCTTCAGTCTGTATTCAGACACAATCTGTGTCTTCTCTTGGGATGGATAGCATTTTCCATCACAAGTTCTTCAGAGTTGTCTTGGATTGTTTCTGTGCTAAACTTTTTGCACTTATTTTTGCACTTTATCCTGCAATCTGCAAGGTAGTTATTATTACTATCCCCATTTTATAGAAGATGAAACTGAAACAGATTAAGTGACTTGCTCAGAATCACATAATTACTGTGTTTGAGGCTGAATTTGAACTCCAGCCTCACTGACCCCAGATCTGATGCTCAATCCACTTATCTTTATATCCACCCTGAGAGATAAGGTAAATATTACAATAGGGAAAGCTCACTTTTCAAAAACTCAGCTATTTAGTAGTATGTCTGTCTGTGATAGAACAAAAACTAAGAAGAAAATAAGAAAGATCTTAAAGTAGTAAAAAGCCATATCGCATTTCACTTTATTCAGAGAGCTCCTTAGGCCTTCATCAGAGTAACATACAATTCTTACTCGTTCGGCTTGCTCTTCTTCAATAGATTAAAAGCAGTGAATTAGAGGGGAGAAAGTGAAGCACTTAAAGTAAGAAAGAGAAACAAAAACAAGAAGGGATAATTGACAACTAAGTATCAATGATGGAGACAAAACTACAAAAAGCATATAAAAGAATGTAAAAATTGCATCCAGTCTGGAACGAATCAATATAGGGAAAATAATCTTTATACCTCCCATTAATCCTTGAGGGCACCTCGAATACATTATTCTCTCTTCAAATATTTTGGCACCTAATTCATAGTCTTCCTCTCCAATCTGGCCATGGTTTTCATTCACATTGACTATGATATACAGTCAGATTTATAGGGAAGCAGATTTCAGATCAAATCAATATTTGATTGGGGGGGGGGGGGGGGGGGGGGGGCAGGGCAGGAGAAACTTGCTAACACAATTTGCCTAATAAAATAAATAATGTATACAATAATGTCTTTTAGTCATAGAAAAGATCTGCTAGTGCATTGTTGATGGAGCTTAACTATGCAAACAATGTGGAATTCTAGGAAAGTATTTATACTATACCCCTTTGACCGACTGATACCTATATTAGTTATATACTCCAAGGAGGTTAAAAAAAGAAAGAGAGAAAGAATGTTCTTATTAGCACAAAATTATTTTAGAGCAGCAATTTTTGTAGTAGCAAAGAAATGGGAAGACAGTGAATACCAATCAGTTAGAAAATAGCAAATAAAATTGTGGTATATGAATGTAATGGAATATTATTGTACCATAAAATATTACAAACATAAAAAATTTAGAGAAACTTTGGAAGATTCATATTACTTGGTGCAGAGTAAAGTAAGTGGAACCTGAGAATAATTTGTATGAAGACCACAATAATATAAAGGTAAACAATATTGAAGCACTTAAACAATCTGATCAAGGCATTGACTAATTGAGTTCAGAAACCTGAAACATAACTGTTCTTTGCATAGTTGAGAGATTATAGTTGTGGAATGAGGCAGATGTTTTATTATATGGTCAATTATACTTTGCTAAAATGGAAAATTCTTCTTGAAAACAGTCATATAAAGGAAAAAACACGGATAAAATATTTTCTAAAAGAAACTTTTCCCCCCTGAGGCAATTGAGGTTAAGTGACTTGCCCAGGGTCACACAGCCAGGAAAGGAAGTGTTAAGTGTCTGAGGACACATTTGAACTCGGTCCTCCTAAATTCAGGGTTGGTGTTCTATCTACTATACTAATTAGCTGCTTCTAAAAGAAACTTTTTTTTTTTAAAGATTAGTATCTAGTTGGTATGTGAGGAGTTTTCCCTGAAGACCAGCAGCTATGGTATGAGGGCATGCTGAACTCTTTTCAGGACACCACTTTGGGTGTCCTCCTTTCACCTGTGGCTCCAGGAAGCTATAGCTTTCATAACAATTATACTCCAGTAAACCATCTAGACAGATGGGCTAACCCAGGTTGAGGATAAGTCTCAAACCTGTAGGTTACTTAGGGAGATGTCTACACCAAGTATGTAAAGACATCCCCCGGTGAAATGGGCAGATAAGAACAATTTTTTCCAACAAGTTATATATGAATTTCTAACCCTCCATCCCAATACAAAGTGAAGGGGAAATGTAGAGAATGCGAATCTTGCTTCTTTCCCTAATTTATAACTCTCAGAGAAGGAGTGGTCTGGGAAATACTCAGTGTGGATTTAGAACTTTGGGGATCTTATTTGCAAGGATAGTTTTATCAAAGCATAGGTCAGGAAAAGAAGAAAAAAAAAATAGACAAGCAGATCTCTATATTTTTGCTTCTGCTGCTCTGAGCTTCTGAGATCAGCTTTAGGATATCAAAAGATTTGCAAAAGATACCTTCAGGGAAAAGGAAACAGCCTCCAATTGGACTGAAATGAAGGCAGGAACCGAGTTAACCCTATCCCCTCAGGGTAAGAAAGAGAAATTGCTATTCACTTCAGAGAAAATGACCCCTCACACAAAAGTATCTAGAAGAATTGAGAGGCAGCAAGGAAAGGCAGATTGTCTATGTTGAAGAAAGCACATGATAAAAAAAAAAAAAAAATCAGTTGAAGGAAATGTGAAACTGCAGATTAAAAAAGAGAAGGCTTCAAAATTGTCTTCAAATACTTAAAGGACTGTTCCGTGGAAAAGAGGGTGGTATTTTTCTACATATCTAAAGAGGGAAGAATTAGTTCCAGTGGGTAGGACTTACAGTAAGATTCCACTTCAACATAAAGAACTTTATAGCAATCAAAACTGTAAAACCTGAAGCTGTGCTGTTTCATAACATAATGAGCTCCCCATTTCTGGAAGCATCCAAGCAAAAGCTGAATAACCACACCACAGAGATGCTATACAAAGTGTTCTTGAACTTCATCACTGACTAGACTAAGTAGACTTCGTAAATTCCTTCCAGTTCTGGACTCTCTAATCTTGTTGATTGTGATGGTCAGTTAGAGTGTAACTCTTCATGACTTTTCATGTCAAAGAAGATACTAGAGTGCTTTGCCATTTCCTTCTTTGTCTCATTTTACAGATGAGGAAACTGAAGCAAACAGGGTTAAGAGAGTTGCCCAGAGATACAGAGCCAATAAGTATCTGGGGTCAGATTTGAACTTGGGGAGACAAATGTTCCTGATTCCAAACCCAGTGCTCTATCCACTGTGCCAACCTAGCTGCCCCAATTCTAAGAATACAACTTTCCATCTCTTACCCACTAATACACATAGAACAATTGGGGAACAACATCAGACAGTGTATAATTAAGTGCTAAATTGTATTATATGGCTTCTAAGAAAAGAGGGGAAAAGGAAGTATTTGTGGTTTCCATCTAAGGAGACTTTCACCTGGAATCCAACCACACTGTATAGATTGGTGAACCTGTAGACTCACACATTGTAAAGGCCTAATTCAGGGTGTTGAGATGCTGTTGTGCATTCATTCAAAGATTTCAGTTTTCACTTTGGAAACTCTGAATCCCATAGAGAGTGACCTGAGTCTAGAGAAGGGTTAAATATGAGGGTTACAAATAGACAGTGAGTGGGTTAGCTTGTTATCCTATATCCTAGGGTTTGCCCAAAAAGGTGGATTATCAGTGCCTAGACATCTCCTCTAACTCTTTCCTTCCTGCTCTCCCTTCCTATTCCTTACCTTTCCAAACTGGATTTTGAAGAATGAGAAGAATTTGACTAGGTGAAAGGGAGAGAGGAGATTCCATGGGACAGAGGGAAGGGGAAATGTAGACCAAATATTATATACATTGTCAGATTCATATACTATATCAGATATATTAATTTAATTTTTTTTTCTTTGTCACAAGGGGAAGCTCAGTGTAAAGGGATGTCTGAAATTACTGTGATATAAAGCCAAAAGGCATCAATAAAATGTGATTCTAAAGAATGAGGATGACATTACTGCTGGAGAAAAAAACATAAACAATGGTAGAAATACAGGAATAAGAATGACATTTGAGGTCAGTGAGGAGATGAACCTAACAGAGGTAAAATGAGGGAAGAATAGAAAACAAAATGTGCAGACATATTTAAGAGTTAGCTCCATAAAAACTGAGATAAAAAGAAACAAATCAAATTTCTCCATGTTTCTACCTCAAACAGATCTCAGGGGAGTCTGCATTACTCGTTGTCGTTTATCTTTGTCCTTCATTCTAAAGGAGGACCAATGATATCATGAGGGATTTAAGTGAGACAGAGCTTGGCAAAGTCGACAGACTCACTCTCTCCTGCAGTCATTGAAATCCAGTGGCAGGACAGAAATCAAGACAAAAGGCAATGTCCCAAACAGTCAGTACTTAGCAAAATTGCTGTTTGAAAATTCACAACCTTCCTTCAGAGCCAGTACTCTTACCTATACATAAAATTCCATCTCTCATTTTCATATCTTTGAATAAACTATATCTACCCCCTTCTAACTCTCAAGTCACTCTCCTAATCCTCCCACCTTCTAGACTCTCTCAACAATTCATCTTGCCAAATACTTTGTATGTATTCTGTATACATCTTTTGTATTTACTTTTCTGTGAGCTCATTTTTCTCCCGACCACTATCATTGATAGATAGAACTTAGGTAGTTCCTATCATCATCATCATCATCATCATCGTTTATTAAGTATTATCTCCCTATTTTTGCTGCAAGTTCCTTGAGGTAAGGGACTACTTCACCTTTGTATATGTATCCCCAGTTTCTAGCACATAGTTGCTTAATAAATTCTTGTTGAATAAGTGAATGATTGAACCAAAAAAATCAAAAATCAAAATGAAAACTCGAGTTTGTACATAACAGGGATTGTTTCACGTAGAATCCTCTTGTTCTGGTTTCCTCTCTATATAAACGTTCATGTGTGTTCATTAAATTCAGATTAAAAGAAAAATTCGTTAGTGCGCTCATCGTCCTTACCAATTTAGGCTCCCAAAGGTGACTTTGGGCTCCTTCCAGAAGTCCACTCCACCCCGGAAGGATGAAGATTTTTCACCACAGGGAACACTTTAAAAAAAAAAAAAAAAAAAAAAGCCGACACCTGTTAGACTCGGGCTGATGACTTCCTAGTGCCGCCTCACTCGGGAATTTCTCTGCAGCTCTGAAGCTAACAAAGTCCCATCAATTTCTAAATCTTTCTAATGAATGAAAAGTAAATTTGAGCTGTCAGGAGGACTAGATTTGGTTAGGTGTGCTAGGTAAGAACCCAACTCCTGCAGGCTACGTCGGATATCACATCGGAGCATTTGCACTTGAAAGGGTTTATAAGTTCCTTAATTAACGACCATCCTCCGTCTCCACCACCCCTTCCCATGCTTACCCTCCATTCAGTGTGGCAAGCTCCTAAGTGCTTTTGCTAGAGATTTATTTTTATCCTTCTGGTGGATAAGAAACATTAATGAAACCATTGTAGACTCGAGGTGGGGGGAGGGAAAGAGTGGGCTCCGCCCACTAAAACCCCGCAGAGGAAAAGCCACGGTGGAGGTTGATTACTAAATGGATACTTAGATAAGGAGGATCATCAGACCTGTCTGGTAGGCATTTAAAACTATGGAAAATATATAAGAGCATAATATATGGGATTAGGTACAGAAAGTCAGCCTGGCTTTCTTACACAGGACAATTAATGAAATCACTGTTCAAACATTAAGACCTTCCCTTCCTCCCTGAATTTCCCTTCCCCCTCTCCCCCAGATGGCCCACCCCTCAAATACACAATACTAGCCCAGACTCTGCTAACAATTTGGGTCAGTGCACTGTTTAAACTCCTAAGTGGAATCACTAATCTCCATTAATCTGACTATAAAGATGAGGCCTAATGCTTCCTACAAAAGCCTAGGAGTTGTTAATGCACACTTCTTCAGTGGACTATATTAAAATGCACCAGTTCCCATGACTGACTGATTCTTTGGGTTTGATCACATAGAATTAGTCCCTCCTGGTAAATTCTTCATTGTCCCTAGGTCTTTGTTTCCAGGAGTAGAATTTAAGGAATTCAGCTTTTAGCCTTTTGGACAGTTCCCTAATATCCAAACCAATTTACATTGCAATAATTTCTTTGCTAACTGGCCCCAAGACAGTGACAGAATACATTAAAGGATGACCTAGTCCCTATCACAGCAGCCCCAGCATCATCATTGGATAACAGATTCAGATCTGGAAAATCCCTTAGTAGTTATCTAGTCCAATTCCTTATCCCCCATTTTTACAGAAGAGGATATCAAGACTCCTAGAAAGAGTAAGTGATTTGTCCAGGGTTTTGCAGGTGGTCAGACCTGGGATTCAGGCTGAAGTTCTCTGACTCCAGATCCAAAGGTTATGCCCCTATCCACAGTGCCTTTCATTGACAGAAGAGGCAGGAAGCATACCCGAGGACATCTATGTTAAGCTCAAAGTCCTGGTTATAGGGATCACAGTTGGCATCACTTGGTCTTGAATTTATAATCCAATACAGGAAAAAGTAGGCTGTCTAAATTTGGAAAATGTGTTTGCATAGCTATGGCAAGAGCATACTGGGGACACAGTCCTGAGGTTCCAAAAAGTGGTAGGTATGTCCAACTCATTGTGGATTCAGCTCACTAATATCTCTTTCGGAAGTCATGAAATAAGACTTTGTCTCATTGCATTCATCTGGGAAATGGATGCCTTCTCAAAGATTTAGGCTCTAAAGCTTTTGAGAAGTGTTGTGGAAAAATCCACTTGAAAAACTTAAGACAGCCTGGTCTTATGGGTATATCATGAATTTGGGGATGGAAACTTTCAGTTCTATTCCTGAGTGATATAGTTGTATCTTTAAAACACTCAGTAGAGATGGAAAACAGATGTTGGCCTTTGACAAAGTGGCATAAATTAGTGAAACTGAACGTTGGTATTCCTCCACTTCCCCCGTTTTCTGCCCTTCTCTTTCTAATTAGTGCTTCATACCAACAAGTTCCCATGCCCTCAGAAAGACCTGTGCATTAACCCCACCTCTTAGATTGTCTCTCCATGAAACACTGCCCTTCCTTCTTCTCCATTCAAAACTTACTCCTCTTATGTTTCATATCTCCAGGCTCTCTGCTCTCTGTAAGGTGTGTCCAGAAATCAAGAAGATCTGGGTTTACATCCTCCCTTTCATACTTAAAATTTTTTGATCCTGAGGAAGTCACTAAATCTCTTGGAACCTATTTCCTTATTTTTAAAGTAGGGGACAATAATGTTTCTTGACTTTCACTTGGTTGCTAGAAGAATCGAATGAGATAATATAAGAACATAAATGATATATAGAAAATTCACAAACTTTAAAATGCTACAAAATGTTAATTATTATCACTATTATTAATCTGATAGCCTAATCTATATGTACAATAGTATTAATGCCAAATCCTTAACCACACCAGGGGGTGGCAATGAAGGTTAATTAATAAGGAAATTAACTAGAAAGAATCTTCCTAAAATAAAGGGGTTTGGTCCAAATCATAATCTGAAAAAGAAAAACACAATTAATCCACAATTCAGGGGCAGGGTTGGGCAGTCCGAGCAGTAGCAGGAAAGGATTTTATAGAAGTCCAAGAATATTCACTACAAAGAAGACAGAAGGCATCAGGACTTGTGTCAAAATGAGCAAAAAGTCTAAGGTGTTAGACTCGAGCTTGTTCTTCCTTCATTCTGATGAGTTTGAATTCTACTTTTGGCATGTCCTCTACTCTTACAGAGGCAATATGCCATAGCAGATAGCGCACTAGACTTGGGATCAGGAAGCCAGGTTCAAATCTTATCTTAGATGTTTACTGGTTATATGAACCTGAGAAATTCATTTATATTTTCTATATCCCAATTTTCTCATCTATAAAATGAGGCAACTGAACTTGATGGCTTCTGAGATCCCTTTAAGATCTAAACATTATGATCTACATCAGGAAAATGGCAACTTGTCTCTACCAGAAACAGTTTTCTTAATGTTGTCAGTGAGTTCTCTTGCACAGACATTGCCATCAGTCTACATGGCAAATTTCTGTCCTTCCAGTAACATTAGTGTGTTATAAGAAGGTGCTTCAATGCCTTCACCAACAGAATCTAATTGTTTTCAAGAAGGGACTTACTAAAAACAATTTTCATCAAGAAGGGACCTACTTCCTTCACTTTTCCTCAAATTAAAGATCTTCAAGAGAGGTAAAAGAGGACAGTTAGGAAAAGGGTTTCCTGATAATAGAAGATACAAGAGATACTGACAAGCACTAGAGCAGGAGGGAGGGAAAGAGCCTGACATGGAGAAGTGGCTCAGAGCTAGCACTTGCATGCCTTCCTATTCATTGATTTAGTGTATGATAGCAAAACAGCCATGTCATCAGTTCTGTTCCCCCACCCATTCTCAAAAGAAAGACCAAGATCAGTTAGGGAAGGATGACTGTAGTGGCAAATTTTAAAATTGATTATTCTTTCATGGTCTCTCATTTAATTGGATGAACACTCCATTTCACCCAAAGTCCAGTGAAAGATTTCAGACACTATGGTAAGCAGATAGTAGGAAAAAGTTGGGATCAGAGGAGTCTTGTGAATCTTATAGTAACATTGTATTTCTGGGTGACTGCCCAGAACCACAATTAGCACAGAGTAAATAGAGCTTTGCCTCAGAATTCCAACATCTGAAGGTGAAGATTTCCTCCCTAGAATGGAATATTTCCTCCCTGTGAAGATCACCATTCCTATGCCTTATCTCCTCATCCTTTCTGGTCCATGGAGCAATACAGCAACTACTCCTAAACCATATAAAGATACCTCTCTTGCAGGGTCCTTGTCTCTAACTCCTTTGACAACTCTCTTTCCTGACACAATTGCAATTATAGTCTAATTCTGTTATGTATTGTTGCCACCAGATCCCCCTATACCTCAGTTTAATCCCCAGACAAAAACAATCCAAAATATGATATTGTGACTCTGCTTCTGTAAAACTAGCTGACACTGAAAATTAACTGATAATCATAGCATTGTAGAGAGCCAAATTAATTTACAGAACATGCTTTTTGAGACCAATTAACTATCAGTCAACAAATATTTATAAAGATTTAACCATGTGGTAGGCACTGGATTAAATGTTAAAGATCCAAAGAACGTCAAAAACATAGTCCCTTCCCCAAGGAGCTCATCCTCTACTAAAGGAGACCACATGCAAATGACTATGCATATGCAAAATACAAAGATGTAATTGCTTTTGCAGCCCAAATTAGTTGATTCCTTACTTTCCATTTCATTTGATACCTTGTAAACATTATCATTGATATCATCACAGTCACAATAACTTGCACATAAAGAATATTTTCATTTAATCTCATTTGATCTTTACATTGAAACAGTCATTATTATCCCCATTTTACAAATGAGAAGACTATAGATCAGAAAGTAGCTTGTCCAGATTCATAAAGCTAGTTTGTGGCAGTCTCAGGATCAAAAATCAGATCTTCCATCTAGTCTACTACTCTACATTACCAAGTTGTGGTACAGTCCTAGATAATTATACCAGATAGCCTTTATGAATATTAGGAGACATCAGAATCAGAAGCTCTTCAGAGATCCAAAATCATCTTCAGTCAGAGAGAAAAAGAGTAATGACAATTTGTTAGCCTAAAGAGCCAGATGAAATTCATACTTACACTTCATACAACTGACAATCAACTTTAGCCATCTAAAGTACAATATTTAATTTCAGCCGATTTAAAGATTTCCATTGAGTTTGGTATTTGCTGAGAGTGGTGCAATCATCATTTGTGAAATGTGTGGAAATATATCAATTCTAATTGTGTAAAGCTAACTTGTCTTTCATCCCATAGTATCCAGTGGCTATATATCCAGTGAAAGAGACAAGTTTAGTTTTGCCAAAAAAAAAAAAAAAAAAAATCATTGTCTCTTATGGAAACCTTTAATGCAAACTGTTTAGCAAGAGATGCTGCATTTTTCATTATCCTGTCCACATTCCTTAGAAAAATGTTACATTGGCTCCCTGGGCAGATCTGTGATTAAGGACAATATTCATCTTGTCTATAACATCACCCAGGCACAACGAGGAATAAGAATATGTATTAGACCATAATGGGGAATAAAGGTGTGATAAGGGGCATGGAGGAGACAGCTTACTGAGAATCTTGACCATTGAGCTAAGAAGTCTAGATATGATCCTTTGAGTGATAGAGAACCATTTTAGGTTCTTGATCAGGGAAGTCACAGACATAGAAACTATAAAATTTTACAATGTTTAACTTCAAAGGTCAAGTGCAGGGCTTCTTAAATTTTTTCCACTTTCGAACCCTTTTCACACAAGAAATTTTTACATGACTGAATATATGTATATAAAATAAGTATACAAATCAAACATTTACTGATAATATTTTGAGATTCCCATATTCAGTTATGTGACCCTTTGGTCTAGTGAAGGGGGTAAAGAAAATGTTTTTTAAAAACCTTATAGAAGGGGGCGGAGCCAAGATGGCGGAGAAGGCACACGCCACTTTCTAAGCTCTTCTTTTACCCTCTTTATCAATATTTTATCAAGCCTCAAAAATAGTCTTGACTGCTACAATTCGTAAAGATAAGAAGTAGAACAACTCACCAGCCGAAGAAAATCTGCAGTCTCACCAAAAAAGGTTGGTTCCGGGGCCAGGGGGGAGATCAGCGTAGACTGGGAGAGAAATTAGGTTCTGAGGAGAGCCTCAAACCAAAAGTGAAAGCACAGATCTCAGCACAAACCCGCAGCCCCAACCCACAGTACGGGGCTTTTCCTTGGGGCAGTTGTGATCCTGCACGGCAGGAGGGCACAGCCCGGGTTAGCCTCTAATCTGCGCAGTGGGGGGCTCAGCTTGGGGCCATAGAGCTTTCCCAGGGTTGATTTGTCGGGCAGAGACGCTGGGGCAGAGTTCCGGGCAGAGTTCTGGTAAAATCGGGCGGTCTGCGGTCAGCTGCTAATACTCAAAGTCCCACAAGAGGCTCTGGCCTGGGGCAGTGACACTTTCACCCCTTGGTCTCTAGCCGAGGGCAATCGCTAACCCACACAGCCCAACTGGGCACTTCGATAGCTCGGCCAGTGCTGAATCCACTTCCTGTTGGGAGAAGGGAAAACTCTCACTCAGAGCACTCCCATACCTCAGAACCGGAAACCGGTTTACATCTCTCCTGTTCTGCAGAGGAAGCTGGTAACCCCCTTGCCTAGGAGATATACCCTAAAGGCTTTAAAACATGAATAAAAAGATGAAAAGAACGATCCACAGCTTCTATGCAGAAAAAGAGCAGATCAGCAAACCTCAAGAGACCTCAAACAGCAAACATGGACCAGATTGTCCTCCTTTACATGATGCTCTCATAGAAGAGACCATTAAAAATCTCAAAAGAGAGTTAGAAGATAAATGGGGAAAGGAAAAAGAAGCCTTACAAGAGAGCAACAACTTCCTGAAATACGAATTGGAAAAGATAAAAAAATTCCCAGGAAATGCAGGGAAACAAAATTTGTGAATTGGAAAAAATAAAAAAATCTCAGGAAAGTAAGAATTGTGAATTGGAAAAAATAAAGAATTCACTAGAAAGTAGGATTTGTGAATTGGAAAAGACAAAGAACTCGCAAGAAAGTAGGATCTGTGAACTGGAAAAAGAAAATAATTCACTAAAAAAAAAAATGAGTGAAATGGAAAAAAATTCCACAGACCAAAACAATACATTTAAAAACTCAATTGGACATATACAGAAAGAAGTAAAAAAAGCAAATGAAGAAAATAATTCTTTAAAAATTAGAACTGAACAAATAGAAACTAATGATGCATTGAGACAGCAAGAATCAGTCAAGCAAAACCAAAAAAATGACAAACTGGAAAAAACCATGAATTATCTACTTGCAAAAACGACAGACTTGGAAAATAGATCTAGGAGAGATAATCTGAGGATTATTGGACTTTCCGAAAACTATGATGAAAAAAAGAGCCTAGATACTATTTTACAAGAAATCATCAAAGAGAACTGCCCAGATGTAATAGAATCAGAAGGTAAAATAGGCATTGAAAGAATTCATCGAACACCTTCTGAAAGAAACCCTAAAATAAAAACCCCAAGGAATATTGTGGCCAAATTTCAGAACTATCAGATTAAGGAAAAAATTTTACAAGCAGCCAAAAAAAAAAAAAAACAAAAACAAAAACAAAAAACCTTATAGAAGGGGCAGGTAGATGGTGAAATGGATAGCGTGCCAGCCTTGAAATCAGGAGAACCTGAGTTCAAATTTGACTTCAGACACTTAATACTTCCTAACTATGTGACCCTGGGCAAGTCACTTAATCCCAATTGCCTCAGGAAAAAAACAATTTATATAAGATTAATCATTAGGGTTTATATGAATCTTTATGGTCTTTATGGTCCCCACTTCTTTATCCTAGAATCAATTTAATATTACCATAGAACTCACAGTAAAGAGATCTGGATTCTATTTCTACCATTACCTTAGATAAATCAAGAAGAAATGAAGGATTTTAAATTTCATTGTGAGAAGATTAAATCAGATGATTCTCAGGATCCTTCCAGCTTTGAAATTCTATGATCTAATTTCTATAATAGTCCTAAAGCCATAATAGGATCTTCATAATATATACTGTGTCCACTGGAACACTGCTCTGTAATTAACAAATTTCCTATTATCGTACACCACTTCCTCTCATGCTCTTTCCATCTTTAGAGCACTCACTAAATCTTGTCTCCCTCACAGCAACACAGCTTCCTTCACTACCTTCATAGTAGTAGCTGCATTTTGACTCATACCCCTAGAATTACCCGTGTGTGTGTGTAATATTCTCTCTAAAATGTAATCTTCTCTGTTGAGGTTTTCACGGGATCTCTGGAGGCAGCCTTTGTTTCAGTTCAGTAATCACTACATAAGTACAGCCAGGGGTTAAAATCCAAATCCTTTATTGTCTCCTTCAAAGTCTTGTCTCCTTCATCTGGGGTTCGGCTAGTTTTTCTGGAGGCCTTCCCGATTTTGATTTCAGTGGAGAAGAGTAGGAGGAGAGCCTGCCACCACTTCTCTGTCTTTCCTAGTTCTGATTCTGGCTGAGCTTGTCCGAGCTTATATGGTCTCTTACCAAAGGTGTGAATCTTGTGGAACTATAGTAAGTACTAAGTACATGTACTGAACTAGAGAACTGTTAATTAAGCACCATGTTAAACAACCACTGTTTCCTCAATTCCACTTAGTACCTTGTCTCAAGTTCTGGCCCATAACATCTCCTTGTAGGATTAAATCAATCATACTGAACCATGCTAAATCAGATAACTATTGTCTCTGCCAATTCTGCTGATTTAGTACTTTGTAAGAATCCTTTGTTTCAAGCTCAGAGTTCTGGCCCATAAACGTGTGTGTTTTAGAAAGTAGCAGAAAGTCAGAATATTTTTTATTTCCCATTATCACTTACAGACTCTCCCTCTTCCTCACTCAACAATATCTCTTTGAGTTCCATGTTATACAAATTTGCATCTAATCTAGATTCTGTTGGCTAATGATCCCTAGGCAATTCTCTCTCCTTTAGGATATTTCAACATACACGGTAAATTCCCCAAAATAATCCTAACTTCTCAGTTCTCAATCTATTCAAATCCCATGACATACTCTTCCACTCCAGCTCAGCTATGCTCAGGAATGATCATACTTTGATCTTACCATTAATCACAAATAAATCATCTCTACATTCAAAAAATCTGAAATTCTTTTTATCTGATCTTACCTTTTTCAATTCTTCCTAAGTCTTACTCCTCCTTAAACCTGTTCTTCATTCTCAACCTAACCTCCATTCCTTTCTTCCTTCTCAATTTCAACCAACCAGTTCAACTGTACATTGTCCTTTTCAATCCATTCCCTTGTTCTTTTACCCTGCTGCCAATCATGCCTTGCCAAATCCCAACATTGAATCTATTGTACCATTCTAGCTCACTAAATGAAATTATGAAACAGAGTTCATTGGATCTCTCACAAATTTATGCTGCTAATCTTAATTTGTCCCTTACTTCAGCAAAATAATTCTACTATCTTTCCTAAATCACTCTCTTTACCACTCACCATAGCAATTATTCCAAACCTTTTTGTTTCCTCTAGCTTTTCAGAATACTACTTCACAAACATTCTCAGTTAAGGCCTCATTTTGCATTTTTTTTTAAGTTGAAAACATTCACTAAGACTTCCCTCTTCTCTACTTTTTTTTCATTTGGTAAGACTTACTTGTCTACTTTTTTTTCATCCCACATCCTTCTACAGAAGCATCTTGTAGGACAATGGATAGAGTTCTGGATGTGGAGTCAGGAAGATCTGAATTCAAATCCAACCTCAGATACTTGCTAGCTGTATGACCCTGACCAAGTCACTTCATTTTGTTTCCTAAATAATAATATCACCATCTTGCAGGATTATAGTGAGGATCAAGTGAGATATTTATTAAAAAGCACCTAGCAGATACAGGTACTAAGATGACTTATTCCTTCTGACATCATCATCCACTATCGCCAACATCTCTAATACTACAGTATTAGTGCTAGGTAGTGCAGTAGATAGAATGCTGGCCCTGAAGGCAAGAAGACCTGAATTCAAATCCCACCCCAGACACTTATTATCTATGTTATCTTGACTCAATTTCCTCAGTTGTAAAGAGGGAATAGTAATAGGACCTATTCCCAGTGTCGTTGTGAGGTTAAAATTAGATTTTTGTAGTGCTGACACTAAACCACATTGTAAATACAATATAAATTCTGATTGTGATTTTGCCATATGATGCTCATGGTAATGCTCAGAGATGATCCTTCCACTTGTCAAGGCCAGTGTTTTTACCAGTCTCTTTGATTGCATGCCCCACCACCCCTACTTCCTAATCTTCAATCTCTCTCTACTAAATCCTTCCCTTTTGCCCAGGAACTTGCTGAAGTTTCTTCTAACTTTTAAAAAAAGAAAAGAAAATCCTTACTAGATTCTATCAAGTTCTCCAACTATCACCTTACATTTTCCATCTTCTTCTTAGCAAAACTCCTTGAAAGTCTATTATACATCTACTCTTTATTTTGTACATGTCATTTTTATATTCACGGTCTTTTCCCCATTAGAACATTAAGGTCCTCGAAGACAAGCACTGGTTTGCTGGTAGTGACAGTGTTCTTTTTGTGGTGGTGGTGGTGTTGTTATTTCAACATACACCTGGCTCAGCATAGTGCCTGACACATTATAATGACATTGCAAACTTGTTGATTGGTTGGTAATTAATAACTAAATATTAATAATTTTTAATTGCCCAGTTATTCCTTTTAACATAACTTTGTCTAGTGATTTTAAATAACTGGGTTCAGGTTGCGTCTATGGATGATAGAGCATTGGAGGGAAGTACAAATGAAAAATGTTTATGGAAAGCCCAAGGTAAGGCTCAGAGGCACGGTCTGCACTTAACTCAGCACCATTGTGTCCAGGTATTAAAAATTGTTGGTAACTTCTCACCAGGGATTTCCCAGCAATGAGTGATCTTTACTCCTCAGAGCTGCTCTCATGGGTCCTCCGAAGGCTGAGTTAAGGATTCTCCAGGTAGAAAAGTCATCAGAGATTCTATGCTTCCTTTCAGTTGATTTTCCCTTGGGGGAACCCAGGTCTAAGAAGAAAACACTATGGGAAATGGACAGAAAGCAGAGCCATCCAGTTGTCAAACAATTTCTGGGACCAGGAACTTACACCTATTTTCATGTCTCCCCCATCCACTAGAGTTCCCTAGCTCCAAGGGGGGAAAGGGAGTATCCCTGACTCCCAGCCTATCTCAAGCAAGAGAGAACCTGGAGAAGAGGGGCTCCCTTTGTTAAAAAAGCATTGGCCTTTCAGCCATTCATCATGCATCTAAGAGCGCTTATTAATGCCCTGTCAATTGCTTATAGTGAAGGCAGCCTGTCAGCTGCCCTCCCAGTTAGCTGTGTGCAAACACTGGTGATTAAGCGCCAGATTTAACATCCTCATGAATATTTAAGAGGCTGTTTTTGAAAGTTTCCTGTCCTTTTACACTAATAGCCCCATTAAAACCTGTTTACAAGCCAGTCATGAGAGTAACTGCATGCACTTAAAACACAAGAGTGTTCCCCCAAGAGGAGCCCTCCAACCACGTGAAGATGGCAGCTGATCAATACAATGCTTAAAGTAAGACTGTCTGCCTGCCCCCAGTGGAACCAGGACCCCAGAGGCAGACATAAAGAGCTGGCAAGAACCCAACTTGTTAATTAGACCAGCAAAGGGGAACTGGGGGTGGGGGTGAACCCCAGACATTGGCCTGTCCTCCTCACTGTCCGAGCCGACCCTTGCTCCCACTGACTTTTTAGAAATTGGTCAGGAGATGTCAACAAGAACTAAATGAAGCCATTTGCAAATGTTCAACCTTCAAGTTCCTACTCTCCTCTCTCTTCTTGCTCCCATACTCCATCACTGACACACCTGTTCTGTAGCCTATTCTCTGAAGGTCTATCTATCAAATAGGTATTTTGAGGTGTGGATGATAAGATCATGAGTAATAAACACTCTTAAGATTATCCATTGTTAATAAAAGGAAACTCCAGAAGTAACGAAAAAAAAATTTTCAGATCTCATAATAAAGCTTTAATGATTGGCATTGGGACAATCTGGAGTTGAAGAGGGGTAACATGTTTGATGAAGCGGGGTAGGGGTGGATGGGGGAAGGAGGAGGGGGTGAGAGGGCAGGATGAATATTGGACTTTCCTGTTAACCTTTACATCATGTCATGTAGTGAGCTGCTTAATGGAGGCCATGAGGCTTTATGGAGAAGGTGGAATTGAGGGACTGGGTATAATGCAAAGTACAAAGATGGAAATATACAGGATATATTTGGGGAACAATCCATTTTGACTAGAGGAAAGAGTATTTATCAGCACAGAATATGGGGTAACTGATGAGTTTGAAAAAGTTAGACCAATATTTATCAGGATCTTACAGGAAGTAAATTCTCTTTAGATAGGGTAACAGACTAGATGACCACTGAAGTGCCTTCTAACTCTGAGATTCAATGATGCAATGAAAAAGGAATAGTTTGAATTAAGGTTGAGAAGGCATGTCAAATTATAAAGAGGGCCTTAAATGACAACCTAATAAACTTAATCATTTGGTAGACAATAGAAAACTACTGAAGGTTTGTGAGTAGAAAAGTTAAACAAGATAAGAGATTATAAAAATATTCATTATTTAATACTAAAGCTACTTGCCTATTGGATTGGGATACTCAAAATGGGAAGTCCTCAAAGGAAAGGACAACGGTTTCCTCCTTTATTTTCAATACATAAAAGCATTCAATTGATTTTTGGTCACCCAGAATTTTATTTTGAAATAAAATATATGAGGTAGTAGTCATTTCAATATTAGGAAAACTATCAACATAATTGATCATATCAATAGCAAAACCAAAATAAATCATATGATTATCTTAATAGATGGGAAATAGTTTTAGCCAAATGTGGGATCCATTCCTAATTAAAAACATTAGATAATTTCCCTTAAAATGATAAGTAGTATGTATCTAAAATCATCAGGAAGCAATATCTGTAAACTAAAAACCTTCCTAATAAGATCAGTGGTGAAGCAAGAATGTCTTTTTTATCACTATTAAATATTGTACTAAAAATGTTGGTTTTAACAATGAGAGAAGAAAAAGAAAATGAAGGCATTGAGACAGGCAATAAGGAAACAAAACTATTATTCTTTGTAGATGATATAATGATATGCTTAGAGAATCCTAGAGAATCAAACAAAAAACTACTTGGAATAATTAACAATTTTAGCAAAGTTGCAGGATACAAAATAAACTCACAAAAAATCATCAGCATTTCAATATATTACCAATAAAAGCCCAGCAGTAAAGGATGGAAAGAGAAATGCTATTAAAAATAACTGTAGACAATATAAAATATTTCAGAGTCTACCTACCAAGAAAAATCCAGGAACTTATATGAACACTGGGTATAGACTGACATCTTACATCATATACCAATACCAAGAAGTCAAAATGTGTATATGGTTTAGACATAAAGGGTAATACCATAAGCAAATTAGGAAAGTAAGAATAATTTACCTGTCAGGTCTAGGGAGAAGAGAAAAATTTATAATCAAACAAGAGATAGAGAGCATTATGAAATGTAAAATGGATCATTTTGATTATATTAAATAAAAAGGTGTTTGCGCAAATCAAATCTATGCAACCAAGATTACAAGGAAAGCAAAATCTGGGAAACAATCTTTATAGCATGTCTCTAATAAAGACCTCATTTCTCAAATATGTGGAGAACTGATTCAAATTTTTAAGAATGCAAGTCATTCCCTAACAGGTAAATGGTCAAATGATATGAACAGGAAGTTTTCAGATAAAGAAATCAAACCTATCTATATTCATATGAAGAAGTGCTCTAAATCATTATTAATTGGAAAAATGTAAATTAAAACAACTCTGAGATACTACCTCATACCTATTAGATTGACTAATATGACAGAAAAGGAAAATGATAATGTTGGAGAGGATGTGGGAAAAAAGTTGTGATCTGATCCAACCATTCTGGAGAGTAGTTCAGGATTATGCCCAGAAAACTATAAAACTGCACATTCTTTGATCCAACAATATCACTGCTAAGTCTGTATCCCAAAGAGATCACTAAAATGGGAAAAGGACTTATACGTACAAAAATGTTTTAGCAGCTTTTTGTGGTGGCAAAGAATTGGTAATTCAGAGGGTGACCATTAATTAGGAGAACGGTTGAACAAGTAGTGGTGTATGAATGTAATAGAATACTATTGTGTTAGAAGAAATGACAACTAGATGTATATCAGAAAACCTGGAAAGATTTATATGAACTGATGCAAAGTGAAGTGGGCAAAACCAAGAGAAATTATACAGAGTTTCAACAATATTGTGCAATAATTAACTATGAATGGCTTAGCTCTTCTCAGCAATAAATACAATGATCCAAGACAATTCCAAAGAACTCATGATAGAAAGTATCATTCACATCCACACCACTTTCACTTTATTTTTTCAAATTTTTTAAATATGTTTGTTTCTTCTTTCATAACACAACTAATATAAAATATATTTTATATGATTATACATGCATAACCTCTATTAAATTGATGACCATCTTAGAGAGAGGGACAAGAGAGTAGAGAAAAAGAGAGGGAAATAATTTGGAACTCAAAAATTTTTAATGAATTTTTAAAATTGTCTTTCCATGAGATGGAAGAAATACTTTAAAAATATATACTCTGTATATATAAGGACCTTCTAGTCTGAATTCTGGGCTTTCTACAATGTTTAGATTTCTCAAATAATCTTTCTGAGTGACATTTCATTATGCCTATTTAGACAGAGCTGAAATGTCAAGAAATCAATGAGGATTTTATTTTGTAAACAATCTGATTATACGATCCATACAATCAAGTCACATATTACTCTTATAATTCATTGGATCCAAGATCCCATCAATACATGTACTCTCTCCAACCATATACTTTATATGCCACTCATACCTTCTCAACTGGTATGACCCTTGTGCATTCCATCCCTTAAATTTTCTATTAAGCATCTACTCCCTATACTGTTTAACATACTTAAAATGTAATACATTCAGAATGCATAAAATAAATATTGACAATTGGAAGTGAGTTTTTTTTGAGGTAATCTGTTGTATGTATAATGATGATATAATGATGCAGAGGAGAATTTTGGGAAGATGGTAGAATACAGCCAGAAATGATGTGACACCTAAATTCCCACATAAATAATATAAAATAATACTTCAGAGAAAACTTTGAGCAGAAAAATTAATTTAAAGCTAGAGTAAAGTAGTGGTCCTCCTAAAACAACGTCAGGGGGGGAAAACCCCTATCTCCTTAGGTGGTGTTTTAATCTAATTGAAATGCAGATACCTTTGGGCAGATACTGACAAATCCAGGAACAACAAGCCTTCTGGGTAGCTGTTTAGGCTGCAGCCTCAGCTTCAGGAGCTTTCACCTCATCTCCAGCATGGGAGTCTGACAGCTAGCTGATCAGAGTAAAATGGCAGCACCCTCTACAGGTACTGAACACTGGGCTGTGGACAAGGAGAAACAAGTGCATGCTGGATGAGTGTGATCATAAAGGGTGGGGATCTTGCTGACTTGTGACTTGGAAGCCTTGGTTTTGGTTCCAGGTCAAGAGGACTTCAGGAGGGAGCCTAGAGAACAAGAACATCTGAGGTGACAACACTGCAGGAGGCCCTGGTCATGACTAAGGAACAGTGACTAATACCTGAGATCAGGCCCCCAAACAGAGCTGAGAAAACAACAGCACAAAGAACTCTGAAGTCTGAGATAATGTCTGCTACACCTTGGGAGTAGAACTCCATTTTAACACAAAATCCACAGACAAGAAATAAGCCACTTTTTAAAATAAATGAATAAAAATAATAGCTAAGCAAAGAAGAAAGATCCCAATCAAAAATAACTATAGTGATAGAGAAGATCTGGATTCAAGCTCAAAAGAAGATGATGTTTTAACTTCAGAGAAAAAAGCAAAATGATCACAAAATCAAAAAGAGTTTTTAAAAGAACTTTAAAAAAACTTTAAAAATCAAATAAGAGAGGTTGAGGAAAACAGAAAAATAAGAGTAATGCAAGAAAATGAAGAAAATTATGAAAAGAAAGTCAATTATTTAGGAGGGAAAGAGATTCAAAAACTTACAGAAGAAAATAATTTCTTTAAAAAATAGAATTGGGCCAGGGGAAACTAATGACTTCATAAAACACCAAAAAAAATTTTTTTAAATCAAAAGAATGAAAAAAATAAAAAAGAATCCAAAATATCCCATTAGAAAAACAACTGACCTGGAAAACAAATCAAGGAGAGACAGTATAAGAATTGTTGGAGTACCTGGAAGTTATGATTAAAAAAAAAAGTTTAAATGCTAAACTTCAAGAGATTTTAATGCTTTAGAATGAGAGGGTAAAATAGAAATCAAAAATAGAAAGAGATCCCAAAATGAAAACTCACAGGAATATCAAAACTAAGTTTCAAAGTCCCCAGGTCAAAGGGAAAATAGTACAGACAACAGACTGGGGAAGGGGAACAATTTAAATACTGTGCAGCTACAGTCAGAATAACACAAGATTTAACAGCTTCTACACTAAAAGATCTAAGGTCATGAGACAATCTATCTCAAAGAGCAAAGGAGCTGAATTTACAAACAAGAATAATTTATTCAAAAAAGCTACTATTATTCTGGGGGGTAGAGGGATGGATCTTTAATGAGCTAAAGGATTTTGGAATATTTGTGAAGAAAATACCAGAATTAAATGGAAAATTTGACTTATTGGACTCAGGAGAATTGTAATAACGTAAACAATAAGACCAATTATAAAAAACTTAATAAGGTAAAAATCTTTACCTTTTTGTGGAAAAATATTATCTGTAACACTTAAGACTATTAGCATTACTTGGGTAGTTTTTAAAAAAAATACATAGAAGGCTTTAGGGTTGGAGTATAATGGGATGACCCTAAAAAATTAAATTGGGGAGGGAGAGGTTAAATGGAGCAATTATCTATCAAAATGAGGGTTGAATGGAAAATCTGCTAAAGTAAAGGTTAGAGGGAGTGGAGATCTGGGAGTATTAGAACATTATTCTCAGCAAGACTGGATTAAAGAAGGAATAACATTTACATCTGTAAGAATATTAAAGTCTTCTTAAATTAAAAAGAATTAGGAAGATGAGGAGATAAGATAAGGAAGAGGTTCTCTGAAGGGTATGCACATTAAAGAAAAGGAGGATAAGGAGAGAGGATAAGTGAAGAATTCTTAGAAGGGGTTCAGTTTAGGGAGAGAGTGGTTAGAAAGAGAGAGAAGAATAAACAGTAACCAAAAAAACAAACAAACAAACAAAAAAATACACAACCAATAATTGTAACTTTGAATGTGAATAAGACAAATTCACCCATAAAATGGAAACAAAAAACAAAATGGATTAAAAATTATAATCTGATAATACACTGTTTACAAGAAACACATTTTTTAAAAAATAAGAGATACACATATAGTAAATTTTATTATGCTTCAACTGATGAAAAAATAAAAATCAAGGATAGCAATCATGATCAAAGACAAAATTAAAGCTAAAATAGGTTTAATTAAAAGAAATAAACAGGTAAGCTACATTATGATAAAAAGTACCATAGATAATGAAATAATACCAATTTAACACCAAAATAATACCAATAAATAATACCAAACTTAGATGCACCAAATGCTATAGCATCCATATTTTTTTAAAGAAAAGCTAAATGACTTCCAGGTGGAAATATACTACAAAATTATAATTGTGAGAGACTTCAATCTTCTCCTATCAGAACTAGATAAATCTAATTTTTTTTACTTTATTAAAGCTTTTTATTTTCAAAAACATACGTACAGATAGTTTTTCAACATTGACCCTTGCAAATTTCACCCTCTTTTCGCCATCCCCTCCCCTCCATGGCAAGTAATCCAATATTTGTTAAACATGTGCAATTCTTGTATACATATTTCTTCAATTATTATGCTGCACAATAAAAAACAGATAAAAAAGGGGAAAATGAGAAAGAAAACAAAATGCAAGCAAACAGCAACAAAAAGAGTGAAAATGCTATGTTGTGAACCATACTCAGTTCCCACAGTCCTCTTTCTGGGTATAGATGGCTTTCTTCATCATAACACCATTGGAACTGGCCTTAATCAGCTCATTGTAGAAGAGAGCTATGTCTATCAGAACTGATCATCATATAAACTTGCTGTTGCCATGTACAATGATCTCCTGGTTTTGCTCATTTCACTTAACATCAGATCATGTAAGTCTGTCCAGGCCTCTCTGAAATCTTCTGCTGATTGTTTCTTATAGAACAATAATTTTCCATAGCATTCATATACCATAATTTATTCAGCCATTCTCCAATTGATGGGCATCCACTCAGTTTCCAGTTTCTTGCCATTACAAAAAGGGCTGCCACAAACATTTTTGCACTTGTGGGTCCTTTTTCCTCCTTTATGAACTCATTGGGATACAAGCCCAGTAGAAACACTGCTGGATCAAAGGGTATGCACAGTTTGATAGTCCTTTAGGCAGAGTTCCATATTGCTCTCCAGAATGTTTGAATCAGTTCACAACTCCACCAACAAGGTATTATTGTCCTAGTTTTCCCACAGACCTTCCAACATTCATCGTTGTCTTTTCCTCTCATCTTAGCCAATCTGAGAGATGTGTAATAAAACCTCAGAGTTGTCTTGATTTGCATTTCTCGGATCAATAGTGGATAAATCTAATTTAAAAAAAAAAACAAGAAAGAGGTCAAGGAGAGCAATAAAATTTTAGATGAACTAGATATGATAGATATCTGCAGAGAATTGAATGGGAATATAAAGGTATACACTTTTTTCAGGAAAATGTTATTTTTATAAAATTAACCACATATTAGGGTATTAAAACTTTACAATTTAATGTAAAAAAAAAAAAAGCAAAAAATATTAAATGCAGCCTTTTAAATCGCAATGTAATAAAAGTATATTTAAGAATACGCCATGGAAACACAGGTTAAAATTAAGGAGACTAAATTAAATTAAATGGAGACATAACCTTAAGGAATGAGTGGGTTAAAAAAAAACAAGTCATAGAAACAATATATAATTTTATTAAAGATAATGATAATAATGAAACAACATATCAAAACCTATGGAATGCAGCAAAAATAGTAATCAAAGGAAAATTTATATATCTGAAAGCTTACACCAATAAAATAGAAAAATAATAAACCAATAAATCAGGAATATAAAAAAAGAAAACTAGAAAAAGAACAAATGTTAAAGTCCTACTTAAACACCAAATTGAAAATCCTAAAAATTAAAGCTGAGAATAATAAAACTGAATGTAAGAAAATCATTGAATTAATAAAAATAGAAATTGGTTTGGGGAGGAAAAATAAAATAGATAAATCTTTGATTGATATGATCAAAGAGAGAAGAAAACAAAATTACTAATATAAAAATTGAAAAGTACTAATATATTTCTAATGAAGATTAAATCAAAATAACTATTAGACAAATCATAATTTTCCTAATTATTTGCCAATAAATGTAATAATTTCAGTGAAATGGAAGAATATTTACAAAAAGATAAATTGCCTAGATTAATAGAAGATAAAATAGATTATCTAAATAAATCTATTTTAGAAAAGGAAATTGAAAAGGCATAAATTAGCTTTTTAAGAAAAAATATCAAGACCAGATGAACTTGCAAGTGAATTCTATCAAATATTTAAATATCAATTCCAATATTAAATAAATTATTTGAAATAATAAGCAAAGAGTCCTACCAAACTCCTTTTATGAAACAAATATTATGCTGATATCTAAACACAGAGGGAGTAAAAATAGAGAAAGAAAATTATCAACAATTTCATTAATGAATATGAATGAAAAATTCCAAATAAAATGGAAACTACAACAATGTATCACAAAAATTAGAAATAGTGGCCAAGTTGGATTTATGCCCCAAATGCAAGGATGGTTAACAGAAGGAAAACTATTAACCTAACGATAATATCTATAGCAAAAGTAATAAAAATCATGATTTTTATCAATATATGTCCAAAAAAGTATTCATTCCTATTAAAAAATACTAGAGAACATGGGAATAAATGAAATTTTCCTCAAAATGATAAGAAGTATCTACCCCAAACCATCAGCAAGCATTATTTATAATGGGGATTAACTAGAAGCCTTCCTAATGATTGAATGAAACAAGGCTGCCCATTTCCCCAGTATTATACACTGTTATATTAGAAATGGTAGCAATAGCAAAAAGGGAAGAAAAAAAATTGAAGGAATCAAAATGCCAATGAGATAATAAAACAATCTCTTTTTTCAGATATTATGATGCTATACTTGGAAAATCGTAGAGATTCAGCTAAAAAGTTATTTGAAACAATAATTTTCTCAGAGTAGCAAAATATAAAATAAACCCATATAAATCATTAGGATTCCTATATATCACCAACAAAATCCTACAAGAAAAGATGATGAAAATAGCCCATTTAAAATAACTGTAAACAGTATAAAATACCTGAAAGTATAGCTGTCAAGACAAACACAGTAACAACATGAATATAATTGTAAAACATTGTTATATAAATAAATTAAAATTTAAATAATGAAAAAATATTCATTTTTCATGGGTAGGCAGAGCTACTATAATAAAAAAAAAATCTCAGTTCTACCTAAACTAATCTACTTATTTAATTCCATCCCAATTAAACTACCAAAGAGCTACTTTACTGAGCTAGAAAAAAATAATAATAAAATTATTTGGCAGAACAAAATGAAAAGAATATTTTAAAAATTAATGAAATTAAAATTTAGCAGTACCAAATCTTAAATTATATTATAATTATCAAAACTATTTGGTACTAAAAAACAGAAAAGATGGATGGATAGAACAGAATAGACATACAATAAACAGTAGTGAATGATTATAGTAACTTTGTGTTTGACAAATATAAGGATTTAAACTTTGGGGATAAAAAATTGTTGGGAAAAATTGAAAAACAGTCTGACAGAAATTAAGTATAGATCAATAACTTACACCATTTATCAAGATAAGGTAAAAATGGATACATGTCCTAAATTATAATGGGAGACATTATAAGAAAACTAGAAGAACATGTAACACGTTGCTTATCAGACTGATGGATAGGAGAAAATTGTATTAATAAATAAGAGATAGAGACTATTGTTAGATGTAAAAAGGATAATTTTAATTGAATTAAATTAAAAAGAGTTTGTACAAATAAAACCAGTGTGGCCAGGATTAGAAAGAAAGCAGAACATTGGGGGGAGAGGGAGAATTTATAAACAGTTTCTTGGATTATGGTCTCATGTTTATAGAGATATTTGTCAAACTTATTAAAATATGAGCCATTCTACAATTGATAGATGGTCAAAGGATATTAGCAGAATGTTTTTGAAAACTATATATACAGTTGTATTAAAACGCTCTAAATTATTACTGATTAGAGAAATACAAATTAAAATAATTTTGAGATATCATCTCATTCCTTTCAGATTGAGCCATATGAAAGAAGGGGAAAATTACAAATGTTGGAGGGGATGTGGAAAAATTAGAATGCTAATTCACTGTTGGTGAAACTGCCACGAACTGATTCAACCCATTATGGAAAGCAGTCTGAAATTTTGTCCAACAAATAAAAAACTGTATATACCCTTTGACCCAGCAATACCGCTATTAGGTTTGTTTCCCAAGGTGATCAGGGAAAAAGGAAAAGAACCTATTTGTTCTAAAATATTTATATCAGTTCTTTCTGTGGTGGTATATAACTGGAAATTTAGATGTTAGTCAGTTGGGTAATGGCTAAAAAAGTTGTGGGTTGTCCCCTAGGTATCCCTTACCCTTATCCACTCTCTCACTTTTGCTTATGCAATTCCTTTGACCTCAAATAGCCCCCACTTTGTCTAAATATGCCGAAGTCCCAACCATCCTTCAAGGTTCTGTTTTATACTACCTTCTCCATGAAGTCATAAGATCATAAATATAATACTGCATGGAACCTTAGAAACCACCAGATTCAACATTCTCATTTGACAGCTGAGAAAACTGAGTTATGGAGGAGTTAAGTGGAGTGGCTTGCTCAAGTTCCCAGTGTTAACAAGTATCTAAGGTAGAATTTCATGCTAGGTCTTCCTTACTAAGTCTAAGATCAAAGACATCAATCACATTCCCCTTAGGCTGCACTAATATGATATTGGGAATTTTTTGACAAAATAAATAAAAATACAACAGCACATACATAATGTTACTATGTGGTTTTCTAAATCAATATGTATCCTAAGGGATTCTTATGATTTGATGGCTCCCATTTCTGTTTCAGTTTAATATCAGTGCCTTACACCATACTAAGCCTTCCCCATGTTCCATTTGGCAGGAATCTATCTCTCCTCTGAATGTCCATACTTTTTTTTTTTTCAGAAGAAAAGCTTCCTTCTGCAATCTACCTGCAAAGTGATCAATCAACTATTGTTTGAAATTAAAGTGGAACTCACTATCACCCAAGACAGCCCATTTTATTTTGGAATGACTCTAATTCTTTTTTTCCCCTTTCAACAGTATTTTATTTTTTCCAATTACATGTAAAGATAGTTTCAAACATAGTTTCAACAAACAAATTTTTTGTAAAATTTTGAGTTTCAATTTTCTCCTCCCTCCCTTACCTCCTCTTCCCCAAGAAAGCAAGCAATCTGATATAGGTTAAAATGTACAAACATTTTAAAAGTATTTCCATATTGGTCATGTTGGGAAAGGAAATTCAGAACAAAAGGGAAAAAGCTTGATACAGAAAAAGCAAACAATCCTCCCCCCAAAAAAGGTGAAAATAGTATGCTTTAATCCACACTTAGTTTCCATAGTTCTCCTGAATGCAGACATAATTTTCCATAAAATTCATTACTTCTACTTAGGACCCCTAGAGTCAAGCAGATGAACTTTTATCTCTTTTCTAACATTTAACTTTTTAAGTATTTGAAGACAACTATCATGTATCCATTATCCTCTTCCTTCAGGTAAAACATTTCCATTTCTTTCAACTGATCCTTACATGATGTGATCACAAAGGCCTTACCCACTCTATTAACTTTCCTCTGTATACTTTTCCCTTTATAATTTGGAATCTGAAAATGAACATAAAAGTCCAGACGTTGTCTAACCAATGCAAACGACAATGGGACCATCATTTTCCTTATTAAAAGAAGTCATGCCTCACTTGTTGCAGTCTGAGATTGAATTCAGATTTTGAGGGGGTTTGGGGGGCTTCTGTATCACACTGTTGAACTTGTATTTCTTTCTCTTTTTTTTTTTTTTTTTGCTGAAGCAATTGGGGTTAAGTGACTTGCCCAGGATCACACAGCTAGGAAGTGTTAAGTGTCTGGGGTCAGATTTGAACTCAGATCCTCCTGAGTTCAAGGCTGGTGCTTTATCCACTGCACCACCTAGCTGCTCCTGAACTTATACTTCCAATATTTTAGATGTGCTACTATCTAGCCACATATCTGTCATCTACTTTTTGAACTCGTATATTAAACACAAACATGCAGCTTTTTAAATTCTTTTCCTATTAAATTTAATTTTACTTGATTCAATCCAACAAGCTATTATGTACAGATCTTTTGGTATACAGTCTCTATCATCCATTGTGTTAGCTATCCTTCCTAAATTTCTCTCTTCTGAACATTAGACAAGTTTACTGTCTATACTTTAATCCAAGTCACTGATAAAAATGTTAAATATCACAGAATCAGGCACAAATAGCTGGGGCACTCAACCAAAGACACTTCTAAGCTGGCATCAAGCCATTAATAAATATATAATTTTGGTTCACATACTTAGCAAATCCCAAATTCATTCAACTGTACTATCATCTAACCTATATCTCCCCATATTTTTCATCAAAATACCATAAGTGACTTTGCCAAATGTTTTTCTAACAACTGTTGGTGGAGATTTGATCTGATCCAACCATTTTAGAGAACAATTTGCAAAATATAAAACTGTGCATACCCTCTGACACATGAATACCACCACAAGGTGATATGCCAAAGAGACCAAAAGGAAAGAACCCCTATATACAAAAATATTTATAACATTTCTTTTATGTAGTAACAAAGGAGTGGAATATGAAGGGATGCCCAGCAACTGAGAAAAGGTTGAAGATGTTGTGGCATATGATTGTGATGGAATACTATTGTACTATAAGAAATTATGAAGGGAGTGGTTTCAGGAAAATCTATGTACATTTATATGAGCTAATACAAAGTGGAATGTACAGAAATAGGACAACATTGTATACAATAACAATATGTAATAACAATTGCAAAAAACTTAGTTACTTTGATCGATACTATGATCCCTGATGATTCCCATAGGACTCATGATGAAAAATGCTATTCACCTTCAGAGAGAAAACTGATGAATTCTGAGAGCATGCAAA
This sequence comes from Sarcophilus harrisii, assembly GCF_902635505.1. NCBI lineage: Eukaryota > Metazoa > Chordata > Mammalia > Dasyuromorphia > Dasyuridae > Sarcophilus > Sarcophilus harrisii. Next base: position 365,619,615 of record NC_045426.1, read on the forward strand.
CTGGCGTATATTTTCTTTCTTTCTTTCTTTCTTTTTTTTTTTTTTTCTTTTCTTGGCAATATGGCTAATGTAGAGATATGTTTTGTATGACTTCATATGTATAATGGGCATCCTATTAATTTCTTTCTCAACAGAGAGGGGAGAGGCTGAAGGGGTGGAGAGAATTGATAACTGGACATTTTTTAAATTACCTAATTAACATCTAGGCAAACTTTATCAATATTCAGGTCTTTGACCTCTTTGTGGCATATTATAGTAGTGAGATTGCTGAGTAAAAAGCTATGAGCTATTTAATGTTTCTTCTCGTCTAATTATGTACTCTTTTCCTTTGTTTTATCCAGAATGATTGGACAAGTTCACCAATCCATCAAGAATGTATACATATATCTATATCCCCACAACTCTTCCAACATTTACCATTTAAATTTTTTGTTATTTTTGCCACTTGGAGAAGCATGAGATGAAACCTTGGAGTTGTTTTAACTTTTTTTCACTTATTATTAGGGAAATGATGTTATCTTTTATATGATTGTTGTTAGTTTGCAATTGAAAATGATTCATATTCTTTGAGCACTTATTCAATAATGGCTCTTGATCTTAAATGTTCACGTTGATACTTAATTTATGTTAAATATGTTTTTGCAGAAATATCTGATATTAAGTCTTTTAATTCTACAGCTTTCCTTCTTATTCTAGCTCTGCTGATTTTATTCACGTCTGCTCCAAGAAAGTTTTAAAACTATAAATTTTGCATATACCCAAATATTCATAACAGCATTTTTGTGATAGCAAAAAATGGAAATAAAGTGAGAGATCATTAATTGGACAGTGACTGAGAAAACTGTAGTATCTGAATATAATGGAATATTATTATACTGTAAGAAACAATAACTATATAGAATTCAAAGTGATGTGAAAAGACTTATATGAAGTAGTGTTGAAGGAAATAAGATGAACTAAGAAAGTAATATAAAAGGTAACTAAACTAATACAAATGAAAATAAATACTAAAAAACAGTCCAAGTTGGACTGATTATAATGACCAGTTTGCATCCCAGAAAACAAATGATTAAAAACACTTTTTTTCTTTCAGTAGAGAGGTGAGGATTACAGATGTGTGATGAGGTATTTATTGTTAGAAGCATTGGATGTGTTAGCTGGCTTTGTGTATGTAGCACTTGGGGATGCTCTGAACCTTTCAAGGTAGATTCCCTTATCTTTCATAGCAGGTATGGATAAATCCATGTCCACTAAAACTATGGTTCACAAGATCTACCAATTTATTTATCTTTAATAATAAGCCAGAGGGCACAGTTCCAAGTAAAGCTATCTAATGAAATTATAGAGTAAGAAAAATAGTGATAAAAAATTTGTCCCATAAAACTGGGCATACTTTCCCACAAATAGATGTACTATCAATAGGAAGATGGAACACACATGAAAAGACACACAAGTGATACATTTGAGAGAATACATGTACAGAGTATCAAACATACAAAGAATATGTGTGACCAGGCACTATATATGGGACAGCATACACAATAAGCAGCAGATGTGGGTAGGGAATGTGCATGGAGGTAAAACTTAAACATATAATGCTGCCAGGCAATGGAGGTCTCCTAGTGATTCATCACAAGGAGATTCTATTCCACAAGACCTGCTCCTAGCTGTTTTCCAGTAATCATGAAGTCACTTATCAGATGCCTCTCTGCTGGACAGGTAGCATCCATTGGATACTGATCATCTAGATATTACTCAGGTGAATACTACCCTCCAGAACATATATAAGTTTTCCACCAGTGACTGCTCTATTAGATGCTACCACACATATGGGCCCATGGAACATGAGGCTATGAAACTTCTATTTCTAGCTTATTGCTTTAGGAGGAATCTTTAGTTCTTCTACATCTCCCTGGTGAGAAGAATTGGCTGGACTCTCTTTTCAGTTAAGAGAATTCTTTCTAAAACTATCTTGGAAAAATCAGATAACTTTGCCTCAATAATAAGAACAATAATAGCCTTTCTAAATAAAAATAACCTGTTAGACACTTTTCCCTTTATGGAGTAGCATCTCTGCATCTTCCTAAAATCTTGTTAGAAGGCTCTTCATCTTCACCAAAACATCCTTTGCCCCTTGTACCAGTTAGCACACAGTGTAAGGTCTTCACAGCTATCTGAAGATTAATGTTTTCATTGGCTTGAACATACTGGCTGCTGGACGTGGACATAGGAAGGAAACCCCCTTTGAACTCTTAATGAACATCACACATACCTCCCAAATTTAAGGTTGACTATATCTGAAGGCTAGATTATACTTGGTCAGATTACTCCTGATGGTCCTCAGTTAAAGGACAATTTAGTCCTGTAAAAAACAGATGTGAAACAGTTCTGGAGTTGTGAATTCTCCAGTTTCTTCATTACTAAATCCTTCCTACTCTTCTGTGCAAATGAGTCTCAAAAAATGGATCTTTATCTCTCCTATCTAGCTAGCCATATTCCTGGCCTTTAACACTCTCATATGTGTTGGTGGAGCTGCGAACGAATCCAACCATTTTGGAGAGTAGTTTGGAACTATGCTCAAAAAGTTATCAAACTGTGCATACCCTTTGATCCAGCAGTGTTACTACTGGGTTTATATCCCAAAGAGATTATAAAGAAGGCAATGGGACCTGTATGTGCACGAATGTTTGTGGCAGCCCTTTTTGTAGTGGCTAAAAACTGGAAACTGAATGGATGTCCATCAATTGGAGAATGGCTGAACAAATTGTGGTATATGAATATTATGGAATATTACTGTTCTGTAAGAAATGACCAACAGGATGATTTCAGAAAGGCCTGGCGAGACTTACACGAACTGATGCTGAGTGAAATGAGTAGGACCAGGAGATCATTATATACTTCAACAACAATACTATATGATGACCAGTTCTGATGGACCTGGCCATCCTCAGCAATGAGATCAACCAAATCATTTCTAATGGAGCAGTAATGAACTGAACTAGCTATGCCCAGAAAAAGAACTCTGGGAGATGACTAAAAACCATTACATTGAATTCCCAATCCCTATATTTATGCCCACCTGCATTTTTGATTTCCTTCACAAGCTAATTGTACAATATTTCAGAGTCTGATTCTTTTTGTACAGCAAAATAACGTTTTGGTCATGTATACTTATTGTGTGTCTAATTTATATTTTAATGTATTTAACATCTACTGGTCATCCTGCCATCTAGGGGAGGGGGTGGGGGGTAAGAGGTGAAAAATTGGAACAAGAGGTTTGGCAATTGTTAATGCTGTAAAGTTACCCATGCATATAACCTGTAAATAAAAGGCTATTAAATAAAAAAACAAACAAAACAAAAAACACTCTCATATGACCAGACAAAGCCTAAAGGACATTTGAGGTCATCCTTAATTGTCATTATAAAGGAAAACTCAGGGTAAGTATTGGAAGTGATAATGCTGGGAAATTATGATGATATAAAAACCAAAAGGCACAAATAAAACTAAAACAGCACTATCTATAGCAGTCCCTTAATCTACCAATTTAGTTAGTAATCCTGTCCAAAAAAAAAAAAAAAAAAAGGCAAGGAGATTAGCCTGGCTGGACTGAGGTGTGAATGAAAGAGAACAATGTAAATTAAAGCTGGAAAAGTAGGCTAGAACCTATTTCCTTGACTAAAGTAACATAGCTAATTAATGATTGACCCAAGATTAGAACACCATTTGTAAATCTGGTATTCCTCTCTCAGGCCACCCACTCCACCCCCTATCTTCACTAAAGCTCATAGATATATTAGTGGTGTTGTTATTTAGCATTTCTGGAGAACTTCATATTTGCAAAATGCTTTATACTCATCTATTATTTATGCACTAATGAGAATATGTTATACTTAGTACCTTCCCTCCAAGGAGCTCAAAGCACTTTGTAAAATTTAACCCATTTATTGCTCACATCCCAAAGGGATAGGCAGAAATTCTCATTTCCCTATTTTGCTCATGAGAAAAGTCCCAGAAAAATCATGGAGCTCACTCCAGAACTTTGAACTTCCAGGTTCAGGTTCTACCTACTAATCTTCCATTTAGATAGTTTTTGGGAGTTCTTGAAACTCAACAATAGTTTCCTAAGCCTGATGTAGTGAAAACAACGCTGAATTTAGAGTCAGGAGAATGAGTCAAATCCTAGCTCTGACTTGGGCAAGTAAAAATAATTCAGAGCCTCACTTTTCTTATTTTTAAAGTGTAAACAATGATAATTGTACTATTTGCCTCAAAGGATTACTTAGAGAAAAGAATTTTGTACAATTTAAACTATATAAATTTGAATTAAAATTATTATTTTTAAAAGAAAAGCATTACTCTGAAACTAAGAACTTAGGGAAGTATAAAATTAATTGGTTTCAACTGTAGTAGATAGTAAGGGAAATTAAAATTAGAAAAAAATAATTTATGGCCATTAAAAAATCATACAAATACACAAGAAAAATAACATGAAAAACTATAAAGGAAGACAAAGAAAAAGAAGAGCCAACATTTAAATAATACTTTAAAGTGTCAAATTACTTTATATGTTATCTTATTTTAATCCTCATAGTTACCCTATGAGTCAAGTACCATTTGTTGTTGTTGTTATTCAATGTTTCAGTCATGTCCTATACTTTGTGCCCCATAGACCATAAGACACCAAACTCTTTTATCCTTTATCAAAGTCTGTCCAAATTCACATTCACTGTTTTCATGACACTCTCTATCTCATCCTAATTCTCCTTTTGCCTTCAGTCTTTCCTAAAACATGTTTTTCCCCAAAAAGTCTCATCTTATCGTATAGCCAAAATATTCAAGCTTCACGTTTATTATTTGACCTTCCAGTGAATAACATGAAATAATTTCTTAAATATTAATTGATGGGATCTCCTTGTAGTCCAAGAGACTCTCAAAACTTTTCTCCAGTACCACAATTCAAAAGTGTTGATTCTGTACTATTCAGGTTTCCTTATAGTATCTCTCACAGCCATACATTGCTACTAGAAGAATCATAGCTTTGACCATATAGATCTTTGTCAGCAAGAGTCTATTCTGCCCAGATTTGCCATAATTTTCCTTCCAAAGAGCAAGTTTTTTTTTTTTTTAAATTTCATGGCTACAGTTGCTATCTTCGGTGATCTCCAAGCCCAAAATAAAATATCTGACATGCTTCCATTTTTTTCCTCCATTTATTTGCCAGGAAGAGATGGGACCAATTGCCAAGATTTTTTGGTGTTTTTTTTAATATTAAATTTCAAGTCAGCTTTTATACTAATCTCTTTCATCCTCATCAAGCAGCTACTTAATTTTTCTACATTTTCTATCATCATAGTGGTGTCATCATGATATCTAAAATTAGAAATAAAAGTATAAATAAAATAATAAAAATATCTCTCCTGTAAAACCTTAATTCCAGCTTTTAATTCATCCAGTCTGGTTTTTCATATAATGTACTATGCATATAAGTTAAATAAATAAATAAGGTGACAATATACAACTTCATTGTACTCCTTTTCCAATCTTAAACCACTCAGTTTTTCAAAATTTTTTTGGTCTAACTATTGTTCCTTGGCCTACATACTGATTCCTCAGGAGACAATTGAGATGATTTGTTACTTCCATCTCTTTGAGGACTTGCCACATATTTTTGTGATTCACACAATCAAAAACTTTAGTGTAGTCAATGAAGGAAAAATAGATGTTTGGGTTTGTTTTTTTTTTTTTCCTGGAATTCCCTTGATTCTCCATAATAAGTGAATGTTAGCAATTTGGTCTCTAGTTCCTCTGCCTCTGAAAATCAGCCTGCTCTTCTGGTAATTTTTCAGTTCTCATATGGCTAAAGCATAGCTTGCAGAATCTTAAGCATAACCTTGCTGGTGGGTAATATGCACAATTGTTCAGTAATTTGAACATTCCTTGGCATTGTCCTTTTTTCAGGATTAGGACACAACTATTTTTTTCTAATCTAGTGGCCACTATTGAAATTTCCAAATTTGCTGGTATGCAGCCAAAAAAATACCATTAAAAAAAAAAAGATTTCAAATAATTCAGCTGGAATTCCATCACTTTCACTAACCTTGTTGTTAGCAATGTTTCTAAAGGTCCATTTATCCTCCAGGATATCTGGTTTTGTATGAGGAACCACACTATCATGGTTATTGGTGATGTTTGTAGACCTTTCTTGTCTAGTTCTTTTGTGTATTCTTGCTTCTGTTAAGTCCCTACTAGTTTTGGTTTTTATCATGCCCATTTTTACATGAAATATTCCCTTGATATAGCTAATTTTCTTGAAGAGATTTCTTGTCTTTACCATTCTATTCTTTTCTTCTATTTCTTTGCATTCCTCATTTGAGAAAATTTTATCTCTCCTTGCAGTTCTCTGGAATTCTACATTAAGCTGTTTATCGTTCCCTTTTTTCCCTTTCTTTTTTCACTTTCCTTCTTTCCTCAGCTATTTAAAGTCTCAACAGACAGCTATTTTGCTTTCTTCCTTGTCTTTTTCCTTTAAATATTCTCTGTTGCTGCTTCCTATACAATATTGCAAATTTCTGTCTATAGGTCTTCAGACATTCTATTTACTAGATCTAATCCCTTAAATCTATTCATCACCTACACCTCATATTCATATGGGATATTATTTAGGTCTACTTATATAGTCTTTTCCCTTTGTTCTGATTTTTCTTTCACAATATGTTTAAAATAATTGTGCATGTATAAGCTATATCTGATTGCTTATTGTCTTAGGCATGAGGGAGGGAAAGAAGGAAGGGAGAAAAAAAATTGGAACTCAAAATCTTACAAAAATAAATGTTGAAAACTATCTTTACATAAAATTATAAAAAATAAAACACTATTAAGGGGGGAAGGAAAAAGAGTGTTTGCTATGACCAGTGATTTAGTTATCTTGACAAAACTTTATTAGTCTGTCCTCTTCATTTTGTACTTCAACACCAAACTTGTATGTTATTCCAATCAGCATTTGATTTCTGACTTTAGCATTCCAATTACTGATGCTGAATGTGACATCTTTTTTGTGTTGTTTCTAAAAGATTCTGTTTGGGGCTTAGACTTATATTTTGTGATGTTGAATGGTTTGGCTTGGATCCAAATAGATATCACCCTGTCATTATACTCCAGCACTGCTTTTCTCTCCCTTTTATTGACAATGAGGGATACTCCATTTCACCTAGAGGATTTTTGCCCATAGTAGTATATGTAACAATTACCTAAACTAAATAGCAAATACTATTAATATACCCATTTTTATAGATGTAGAAATTTTGACCAATAGAGCTTAAATTATTTGTCCAGGGTCATGCAGCTAGTAAGTATCTGCAGTCGGATTTTTAATTATATCTTTCTGACTCCAAGAAACATTATAAAATCATAGTCTTTGGATAATTTAAAGAAAAATATAAGTGATGATTTCATCTGGACTGGATTCAAAACAATCCTTCTGGAGGCAGAGAATTATAATAAGAAAATGCAATAATAATATTAACAGCAACAACAATAATAGATCTCATTTCTATAATACTCCAAAGGTAATAGACCAATTTACTCAAAATAATTCTGTAAGATAGGTATTATAGTGATTAGTGGCTTCACTTTATAGATGAGGAAACAAAGGCTCGGAGATGTAAAATTTGGCTTGCCTAAATTGTCACAAATAGAAACAGAAATAGGAAGAACAAATCCAAGTGTATTAATTTTAAGTGCTGTGTTCTTTCCACCATGCAACTGCTTTCAAAGTGCTTTCCTTACTCCATGAAGTAGGTAACACAGTCCTTAATGCTTCCCACTGTACAGATGAAGATAAGTTAAATATTTTTCACAGAGTTACATACCTAATAAGCAACAAAGATGGAATTAAACTCAGACTTTCATACTTTAATATGGAAACATGTATTCCATGAACCTCACTTTCATCTGAACCATACAAAGAAAGGTTGGAGAGCAAGAGTGGGAGTGAGAACAAGAGGAAAAAGGAGAGGGAGAGGGAGGAGAGGATAGAAATACATTAAACCCAATAGGAAAATAATTGAGTAGTAGAAGACTATAAAGAGAGGATTAAGAGGGAGGGGTGGGTAGTCGTTGACTCTGAGCTCACTCTTCTCTACTTTCCACAGTACAGCTAATGAGGTTACACTAGCAAACCAAAGGACCAAACACAGGCTTATATCAAAACCCAGTATCCCCTTTCTCTTGCCAGTGTGATGTAAACCCCAGATTCAGGCTGCAGACATTTGCTCAGGTCTCAACAGCCAGCTGGACCACAGTCTTAGGATTAAAAATCTTAAAGCTGCAATCCTGTAGCACCAGTGCTGCAAAGCTCTGAATTGCCAGTACTTCTGGCTGGTGCCAGGTCATAGAACTTAAGAATGAATGGACTTCATATCTTTCAGATTGGTAATATGACAGAAAAGGAAAATTACAAATATTGGAGAGGATATGGAAAAATAGGAACATTAATGTAGTATTGATAGAGCTGTGAACAGGTTTGACCATTCTGGAGAAGAATTTGGAACTATATCCAAAAGGCTATAAACCTGTATATCCTTTGATCAAACAATATCACTTCTATACACCAAAGAGATCAAAGTGAAAAGACATATATATACAAAAATATTTACACCTCTTTGTGATGTTGAAGAATTGAAAATTAAAGGGATGACCATCAATTGGGGAATGGCTGAACAAGCTGTGTTGTATGAATGTAATGGAGAACTGTTGTACTATTTTTTTTAAAAATGAAAAGCAGGATGATTTCAGAAAAATTTGTGAAGACTTCCATGAACTGATGTAAATGAAATGAGGACAATCAGGAAAACATTGTACACAGGAACAGCAGTGTTGTACAATGATCAACTGGGAATGACTTAGCTATTCTTAGTAACACAATGATTCAAAACAATTCCAAAGTATTTATGATGAAAAATACTATCCATCTCCAGAAAAAGAATTTATAAGAGTCTGGATGTAGATTAAAGCATATGTTTTTAAATCTTCTTTATTATTTTGGGGTTTTTTTTCTGTGTTTTATTTTACAACATTGCTAATATGGGAATGTTTTGCATGACTGCACATGTATAACCTATATCAAATTGCATGTCTTCTCAAGGAATTGGGGAGAGGAGAAAAGGAAGGAGAAAATTTGAAATTCAAAATTTTTTAAAGGAAAATTTAAAAATGTGTTTACATGTAATTGAGAAAATATAAAGTTTAAATGTTAAAAAAAAAAAAAAAAGAGAACAGAAGGAGTGTGTGATAACCACGTATTTTAAAATCAGCCAGTGTCAGGAATTCAGGTTAAGGGAAAATCTTCAATCTTTATTCTTTTTGAGGTGAAGGAGGATTGCGATAGCAATATGGGCAGCTGCAACAAGAAGCCAGCCAGCCATCTCTTTCCACTCATCTCTCCGCCCCTCTGCCTCCACCCACCAAAATCGTCATTTCCTATACAACACATCAGGACTTGCACAAAGAGTGGGCGGGGCCATTCTTTCTCCAAGCATGTATATTAATAGAGTATGGTCCAATTACTATTTAGTCTCACTTGCTTGGGACTTCAGTGCATCAACTCGAAGCTTCAGCCCATTACAGGAGTGGTATAGGTGACCATTACAGGACCCTATGCATACAGGGAACTGTGCAACACTCCATTAAACCTGAAGGAAAGAGTCTAGCATCCAGCTCTGACCACCTAAATGTCACCTAGAAGAGAGATCCAAGTTGGTGAATTAAAACTGCCCAAAATAAAAAGAGAGAGACTTTGAGATCCAGTCCCTAAGGAAACCACTATCAGAAGGGGCAGAGTCAGAAAATGAATAGGGAAAAATCAGCAGGAAAAAAAAAAAAAACCTGAAATTACTAAAGATCTCATGAAAAAGAAAACTCATAGACCTTGAACATAAGCAGATAAGTCAACAGGGAAAACATTAACAGGTGAAAATATGATCTCAGGATTTCATAAGCAAGTTCAGTCATTTATGAATAAACACCACAAAATAAAAGAAAATGATCCAATTCTTGATGAGACAGAGGAACTTGTGGAATTTAAGAAAGTGGACCACAATATGTTATTCTTGAGTTATTCAAAAGAGAAAAGAGAATTATGAGAGCAAAATTTGTATCCTGAGAAGTAAAAATCATGGGTAAAATAGAAAAACTAGAATCTGAGATGCCATGTCTCACCAAAGAAACAAAAAAGAGAATAATAGTTTTAGAATACAGATATATAGAAGTTAAAAACAATTTAGAAGAAGAGAAGCAAAAAAAAAAGTCTCTTAAAAGAAAATATAATCCTTATGCAAGTAAAACTTACATATCTGGAGGATAGGATGCCTAAAAACTACCTAATAATCCAAGGTTTCCCAGAAGAATAGGACAGGACACCATAATGCAGGGAATAATAGAAGAGAACAGTCCAGAACTTCTGAACATAGAAATGAAATTCCAATTGAAGGAGTTTATAGATTACATTTTTAAAAATTACAAAAACAAATGAAGGGCTCTGGACTTTAAAATATATAGTACTGGAAATTTAACAATTCAATTCAGAAACAATTTCTACAAGTGATCAAGAGAAAGATCTTCATATTCAAAAGAGATACGTTTGAATAATGCAAAGCTATTCCTGAAATTGAGAAAAAAACTGAAAACGCGTTCTGGGCAAAGAAATCAACTATTATTAAGAAAAAACAGTGAATGGGAAATGAGTGTGAACCACAACATAGCATTTACACTCTTTCTGTTATTTTTTGCTTGCATTTTTGTTTTTCTTCCCAGGCTATTTTCACTTTCTAAATCTGATTTTTCTTGTACAACAAGATAACTTTATTAATATGTATACATATATTGTATTTAACATATACTTTAATGTATTGGGCTGAAGCTCTTTTAGTTCCCGTTGCACTGAGGTCCCTCTCAGCACTTGAGGCTAATTAGCAATTGGACAATACTCTATTAATATATGCTTGGAGAAAGAATGGCCCCGCCCACTCTCTGTCCAAGCTGGGTATGTTGTATAGGAGATTGCAGACCATTTGGTGGGTGGAGTAAGAGAGCCAGAGGCACTGCTGGCCAGTTTGTGGGCCGATTGCTCTCACTTCGTATAGCCATTTTTCCCTTCACCTCCGCAAAGAATAAAGATCAAGGATTTTCCCTTAACCTGAATTCCTGACTCCGGCTGATTTTAAAATACAAGGTCATCACACTTTAACATATTTAACATTTATGGGACTACCTGCCGTCTAGGGGATATACTACCTACAAAACCTAGTAGGAAGAAATTGACTGAAAAATTCCATTCAAAATAATTACAAAATATAGTTGAGAGTCTATCTACCAAGACACACACAGGGATTATATGAACACAACAGCAAAACAATCTTTGCAGAAATACACACCTACTTAACTGAAGAGATATTAATTGATTATGGATTAACTATGATAAAATGAAATAAAGTAAATTAATTTATTCATCCAGTGTCATGCTAATCAAACTACCAAAAGATTGCTTTATATACCTAGAAAAAAATAATAAAATTCATCTAGCAAAACAAAACTCAAAAATCTCAAAGAAAATCATGAAAACAATGGGAGCAAAAGGGATCCTACTAGTACCAGATCTTAAATTATACTATAAATTAGTAATCATCAAAATTATTTAGTACTGGCTAAAGAATGGAAAGGACTATCAGTGAAACAGATTAGATACAACATATACAGAAACAAACAATGACATAGCATTAAATAAACTCAAAGATCCCAAATTCTCAAGTAAAGACTAACCTTCCAACAAAAACTTTGAGGAAAACTGAAAAACAGAAATTAAGTTTAGCTCAACAGCTCATACCATATTCCAAAATAAGTCCCAAATGAATATATGATCTAAATATAAATATTAGAGAATGAAGGAAAGAAATAACTTCACAATTGTGAATGGAAGAAGAGTAGATGACCGAATGATGATAGAAAATATCACAGAGATAAAATGGGTCATTGTGATTCAAGTGACTTTACACAAATTTAATGCATTTAACTTAGAAGGTGAAACATTTACTGGGAAATTTCTAAAGGTCTAATATCCAAAATATAGTACAAACTGTTGCAAATACATAAAAACAAGACTTTAGTACCAATAGATCAAAGGATATGAACAAGTAATTTTCAAAGGAAGAAATTTAAATTAGCAATAGTCATATAAAAATCTTACAAATCACTAATAGACAAATGAAAATCAAAATAACTCTGATGTTGTACCATTGGAATTCTATCCATCAACTTGATGAAGATCATTTTTTAAATGAAAAGCAATAATTGTTGGAAAAGCCAAAGGAAGACAGGCACAATAATACACTGTTGGTATATTTGTCAACTGGAAAGCAATTTGGAATTATGCACCAAAAAAAGATACTAAGTAGTACATTTTCTTTGATCCATAAATGGCACTACTAGGTGTAAATTTCCAAAGAAATTAAAAAGAGACAAAAAAACAAATACAAAGAGAGAGAGGATCCAAAGGGGCAAATATATATATATATATATATATATATATATTTAAAAATATATTAATAAACATATATTAGAATCAATATATATATATATATATATATATATACACACACTATATAGATGCTAACTATACCATATTATAAAAGAAAATACACAAAAGAGGGGAAAAATTCAGAAAGAGTATCAGGCAAGCAGGATAGCTTTGAAAGCAATATGTCTAATTTATTAGATATTTTATTTGTAAAGCAAGCTATATATAATATATTTCCATATTAGTTATTCAGAATGTGCCAATAGGAAACAAGGGAATAAATCACCGATCCCAAACCCAGTTTACCCATATATCCAAAATAAAAGAAATAGTTCCTTCAATCTTGAAGTCAGTTTGTCCTAAAAAGCTTTTTCCTCTTCTACCAATTTAAAAGACATAAGAGATTGATGTCATTTTGTACTTGATTCTTGTTATTTACCTTGTAGTTTATATTTTATTGAGTATTTTGCCATTGTATTTTTTGATTTTTGCATGAGTGGAGAATGATGGAAACTCAGGCTGTGATTTGAATTTGATTATTCAAAACACCCATTTTGGACTTGGGGAAAAAATAGTGAAGGCTAGCATAGCCAGAAGGGATTCAGAATTGACTAAAATTACCATCCTTTCAAACACAGAAATGCACCAATTTTCAGTCAGATCTATCTTTGATATCTACTAACGAAACACAGATAGCTAAGTGTATGGAAAGCATTGCCTAGGGACAAGGACTATACAGAATACAGAAAGCTTATGGTTGACAAACTGATAGTCCAATTTCCCTTTGGAATGAGAAAATCTCTCATCACAGCTATAACCCACAAGGCACACATTGAAAATTCTGTTGACTTCAGAATTTGGGGCCCAGCAACATTAAATACCATGTTGAAAGTGTTTTTCATTACCTTTGATAGCCTTGACCCTGATAACAAGAGGGAACCAAACAAGAGAATGGAAACAAGTCAAATCTCATTGTTACTAAAAAAACATATCAAAAAGTGTATCAGTTACAGCCTCCTTACAAGTGAAAAATAAGATAGAAATCCTCACACAACTAAATTTACTTCAGCTACAGTAAAGAAACATAAATAATTTATATTCCAATAAAATGGGCAAGGAAAGTCTTGTTTTTGTCTTTGTATCTCTAACATTTAGCATAATCCCTAGTATTTAGGAGGTGCTTAATAAATAAATGTCTGTTGATTGTGTGTTTGATTGATAGACTCAGCAGAGAACCTTAAACTGTAAAAAGATAGCTCCTCTTCTTACCTAACTCTATCACTTGCATTTTTATGGTACTATTTGAAAAGTTCAGATGGTAAACCTCTCCTCTAATAAATACTGTGCCAGTAGTTAACCATTAAATGTTTATTAAACACTTATTCAGGTTACAAAGAAGATGACATTGTCCCTAACCTCAAGAAGCTTGCAATTCAATCGAAGAGGACAAACAAGTAAACAAGAAGCTATCAATAAGACAAGGCAATATAATTAAAGGCTAAGATATGAACTAGGATTACTAGAGGAGGATTGAGAAGGCTAGAGTAATGATATCAATGACTCATTTTTCAGTAGCACTTTGAGATCTATTTATAGTGGGTCTATGAACAGCCACCAATTAATAAAGCATTAAAGCTCAAATTTATTAACAATGTAATAACAATCTGGCAAGGAAGCTAGGATAGGTATTGTTATCCCCATTTTAGAAATGAAGAAATTGAGTCTCAAAAAGGTCAAGGTCTATTGATCATATAGATCAAAGTTTCTTAAACTGTGAGCTGCAACCCCATGTGAGGTCATATAACTGAATGTGAAGGTCATGAAATTATGATTTATTATCAGTATATGTTATTTTATTTACTTATATATCCAGGGTCACAGGGGAAAAGGGATCATGAGTGAGAAAAGTTTAAGAAGTCCTGATATAGATAGTAAGACAAGATTTGAATCTTGTTCATCATCCTAAATTGTGTCCTCACTTCAGTACACTATTCATAGTTATGCAAGGCTAAGAGTAAAAGATACTAGTGTTTAGATAGGCAAAGAAGAGGGCATTCAGGTGAAATTAACAGTTTGAATGATGAAGATATGGGAATAAGAATGGAATGTGACAGTGAAAAGACCAGACTGACAGTATATGAAATTACCTAATTTCTTCAGATAGTAGTGATTACAGACGGTACAGGACAGTCTATAACAGTCCAGTGTTGATGTAGACTGAGACATATCTCTCCTTTACCCATTGGCTTATTAACTAAAGAAAAGGGTTGTATAAACTAGGGTGTCCTCCTTTAAACGAATATTAATTCACTGAGATTCATAACTTTGGTTGGAAAATCTTAAAGTCAATAAAGCTGCAATGAATTCTGAACATTATTAAAACTTCCTGGAGCTGAAGTAATTAGAGTTTCAAACACTAATAAAAGACTGCAATGCTAATTAACAGAAGTCATAAAAGTCTGTGAACAAATATCCTATATATTAAATACAATAACTAATGTTATTGCAGCATTAAGATAGAAAATTAAGGAGAAGGAAGTTGAGAATGTAAAAGTTGTTATGGCCCAATTAACCAGGTTATGTTGTCATAGCTGTTGTTTGAAGAAATGACAGTATATAGTTGGGATGTTTGTCACCATTTAATATTTATTATTAATATTTGTGTAATAATTCCCATTGACTACTACCCTATCTACCCACTGGAGTACTCTCAGTAGAAGGTTTTGACTCCATCTCATTTTAGTCTGTAATTCAGGATACCCCACCAGTGTGCTTCCCATTAATATTTAGGTTGTAGACTCAAGTAGCTCTTGGTGACAGCATATATATATATATATATATATATATATATATATATATATACTAAGATGGCATAATAATAACAGTAGCTACAAAACATTTCCTTCCTCTCCAATAAAATTGAATAAAATTCCTACAAATATACCAGGCTTCCATGGAAAGAATGGGCTTAAATTTACAGTAAAATGGTTATGATGCACCCAAGCAGGATACATGAGGAAAAGACAATTCACAACTCCCAGCACTGCAGAGCCTATAAATCCTTGCTCTATATGTAGGATCTTCTAAGAATCCTGCTATGTGCCTATGGCTTAGGCTCTAGAAATACAAAGGCAAAAGCAAAACAGTCGCTGTCCTCAGGGAGATTACATTTTCCTGGGAGAAAAATAACATGTATAAGTAAACACAAAACATATACAAAGTAAATGGAAAATAGTTTGATGGTAATGGGAAAATGATAATAATTGAAGGGCAATTGGGGTGAATAAAGTTTGTTTTTATGGGATTTTATAGTACTTAAGCTGCCCCTTTCATATTTCAGTAAGGGATCCCAAGAATGAAAGCTGAGAAGGGTAAGCATTCCTTGAGGGCAGCGTTCATTTTTTATTGCTTGGGACAGTGGTAGATATACATCAGGTACAAACATCTCTAGGCCATATCCAGAATAGTGCCATTTGAGTGCCATTTCCTTTGGTGAATAGGTCTCGGAATTATGAGACCCTTTCAATCTGCCACTGCCACGAATCTGGCAAACCTCTAAAGATTCTGCTTCTCTCTCAGCCTGCCCTTGTTCCCACCTAAATTCTCCTGTACTGGCTTTGGTATAAATGGAATTTTTCTTCCCCCTTGTCTCATTTCACAAACAAGTCAAATATTGCTAACTAAGACTCTTTCTAGTCTCTTTTGAACTTTTTTGTGGCCAGAGATTAACATTGGTTAAACTTCTGTATTATTATTATAAACACTGGCATCATTTCTATTGTCCAGTTCCCATTTTAATTCTAGTTACATATTAAAGTAGTTCTGGATTAAATTGTTTCGATTAAATGCCGTTTCTTTTTCTTGTTATACTTTCTTATTAGTATTTAGTAATTTTGATCTTTCCCCTGATAAGTCTCTGGTCTAATTGTACATTGTCAATTCCAAGAAGACTCACCATATCAATGACCCTAATATCAAATATTTTCCTGTGTCAAATAAATTATAAGCTAGTTCTCTGTCTGTAATATTTTTATTGATCACCATATCTATCACCTACCAATTCTTTTTTTAAAGAAATTGTCCTTGAATAGAAAGTATGAGACTTTTGTATAGACTATGTCTTTTTCTTTTCTCATTTCTTTTTCTCAAGTAATGCCTTTACGTCTATTTCTTTCCTTTCTCACTTTTTTCCTTCTTTCACATTAAAATAACCAATTGCCAGAGTATATGTTATTTTGACTTGGAAGATCTAAGTCAATGATTATAGAATTTTTCTTACTGTTCACCCTTGCAAATTATGCTGGGTCATAAATTGCAAGCCAAGTCAATAAGCATATTAACCATTTATAATGTGCCCAGTATTGTGCTAAGCTCCATGGATATAAAGAAAGTCAAAAATTGTCCAAGGAACTCATATTCTAATGTGGGAGAAAATAGCATAATTATATGCAAACTATATATACATATACATTTACATATATATGTATATATATATGAATAACTAAAGATAATCTGTATTTGGAAGGCATTGGCATTGAAAGTGACCAGAAAATGCTCTTTGAAGAAGTTGAGATTTTAGCTGAGAATGAAAACATTCAGGAAAATCAAGAGGCAGAGATGGAGATAGGGAATTCCAAATGGGGAATAATCAGAAAAAAAAAATGCACAGAATTTAGAGATGAAGTGGCTTGCTGAGTTATTGAGTATGTAGAGTAAGATAAAAAGACTGGAAATGTATGAACAGGTCATGTTATGAAAGGCTTTCAAAATAAAATGGATAGTTTTTTTAAAATTTTGATACTGGAGTCTAGATAATAATAAGGCTATAATAATAATAATATACTAAGGAGACACTGGAGGTGAGTGAATAGAAAGAGATGATATAATCAGATATATGCTTTAGAAAGATCAATTTGACAACTAAGTGGAAGATGGAATGGAATGGGAAGAGATAGGTAGAGAGATCTATGAGCAGGCTATTGCAATAGCCTCAGTATGCAGTAATGGGGACCCATATTACAGAGTGGCCTCTCAGAAGAGAGATGTTACAAATGTAGAAATGACAGGATTTGGCAATAGATTGAATGGGACATGTTTGTAAAGAAACAAAAGATGTCACTAAGTTTGCAAGCTTATATAACTAGGAGAAGCTACCAGTAGTATTAGGAATGTTAGGAAGAGGCATGAGTTTGAGGAAGAAGATAATGTGTTCAACTTTGGATGTGTTAGCTTTAAGATAGTTGCTAAAAATTTGATTCAAAATTGTAATAAGCAGCTAATGTTACAAGACTGGTAAAAGAAGAGAGATAAATAAATAAATCTGGAAATCATCTGTATAGCAATGATAATTGAACCCATAAGAATTGATGTGATTCCCCAAGTAAAATAATATAAAGGAAGAAGAGAAGAGGACTCAGAACAGAACCCTGGGGGGGGGGGGGGGACAAACTTGTTTAGAAGTGACATAGATGAAGGGCAGCAAAGAAGACTAAAAAAGAGCAGTCAGGTAGGAGGAGAAGTAGGAAAGAAAAGCCTCATGAATATCTAGAAGAAAAGGAATATCAAGAAAAATAAGGTAATAGTATCAACAGCTGCATGGAGGATAATGAGAATTGGGAAAAGATCACAAGATACAGGAATTAAGAGTTCCTTGAAACTTTAGAGAGCATTATTTCAATTGAATGATAAGGTCAAAAGCCAGATTTCAGGGAGTTAAAACGAAAAATGAAAGGAAGTGAAGGCACTAGTTGTATAGGACCTCTTCAAAGAGTTTAACTACAAAATATAAGATAATAGCTGGCATAGAAATGGATGGATAAAGAACGGGGTTTTGAGTAAGGGGGAGATATGAATACCTTCATAGGAAGTAAGAAACAGCAGATAGTGAAAGTTTTAAGATCAGTGAGTGAGATGGATGATATAGGAATAAATCTACTAGAGAAGATGGAATAGCATCACTTTTCCATGTAGAGGGGCTTTATTTGGCAAAAAGAGGCCAATTTTTCATGTGAGATGGGGTTAAAAAGGAAATAGTGGGGGAAATATCTAAGTAATATGAGATAAGAAGAGGAAAAGACAGAACATAGTGAATAGCTTCAATTTTTTCATTGAAATATAAGGAATAAGTCCTCACCTGAGAGATTAGCTAAAGGGAAAGTAATAAAAGGCTTGAGCGGGGAAAAAAAAGTGAATCAATTAAGGAAATATAAAAAAATTACTTTGGCAAAGTGAGGGTGCAATTGAGATTATATGACAGCATATGACATGATTATAGTGGAACCAGTCAGCATGGTTTCGTAATTTTTTCCTAGATCTATTTAGTAGCATATGAATAGAAGTGACATAGCAGATAGTAGAAGGAATCTAAAATATCGAATTGGAAGGGCAAGATTACTGATAGGATAAAAGGTCAAGGGGCATAAGAGAATAGGACAATATAGAATGAAGTTGTTTACCAATATGTCAAGATGAGAAAGGGATCCAGTATCCTATACTGGATATAGGAGTGATGAACTGGAAAAGATTTGGTGAATGGAGGGATTAGGGATCAGGATAAGATGAAGATTAGAATTAGGGCCTATAAGAAAGAGTGAAAGGTGTAATAACAACCAATATTTAATCAGATAAAGGAACATGGAAGGGGAAGCCTTGTAGGTGAAGGTAAGAACAACGGTATGACCATCTCTATAACTGAGTTGGGGGGGGGGGGGGGGAGAATAGGGCAGAGAAGATAAATAAATTGAGAAAGCTGCAATTATTTTTATGTTGTTCTTTCTTAAAATACTTATCAATTCTTGCATTCAAGATGACCAAATCTCCTATGAAACATTTTGTTTTATACAGTTTATTGCCACTGGACATATAAAAGATAAATTCCTTTGATTTGGGAGTTTTCTCCAATGATGCAAGTGCAGACCCATCTATCCCTGTCCCTTCTGTCTGGCACTTGTCAATATCCTCTATAAGTGTGATAGAGTTGATCCAGCCAATGTGCTAAAAGTCTTTTTCCCTTTCTCCTGATATCATGAGATAGCAGCTGAGCACTATTATCTCTCAGCCTCATCACATGATATTTTTTAATTCTATTTTTCATCAAAATTCCTCAGTGAATTAAGTCACAACATCAAAAGTACCTTAATGTGCCTGTCTTTCCACATCCCTCCAACACGGATTGTTCCCATTTTTTTATCTTCTTTGCTAATTTGCATGGAATTAAGTGAAATTTCAGATTTTATTTCAAAATATGAAGAATGCTTTCATGTGGTCATTTACACTCTGATTCTTCCTTCAAAAACTATTTATTTGTATATTCTACCTATTTATTTACTGTTATCATAGCCTTTAACAAAACCCACATGGCCAACAAAATTTTTCTGAGATTAGCTGGCCCTATTCCCATATACTGAACCTTGTCACATAGCCAACTACCATGCTACTTCAGGAAAAAACTAAGTACATAAATCTGCTTGCTGTAAAATTCTGTTATCTATGAAAATATCAATTATCAATTAACCAAGATGTCCAGAGAATGAGGAGGGATCTCTGTAATCAAATGTTTTAAGTAATTAAGAGATAACCTGAAATGTCATTTGGTTTTAACCCTTCTTGTTAAGAAAAATCTCTAAAATCTGAGTTCACTTTCCTGCCTTACTAAGTAGAGGGTTATAAGCGCAACTGAATATCTGCTGAGTAAGCATCTCAGACTCATATAATTATAGAATATTATAATTAAAGATAATCTAGTCTGACACCCTCCTATAATAAATGATGAAACTGAACCCTCAAAGATGAAATGATCTTCCTAAAGTCACAAAGAAGGCTAGTGACAGATATCCAGAAAGCATGGTCTCTCACTCCTAATTCAAGACTGCACACAATACCTGAAAAGCCATCATCCTGAACAGCCATTCTCTAGGTCAAAACCAATAATGGAAATAAATTAGATGGAAGAGATGGAACTAAATGCAGAGTAAGCCCAAGATATTTATTGGAAAATTATTCTCTTGCTGTTGTTTCTAAATCCTTGACAACAGTTGTGTATATGTGCATTTGGTGTATAGATGTATCTATACCTTGTCTTCTACTTCTTAAAGCCAACTTATTTTTTAAACCAAGGTGAGTTGGTTTCCAGTTAATTGAAGTTTCTTAGACTAAGATAGCCATGCTCAAGTAAGTGCAGGAACCAATAGGTACACAGATCAACGTCTTACAGCTACTTGTACTGTAGCTTTCTTGGAATCAAGACAATAGAATTTTAGTCCCAATTCTGCCATTAAGCAAAATGCTATGTAGCCTAGAGAAAGATATTTCTGTTCTCTGAAATGCATTTTTCTCATATGTGAAATAAGGGCTTGGACTAGAAGATTTCTGAGTTCCCCACTCAGCTCTAACAGTCTTGATTTTTTTCTAATTTTTTATCTTTCACCTGGCAAGTGAGTCGTCTGACTGTACAAAGAGAGCTGATTCAGGGATGACTCCCACATCAATAACTTCAATAACTTTCTATTGTTAGATGACAAGGCAATCAGGAATCTCATGCAATATAAAAATATTCATTCAGTTACATTGACATCACCATGAGAACTTTAATGGGAAACATTACTGTTTCCCATCTTTCAAATCACTATCAAAAGAAGAAGCAGAAGCTAAGGCTGAATTAAGTAAAAGAATTGGAGACAGAAAACATATGAGAACAAAGGTGGACATGGCAGCATGACAGAATGAAAAGGACAATGGGTTTGGGAGTCAGAGTAAGTGATTCAACTCCCAACACTTATCATTTATAACCTGTCTGACCTTGTGCAAGATTTTTTGAGTCTTTTTTTTTGGTGAAGCAATTGGGGTTAAATAACTTGCCAAGAGTTACACAGCTAATAACTCTTAAGTGTCTGAGGCTGGATTTGAACTCAAATTCTCCTGACTCAGAGCTCTATCTACTGTACCATCTAGTTACTCTGTGATGACCACGTATTTTAAAATCAGCTGGAGTCAGGAATTCAGGTTAGGGGAAAATCGTCAATCTTTATTCTCAGTGAAGAAAGATTGGAGGTGGAAGAGAATGGGCAATAGCAATGTGTGCAGCTGAGTCAAGAAGCTACTAGACCAGAAGCAACATGACCAGCAGCTACCAGAATAGAACCCAAGCCCAATCTCTCCCTGCCTCTCTTCCTGTCTCTCTCCTCCACCCTCCAAAATCGTCATTTCCTATACAACACACCAGGACTTGCACAGAGAGTGGGCAGGGGCCATTCTTTAACCAAGCATGTATATTAATAGAGTATAGTCCAATTACTATTTAGCCTCACATGCTTGGGACCTCAATGCATCAACTCAAGCTTCAGCCCATTACACTGCTCCAAGGAAGAAATTTAAGGTCTGGGGCCTTCAATTTCATATAAATGAAATGAGGGGGTTGATTAAAATAAATGATCTTCAAGATCCCTTAGAGGCAGATAGGTGGCACAAGGTATAGAGATCTTTGCCTCAAACACTAATGGTGTAACCCTGGGCAGATCATTTGCCCTCTCTTTAACTCTATTTCTTCATCTATAAATGGAATTGATTCAAAAATTATTATGAGAAACAAATGAGATAATGAGCACTATAGAAATGTCAACTAGCAATAGTATCAAAATTCTAAGGCAGGTATATGGCGCAGTGGATAGAGCACTGGCCCTGAAGTCAGGAGGACCTGAGTTCAAATCTGACCTCAGACACTTAACACTTCCTAACTGTGTGACCCTGGACAAGTCACTTAACCCCCCCAAAATAGCATTGAAGTTCTTAACACAGTGCCCGGCACAAAGTAAGCACTAGAGAAATGTTAGTTAGTATAATCATTATTGGGTTGTTATAAGAATTGGGTTGATGTAGTGTAGCCCCTAGGGAAGACGTAGCAATATCCCTAAGGCTTCCTGGTCTTAATCCTAAGGCTACCTGGCCTTGGGAATGCTGTAGTTCCAATGCTGACTATCATATAACAATCTGTTGGTCAGTAATAACAAAGTTTCTGAGATGAGTTAAGCCATAAAATTCAATAATGAGATCTTACTCATCTCTAAGCCATAAAATTACCTTATCAGTTGCATGAAGCACCCAATATTTCTCTCTTTTTCCTATAAACTTATTTTCATTTTCCTTTGGTACTTTGCTAAATTTTTTTGAAACTTGGCTTGCTTCAATTGGCGTTATAATTATAATAAACTTTGCCTCTTGACTTGGAAATGGGCCAGAGCCTGAAAATTATTTTGAGACATCTTATGACACCATATAGAACCCTTATGTCTCCTTTTGAGGTGTCCTTTGAACCCTTACAAGGTGAAGTAACATTTTTAAGGTCCTTAGCATTTGCCTGGCACATTTGCTTAACAAATGCTCATTTCCTTGCTTCCAGCTCTATTGATCTATAACCCTTTAAGAATTTGGAAGATGATTAAACTTGTTCTGATTGGTACCATGGACAGAACTAGAAAATAGAAGTCATAGAGAGGAAGATTCTCCTACATTTGAGTTGTCTAAAGGTAGAATCAGCTATCTCAAGACAGTTTTTTTTTCCTTACTGAGACCTTTCAATGGAGGCTGGATGACAACCCAGTAGAAAAGGTGGTAGAAGGAAGCTCTACTTAGGTGAAAATTAGACTGAGTCTCTAATACTTCTTCTGACTGAATTTCTGTCACTCTATGATTGTGTAAGGTAGTTTTTGTTGCTGTTGCTCCCAAGATCATTTTCGAATTCCTTTTTTTTTTTTTTTTTTTTTTTTTTTTTTTTTTTTTTAAGACTAAGGCTGGGGGCGGAGGGAACCTATTATACTGTGCCAGCTTGGCTGGGGTGGCCTTGAAGGCTGATGTATCAATCTTGCATGACTGCTCAGATCTGCACTTTCACATATCATCAAAAACACTTCATCATTTTTCTGGGCACTGGGTTTCACCTTGCACCTTCAAGCACAGGTTCCAAATCCATCCAAATGGATGTACACAAGCTTTGACTGCTTTGAATTTGCCTACACACAACCATGGATCTAAAGCAATTTTTAAGACAAGAAAAGTGGGGTTCAGAAGGTTCTGGTGGCCTGAAGGATTTGAGAATTTCTGTTACAAAAGTAAGAAAGGAACATTTGATTCCTCTGGTCTTCACTTTCATTTCATCTGATTTAGGAAAGTCTGAACAAAGAAGGGAAACTTTTAAAAACTATGGCATGTAGGGCAATTTTATTACAATGTTTTTGATGAAATAAATATATTTTTTAAATTCTTTATGACAAATTCCCAGATCATTAAATTTTTTCCTCTGTTTCTTCTTGAAGTATTTGTGTTTGTTGATATCTGCTAAGTTCATAATAAAAAGAAAAGAAAAGAAGACAGAAAAGACTGTCTACACATGCAAAAAGGGTGCAATCCCTCTGGATGCATTTCCATTTTTTAAAGGTAAATTCAGTACAACAATTGGTCCTCTATTTTTGCCTATAGGACTCCAAATAATTGCATAGGCTGGGATTTTCCCTTATCAATGGGTAGTTTTGGCATCCTGCAGATCTAGCCTAAGGCACTTTGGTGACAGCTACTGGGAACTCCACTGGAAACAATTTTGTAGCAACTGCTCTGGTGCCTGTTAGTTTCAAATGCAGGTGACTAAATGACACCTGCCTTCCTCACTTCCTCCCCCTCCCTTCTATCAGCAATTAGCAAGTGGAACACAAACCAAGAAGGGAGAGGGGAGGAAGAAAGGAATATTTCTAACATACACATGCGTGGGCCCAGGATAGCACCATGTTAGATTGAAACTAATCAAAATACTTCAGAAATGACAAGAAACACCAGGAGTGAGTTTCTAATGATGTTTCCAAACACCAAGGAGTTCTCAGCTCCAAACTGTATTTGCAGAGTTTTTCAAATTGCAGGAAATATGAATAACATTTTCCTCACTCTCTGTTCCCCAAATTGTAAGCAAAGAAAGCTGAAGAAAAAAATTATTGCAGAGAAATAGAATTTCCAGCCCCATCTCTCCTCAGCAAGTGGTCAAATCACTTATCCATCTCTTAGCATTGTGGCAAGGAAGGAAGCACCCTCAGAAAGTTCCAGTTTAAAATGACTGGCATTCTTCAAAGCCAAGAGATAGCTGCTCACCAAAACCCAACTCTCCTCATGTCCATAGGTATGGATAACAGGAAAAAGGAAATCCACAATTGTGTTCTCCAAGTTGCATTTCAGTTTCAACTAATGTATTCAGCCTTCCTACTTCCACCCCCAAACACCATTAACTCTATTTCTTAGATCTTCTAACAATTGGTTCCTTTTGCTAAAAGCTGTTTTCCATGATAAAATAAAATAAATGCTAGACTGGAAATCAAGAAATCCAGTTTCTTGTTCCATCCCTGTCATGAGCTGCCTCTGTGACTTTGGGCAAGTTACCTCATCTCCCTGGGGCCTCAGTTTTCTCATATTTAAAGTAGGGATAATTATCACTGCTTCTTTCTCTTTTCTCCGGAAAGACATTGGTTTTACTGAGCTATGAGAAGAACCTCAAATCTTGGATTTCAGAAAAGGGGGAGAATTAGAATCAAGCTGTATACTTCTAAAGGATGATTTCATGGACTTTTATTTGTCTTTAATTAGGGAAAGGGAAGGAGAAGGGAAGTAGGGCAAACAGAAATCACTGAAAGGCTCTTTTGCTCAAAAGATACCTCACCTGCTGAAGCCACAAATTAGATGTTCATTTGGGTTATTAAAGCTGCTCTCTCAATTCAATTCATTTAAAATTTTATTAAAACAAACTACATTGTGTAATCTACCAAGCTCAATATTATAGAAGATATGGAGGATAATAATAATAATCTCTATACCACATATTCCATGTCAAGCACTTTATAATTATGATTTCATTTTATCCTCACAACAATCCTGGGGTATAGGAACTATTATTATCATCACACAGGTAAAGTGATTTGCTCAGTGTCATTACAGCTAGTAAGTGTCTGAGGCTAGCTCCCTCTGACTTCTAGGGAAGAAAGTCCCTAGACTTTCTAGGGACTCCTAGAAGTCCCTAGACTTCTCCCTGTCTTCCTGAGCCCAGACTCAGCTCTATGCACCACTTAGCCACTTGATTGGATAATACTCATTTCCTTGCTTCAGGAAGTTTATAGCATACAGTTGGAAGTAAGCTATGTATTCTATGAAAACATGTAATAAACCATGGCTTAATGGACAAAGAATCACTCTCAAAGTAAAATAAATAAATAAAACCTTGACTCCAAGTTCTGCCTTTGATGAATTCTGTCTATGTGTCCCAAAGCAAGTCACATAA
This sequence comes from Sarcophilus harrisii, assembly GCF_902635505.1. NCBI lineage: Eukaryota > Metazoa > Chordata > Mammalia > Dasyuromorphia > Dasyuridae > Sarcophilus > Sarcophilus harrisii. Next base: position 365,645,489 of record NC_045426.1, read on the forward strand.
CCTCTCAGTGTCCCCAAATAAACTCTATAAGACTATAGATTAAATCTTAGGGTCTAAGACTATAAATTGCAAAGCAGGTGCCAATTTGCATTGATAATGGTCATTTCCTCTTTGGGAGTTTTCTCTACCAATTAAATCATCTGGTAAAAATAAAGTGAAAGAAATTGTAATAAATACATGAATCAGGTACAAATAACATACTAGGAGAGTTTAGAATATATGGAAATTTTATTTTTAGAAGACCAACGCAAATTTCATGGAGGAAGTAACATTCAATCTATTCCTTTAAAAAAGCATAGAATTTCTACCTCAGAAAGGAAGGAAAGGTGGATTCCTTATAGAGGAAAAAGCATAAACAAAGACAAAGACATAAGAAAGTTCAGGCATAAGAGTTAGGTGGTTTAATTAAAACCAGTATCATTGAAAAGGGGGTAGTTTTGGGTTCAGTATAGACCAAAGATTAATGGTATTGGACTTTTAGTGCTTGGATGAAGAACTCTGAGAAGGTTAAACTTTACTAATTCCATTACTAATACTAATAGTGCACAGAGTGCTCAGTCTGAAGCAAAAAGACTCATCAGGAAGATGAGTTCAAATTTGACCTCAGACACTTACTAGCTGTGTGATCCTGAGCAAGTCCCTTTAAATATCTGACTTAATTTCCTCCTCTGTAAAATGAGCTGGAGAAGGAATTGACAAACTGCTCTAGTATCTCGCCAAGAAAACCCTAAACAAAGTTATAAAGGATTGGAAATAACTGGTCAAAACCTTAGAATGAATTACTTTAATCATATAAGTATTTAAGAATGCCTTAAAGAAGTTTTGATTAGAAGGGGAAAGGACTCATTTTAAGATCCCTGTGGATATGATGAAGAAATTCTGAATTTTGGCCTCTCAGTGGTAGAAGGATTAGAATGAGGAGAAACCAGAAGCAGAAGACCATTAAGGAGACTACAACTGAAGACCTCAATCAGGATGGTAACCATATGAATCCTCTGCTTCCCAAGCTAGGGCCCCCTTCCCCTGCTTCACACTGCTTTCTCCATGCCATTACAAGATTATTCCTCTTCTCTCCTCATCTGCCTCTTAGAATCCACCCTTAGCTTCCTTCAAGGCTCAGATCTATATAAGTCTTCTAAGTTACTAATGTCCTCTATGTATAAAATTATCTCATTTACTTTACCTATATTTTATATTTGCTTATCTCTATATATGCTGACCCTCTCTCTGATGAACATAAGATAAGTTCTTACATCCTTGAAGGCAGATTTTGTTTTTGTCTTTGTTTCTCCAGGTCCTACTACAGAACCTGTCACAGTGTCCATTTAATAAACACTTATCAAAGTAATTAAGTAATGTATAGTGGCTCAGTGGCAGCCTGGATTATAACGAATGTCATCTTCCATACTGTCTTGGGAACAATTGCTACAATCTGCTAATAAGTGAATTAAGTTTAATTTGAAGGATTAGATCCCTAATTTTACTCATTCTACATAAGTCTTGCCAAATGTCTCCCTTTTCCTTGTTTAGAGGAGAAGAGAAATTGAGGAGGGGAAGAAGGAAAGATGAATAGAAATAAAAACTATAACAGACATGATTTTAACCCATTCCTCTCTTGATTCTGAATCCAGAGTTTTTACATGGTACCACACTGGATATCAAGTGTTTTCTCAATTTTAAAGTGCTATATTAATGTCCATTATTGTGCTATTATCAAAATTATCACTAATCATTTAACCTGGAAAGAATCTAAGGTTAAAGTTACAGTGAACAGTTCTTTGGAGGCTTTGGTCCATTCTTATTGAAGCTCCACTGGGACTAAACTAAATGACTTGGGCCTAACTCAGATCCACCTCACACTGGCTTTGTAATCTTGTACAAATACCTTCATGTTTCTAGGCCTCCATGTTTTCATCGAAAACATGTTAGGTTAAATGATTTCTAAGCTTCCTTTAAGTCCTGAGATTCTGTGATTGTGTTATTTCTGTCTATACTCCATGCTTTTTAGCACCAATTAAAATCCCTATGAAATAGAGAGGTACCAAGCAGACTCAATAGGTTTGAGCTTCATAGCCCAACTTACAGACAATTACTGTGTCCATATGATAAAGATCTTAAACTCTATCCACATGGGGAACAAGTATTGGAGCCTCAAGTTACACAGGATAAAGGAAAAGCAAATTATCATTTCTAAACAGATGACTCTAGATCTATATATCCATCCTAGTCTCTCTTCTGAACTCCAGTTCCACATCACTATTTTTTTAGACCTTTTAACTGGTTATCCTATGGGCATCTCATGCACAAAATGTCCCCAAAAGACTTCCTCTTTCCCCCCAAACTATTGCTTTGGACTATTACCATAGCCTCCTAGTTGCATCCTTTGCTTCAAGAGTCTTCCCAATTCAATCCATCCTCTCCAACTTCAGTCATCAAAGTGATTTTCTTAAAGAACAAATCTGGCCACATAAAAATCCACACCCTCCTCCTCACCACCATCACCATTTAATAAATTCCGCTGGCTCTCTTTTGCCTATAAGATCAAATATAATCTCTGATTAGCCATAACTGGGTCTTCAAAACCTAGTATTAGCCTATTTTTCTTGCCTACTTTACAATTCAACTATACTGGCCTACTTGCTACTCTTCAAACGTGATACCCCATTTCCTCTCTGTGTACTTGTGCATTTGTTGTCCCACATGCCTTGAATGACTTCTCTCTCACCTTAGCCTTTTAGAATCCCTAATGTATTTCAAGAATCAAGTTCCTCCTGCATGAAGCTTTTCCTGGTTCCTGCCCCCAGTTTTTAGTACCTTCTCCTCCAAGGTTATTTGTATTTACTTTATATATATTGTGTATATATGTCTATCATATTAGAATATAAGTTCCTTGAGAACAGGTACTGTTTTGCTTTTGTCCAATTATATCTAGCATCTTCACCATGCCTGATGAATGCATAGATTTATGAAATCATAGATATATATCCCTTGAGCCCAAATTATGATCTTAGTTTTTGTATATACTCATTTCCTTCCTATGACCTAAAATACATAGGGGTACAAGGAAAAGGGGAGGAGTGCTCTAAATGGGCACCAAAATGTGGGGGGCAATGTCAGAAGAAAGAGAACCAGTAAATGGAAAAATAAACAGATACTGAATTCAAGTAAGTAAACAGACCAAGAAGGTACAGCAGGCATAATTTCTCAAAATGACTTCAGTGGTCAGGAGAAAGGTATAAGCCCTGGGACTAAAGATTGCCTGAATGATCTCTGAGTACTAAAACAGGAACTCTAAATTGCATATAGTAGGCATTTAATAAATTCTTGATTGAGTGATTGATAGAATTCTCTGGATAATTGATCAATGATCTACTTCATTTAGCCCATATAGATCATATAGCCCTGGACTCTGATTTTCAGACATCGTTAACCATATTAAGTTAACTTCTCTGCTCTTGGAATGTTAAAGATCATCACAGTGTTAATTGAACACTCTAGATATCCCCCTGGATAAAAAAGAAAAAAGACAGGAAGACCTAGTTTGCAGTAACCCTGATGCAGGAAAATAGCTCGGCTTTAAAGAAATCTCTTACCAAGTGAATCCAATAACAGCACAGTAATAACAGCTCAAACCTCTTTTTTTTCAATGCTAAATACATTTCTGTTTCTGAACTAGCTGGATATATTCAATCTCTGTGTTATCCAAACAGGATAGATCAGAGCTGATTTTAGATTTAATAATATGCTATTACAATTACGTTATGCCAGTGCAAACACATGCTTTATCACAATGAGGACACTTTGAAAATGCCTAAATCCAAAGAATTATGTAGCAAAATTTAAAGTCTTCCATTTTGTTGTTAAATTACTGTCTTAAAATGTTTTTGATATTTGATACAATCTATGATGGAATTTTTTTTTTGAGAGAAAGATGTTACATGCCTTCCCAAATTCCTCTTTTTTTCTCCAGAAGTAAGGGGATTGTTTTATTTCATCTCAATGATAAAATTTTCATTGTCTTAAAAAATGAAAATTACAAAGTAACTTATTCATCTCATGTGAGGTTTCTTTAAAGAACTTCAGAGGTTTCAATATAACATGAAAAGCTCCAGCATAAACCAAAAGGTTAATAATTCTCTGATTGGTTGGTTGTTGTACTTCATTCTTGAAGAGAACCAACCTGTCATCACTATGTTGGGATCAAGGTATTGTGTGGTCAGCTAAATGATCAGTAGAAACTTGGAAAGCTCTACCACAAGTCTGACAAAATAATCCATATAAACATTTTGAGAGATTTCCTTACAAAGAAGGGAGAGTAGTGAATTTTCTCAACTCTATTCCAGGGTCAAGCTTATCTATAATTAAATTGTTCAATTTTCATTTTTTGCTTTTTCCATTTATATGGCTTAACCATTATATATATTACCTTCTTAGCCATTGTTTTCTTTACTCTGAATCAGTTCATCTAAATTTTCTCATGCTTCTCTAAATTCTTTGCATTTGTCATTTTTATAATGATTACAGTAATATTTCATTATATTCATATGCCACAATTCATTGATTCATTCCCAACCTGAAGAGTGTCTACTTTGTTCCTAGTCGTTTGTTAACACAAAAATGTTAATTAGTAATATTTTGATTGATTTAGGACTTTTCTGGAATTCTCCGCTTTGTGTTATATAACTAATGGTGGGACTTCTGAGGCAGCTGAATGGACATTTTAGTCAGGTTAAAGTAAACTTAAATACTTTTTGTTCCCTGATATAGTCAGATGATAATCATAGCATTTAGAGTTGAAAGGCCATACAGCAGGGGTCTTCAAACTTTTTAAACAGAGGGCCAGTTCACTGTCCCTCAGACTGTTGGAGGGCCAGACTATAGTAAAAACAAAAATTTTGTTTTGTGGGCCTTTAAATAAAGAAACTTCATAGCCCTGGGTGAGGGGGATAATCGTCTTCAGCTGCCGCATCTGGTCCGCTGGCCGTAGTTTGAGGACCCCTGCCATACAGGAAGAATTTGAACTCTGTTCCTTCATTCCAAATTCAGTGTTGTTCCCACAATAGAGTCTGCCCTTCTGCCTAACTGGATAGTTATGTTTTAGTAAATGGGTAAACAGTTTAGAAAATATAAAACTCTGCCTAAATGTAAGGTATTATGGCAAGAACTATTGTGGTGTTCAAGAGAGAATGAAGGGCTTAGAGCAGTTAAAAAGCAATCAGCTTCCTAGGGTTCCTGCTTCAGTACTCAGAAATCATTCAGGGTCCCTTTCCCTCAGTCTCAAGACTTGTGCTTCCCTTTAATTCCCAACTTAATCCTCAGCTTGAGGAATCTATGTCTGCTGTATCCTCTTGGACCCCTGAGTCTGTTCGGTTACCTGAGTTCACAGATATGCCATATCCATTTCCTCATTACCTGCTTATCTTTCTTCTGACACACACACATTTTGGTGCCTATTTCCAGCACTCATTCCTCTCTTTTCCTTTTTTTTAACCATATATTCTAGTATACAGGAAGGATTTTCCTGTAATTACTTACAAAGGAAAAGAGTATGTGTAAATGCAAGAATATTATTTCACGGATAAGATCATAATTTGGGCCTGGACCTAGTAGAGAGGAGACTGGATCTATCCACCAGTGCACTTCTGCTAGCAATACATCCCTGAATTGTCTTTGCAACTCATAGGCTTAAAGAATTGTTTAGGCCATGGAGAAGTTAAGAGAATTACCCAATCAATATGTGGTAAAGAAGGGGACTTGCACCTAGATCTTTTTTTAATCCAAAGCCAGCCCCTAATCCATTATACTATATCAAGTCTCTAGGGCAATTATATATGTATTTAAAAGAAATGTGTCTAGAGCCAGATAAAATAGTTCTATATTTTAAAAACAGTTTTAACTATTTATGGTTTCACAAGTCAAACCTGAGTCATGAGCGTTTCCAGGTCAAGTAGTATCACTGCCCAAAAGAGAATGGCATCTTCCCATACAAAATTGTGGTTTCCCTTGCTTTTTAGAATTTAGAATAATGAGTCTCTGGCTTCTACCATCTATCCATTCTACAAAGATCTGGGGATTATACTGTTTTGGTAAAATGGATCCAGCCCCTTTCTGCAACTCCTGCTTCTCTCCCATGAAATGAAGAAGCCTTCTGTTGACATGGCTAGCTCTGATTTTTCAGCAGCTATTCTAATGCAATCACTTACTAGGCAACTAGGTGGATCTGTGAATAGAACACTAAATAGACTCAAGAAGAAAAGTTCAAATCCAGCCTGTAACATTTTGGGGCACTTAGTTTGTCTCAGTTTCCTCATCTGTAAAGTGAGGATAATAGAGACTGCCTCAGAGGTTGTTATGAGAAACAAATGAAATAGTATTTATAAAGCACAAAGCAAGTTCTATAATAGCTTTAATAAGTAGTAGTCCTTAAACAGTTATTATTGTTGTCATTGTTATAGTTCACCTTTCTTTCTACACAGGGACAGACAAGAAAATATACACAATTAAGTGGGATAGAGTCCTCATCACTTCGAATAAAATTAAAATAATATAACCTAAGACTCAAGTGACCCACAAAATTTACACACACACACACACACACACACATACACACACATACATTTCTTACATCAAGGATGCACTCTTTCTTTCATCCAAAGAAATTCTCAGATAAGATTATAACACCATAATTTCTAGAGCATACTTCTAGTCTATTGCACTTTCCACCCAAAGCTTCTCAGCTTTGTATCAGTCCCCAGCACTTAGATTTAACTGTTGTAGCTATTTTTATCCATGACTCAGTTGCCTTCTTATCCTGGAACTTCTCTCAGTACCTGAAATTGTCTTATTCTTAAATAAAACTTTACCATGTTTTCCCAATTCTAATATAGGTAAATTCCCTTTGAGGTCTCCACTTTGGGAAAGAGACCTTCAGCTTTTCTTTCCTTACCCCCAATTCTTTGCTGTTTTTGTGTTGTGCCCCATTATACTATAAACTTCTTGAGGGCAGGGATTACCTTTCTGCTTATATTTGTAGTCCCAGAATTTAGCAAAGTGCCTGGCACATTATCAGCACTTAAATGCATGTTGCCTTGTTTTGATGACATTTACCCAGATATTTGCTTTCAGCTGAGTGAGACATAATTAGGAATACTTGCTCCTCTTATAAGTAAATAGAATTATAGAATGTTCAAATTAGATGAAACCTTCAAATCATTCTAGAACTTCTGAATATCTAATCTAATCCTCTCATTATATAGATGAAGACAATGAGCCCCTGAGAGGTGAAGCATATTCTTATAGCTCTATGCTTTACCTGAGTTCAGTGAGTGATGTCCTAGCAGATTTCTTCATTGTCTTGTGGAAGAGAGATAGGGAAAACAGTAAAGAAATTATTTTTTAAAGTATCCACTTAATTTATAATTAAATGCTAGAAGGTCTTCTCTGAAATATTTCCTTGGGCAATGCTTCCCAATGTGGGTAAATGACTTAATGAAAGTTCAGCATATCAAGACATTCCAATGGATAAGAATATAGCTCTGAACTCTCTTAGGCCTTTGAAGAAAATCAGTCAACAAGATGCTTGTGAGCTATAGAGGATCCAGTCATAAACTAGACATATACACACACACATATGCACACATGCACACACACTCCTTAGAAATCATGTAAACTAAAGCCTTCATTTTACAGGTAAAGAATTTGAGATTCCAAGAGATGGAATTACTGGAATTCAAGGTCCCAAAGGTATTAAAGAGCAAAGGAGTTGAATCTCAGAGGACTTCAAAATCTTCTGAACTCTTTCCACTGTAACAGAGATGCTTCTAAGTAGCAGCAAGATTAAATACTAATGTCAATGACACTACATTTTAAATGTAGTCACATTCCTTTCTTGAGAAAGGTTGAGAGAAAATCTTACAGATGATTCTTCCTTAAAGGTATCATTTATTTAAAGGCTGCCTAATCTTTCTGCTGTACCAAAACATTAGGGTTGTCTTAGGGAAGGGACAAGAAAAAAAACAGAAGGAACTCTATCTGGATTAAGGAATTCGGTATTTTTTTAAATACACAATAAATCATAGGGTCTGGTGAGTTTATTGTTTCTGAAACAAAATCACCCTTCAACTAGTCAAATCATGGAGATTTAAGGGAACCTTGTTGCCACAGAAATTAGGAGAAGATGAGAGTTCAGCCTTAAATTTCAGAGACAGAGAGAAGGAAAGAAGGAAGGAAGGAAGGAAGGAAGGAAGGAAGGAAGGAAGGAAGGAAGGAAGGAAGGAAGGAAGGAAGAGGGGGGAAGGAGGGAGGAAACTTTCTAGGTTCCTTTTTCAGAGAAAGACTGGTTTTTTGCCTCAGAGGCCTCTAGTGGGGAATATAGAGTTACTCTAGTCTCCAAGGACTGCAGGATCAGCGAATCCACCAAGATTTTCTAAGAGGTTCTTTTGGGCTGGGTTTAGATATTATAAGCATCTTCTCCAAAGAAACTAGTTCGGTTGCAAACTTCTCCAAGTTCAGTTATGGAAAGTGTGACTTCTACCTTGGAAACTTCATTTGGCTTCTACCCTGCGTGCTTGAGAACTGCCGGGGGGAGGGGGGGGGGGAAAGGAAGGAGGAGGGAAGGATAGGGGTGGAAAGAAGCGGGAGAAGGTGGGGCAGGCAACAAAGGGAACACAAAGAAATCAAGACTTTTCCAAAGTCCCTACAATAAGACATGCAAATAGACTTCTCTAGATTCTTTCTACTTTCCAGACTAAATATTGGTGCTATTCAATTCATCATCTACATAGAAACACAATCCCGTCTGTTCACAAATCTCCGTGTGGTAGAGAATAGCCGAGGAGGTAGGCTCAGGTCTACACCTAAGAGATCCAACAACATGCAAGTATAAACTTCAGAAAGAAAGTTAAGATTGGACATGTTTCTACTTGTCTGGAGAGCGGGGGTGATCTGTTTTGTTTTAGTTTTTAAAGATCTTAGAATTGTAGCGTGGAAACCCAATTTTTAAAATTACCAATTCATTTCCTTGGCTGTAACGGATCCATTTCAGCGCAGCCAAGAAACCCCTTCACCTTCCAAGTCAACTGTTGATAATGAGGATGGGGTGAGGGAAAATCCGAAAAGGACGGTAGCCCTAATCTGTATTCAATGAAATAAAATAAGAGGGAAGATGTCAAAAGCTACAAATGAAGGAGAAAGAAAGAGATAAAAGAGTATACAGAGAAGGACAGAGGAAGAGACAAAAAGAAAAGGAAAAATAGAGACGAATCACTTGGTCTTCAGCACATTCCTTTCTCAGTAACATATTCTTTCATCAAACATTTATTAATGCGCAAAAAATTTCATTGGCTGCTTCAGATGCAAGAGATAAACGAATATAGACTTTGATCTAGTAACAAACTTTATTTTAAAGAAACACCTCTATCTATTACCTAATAGGTATTATTATGTTTCTCTAGCTCCCTGAACAGTATAGTACACATACACACATGTGGAATACTTGGATACTTCAGAGCTACACAGATACATATACACTATATATATATATATATATATATATATATATATATATATATGTCGAGTCTATAATATATGTGTGTATACACAATACATACATGCATACATACATATCAATTTGGATCCCATACATTCATTCATTCATTTGGCAAATATTCACTGAGTACCTGTCCTAGGTATTGTGTAAGACCTGTTAGATAAAAACACTGCAAGAGCCTCCCCTTGAGGTAAACGTCAAACTCCAATGTGTGTGATACTCATCCAAAAGGTTAACCAGTTCCAAAGCTTTTTGAGAGAAAAGGGCACTGACATCTCAAAGCTCTATAAAGATTATTCTTAGGATTTGTTTGTCCTATCTGAACTTTCTCCCCCAGATTCCTTGAAATGAAGTTTTATTAGGTCTGTACTTCAATATGTGTATAACTTTAGAACTGCCAGTCTACTGCTACTGAGCTTAACTTCTTTCTATTATACAGGGTTTAACTAAATAAATGTAGTTACAGACCTATAAACCAACAATTAAAACTGTATAAAAAGTATTATAAGAGTGCATTAACTGGATAGATGTCCTCTTAATCCTAAACCCAAGAATCACACATTCAAATCCTAAGGGTGGACAAAGAAGAAAGGGAAAGTGAAAATGGCAAATTCTTGACCCATAGTTCATATTATCTTTTCCCTACTGAAAGAAGTTTTGGCTGAAGGACAAAACTTTTCCTTCCCTTATGGGACTCTTATGTCCCCTATGGGGACAATGTATAGAAGTAGAGGCCAAGTAAACTAGAAGAAAGAAAACCTTTGTGGTTTTCTCTATAAGATTGTGGAAGACTAAAAAATGGAGTAAGGAACCCCAAACAGGATAAAGGGTTGGCTTTATTTTAATTTCCAGTCTGTTACTGTAATAGCAAAGTGAAGCTGGGAAAGGAAGGGAAAGGAAGACTATCTCTTTTACTCTTTTGTGCCCTTTAATCCGAAAATTCCTGAGGCCAATTACTCTTGGTCCCATTTAGTACAGAAGGTACATAGTACAACTACTGCCAGTCAGCCCAACAGGTTTACAAGCAGAGTTTTAAGTCTCCCCTTGGGGAAGGGTTGCATGATGAGTTTCAAAGTCTTGGTATGGGGGAACAGTTCACAGCACTATTCAATGGCCTGACAGTGTAGGGCGCAAAACCTATTTCGGAGAAGCTGAGAACATTGCGAAGGCGTTGAAGTGCGTACGTTGGTGTAATGCACCCGGTCTGTGGTGCCTTCCAACCCAGCCAGCTAAGGGCTGTTCTCTTAATGAATTACTAATGAGTTAAAATTGGGCAGCAGGCTTAATTAAAGCGTAGAGGCAATGTGTTTACCACATTGTAATTGAACTCATTAGGGCTATGGCTTTTTGTTTTTTAAGCAGCCTCCTTCCTTCTCTGTGTCGAATAATCTATGGGAGTAGTTTATTAGGGAAAGAGACGGGGGCGGCGGGGAAGATATTGTAAATCAAGTCTTTCAATAATAAAGCAGGACTTGCGGGAGAGCGCTTGGGGTGGGGGTGAAGAGAGAGGGAAGCTAGAGAAAAAAAATGCTCTGATCCCTTTGATGTCCTTGAATGCTGGACTGAGGCAGCTGCTTCCAGGCTCGTTGGGGAGTTTGAGAAATAGTTTAAAGTTGCTATATGGAGGAAAGATGGAGAGAAAAGAAGCTTTGGAATGATTTTTAAGAGAGGTCGTAAAAATGAACGCTCGCGCGCATATGCATGCACAAAGGGGGGGGGGGGAGGGAGAGAAGCTGAATTTCCAATTTTTTTTCTTCTCTTTTTCAGTCCATTTCCTTATTTTGGGTGGGAGGTAGGAGTGAGGGGAGGAGATGGGAGTGGAAGTCAGAAATGTGACAAGAGTTATGGCAATAGATAGATAAATTAATCCAAAATATAATTAACCTCTATAAAAGTTCTTCCATGCCTCCTTCTCTCAATAAGAGCATTACGGAGTTATTGGAAACTACGGCAGATGAGCATAAGTTTTATCCCTCAGGTCCTAACTACCACCCTAGAAAGACTTTGCTTATGGACCAGAATATATTGGACTGTATGTGTCTATCCTTCCAGTACCAAAACAATTAAATCTGTAAAGGTTCACCATTAGAAACCTGGCCAGCAGGTGGCAACTTTTTTTTTTTTAAACAACTCATAGTAACCCACATAAATGAAATCCCTGATACTTTAAGGATTGAAGTTAAGTAAATACATAAAAGGAGTCTCAAAAGTCGTAGTATAAACAAGACCAAGACTTTTGGGACATCCTTTATGTGCATTTAGAGATAAAGTATGTCGTGATCATTTTTTTTCCCCTAGATGCTCTTTCTCCTCTTGCTGCAGGCCAGCGCTATGAGTGGCCTTGCTCAGCCGGATTCTTAATGGACAATCGCTAGCTAAAACGAGAGGGGGAAGGGAATGGGTGTTGAGAAAGGTGTCCATCTTTATGAGCTTTCCAATATGCAGCCTGTATTTTTAACTCTAAAAGTTCCTTCTTCTTTTGGATATGAAAGGGGGAGGGAGGAACACCGGAGAATGGGCCTAAAAGGATGATGCAAGGATTTTCGTCTTATTTTTCGACTTCCCTCTCCTCCACTCTTCTGCCTCTAGTTTCTGTAACTATAAAATTCCCACTCGCTTCCCGCCCCTCGCCCCTTCCTTATACAGACTCCTGCCCTCCTGAGCCTCTAATTGAAGGAATCATATGAACTTCAGGTAGCTGACTGTCCTGGGACGAAGAATGGAGTTGCTGAAGAAAGGATTTAAGTAGCGCAAAGAAATGCGGCCAAATTAAAACTGTCCAGTGCTGAAGAGGCGTGCTACTACTCCTGAGTGAGAGAACTGAGTGTAAAAGCCGGTCAGCCTACCGATTCGAGTCATATTGTGGCCCCCTCCTCCCCTCTTCTCACATTTCCTCTCCTTTTCTTACCTGAGTTGCTAACCTCTTTTGCCCTAACCGCCCCCCCACCTACACACACACACACACACACACACACACACAAATTGTTCGACAGACCCATCTGTACTGCTGTGCCTGACCGACAGGCGGCATCAGAGACCTAAGTCTAAGTCTTTGGGGGGCTGGGGGGTAGGTGGGGGGAGTGTGAGGAGGAGGAAGGAAAACCAAGAAACCTTGGAGGAGAGAGCCAGCCGAGGCCAAGTCGGAGAAAACAAACCCTCACCCCAAACAAGCAAGCAACTTACAAACTTCCAGGGGGGGCGGGAGGCTTGGGAGAGGGGGGCGGGGAAGTCAAGCAGAGCGGCTGTCAGGGTCAAGGCCGAGAAGAGGAGGGAGGGGGCCGGGCAGGCAGGGAGCAGGGTAGACTACTACACAGGGACTGCAGCAGTTGAGCCGCTGCGAAGGCGGCGGCAGTGGCGGCGGCAGCCGTAGCGGCGGCTGAAGGCAGCCGGGAGACCAAGAAAAGCAGAACGGCTGTCGACCAAGCAGGGGCTCCGGAAGCCAGAGTGTGGCCGGTAGCCCGCACTGTGAGGAGAGGAGGAGCGCTGCGGAAGAGCCAGAAAAGCAAGAGGGAGAAAAGAAGGGAAAGGGAGAAAGATTAAAAGAGAGAAAGAGAAATAGGGAAGGGTGAGGGGGATAAAGAGATGAGTCTTCAGCCTACCCGCCCCTAAACAGGTAAGCAAATGCTGCTCTTTCTCCACTCTTTACTTTCCACTTCATACCCACTCCCAATGGGGAGGGGGGGTAGAAAAGCGATAGATTAAAGAAGGACTCCCCAAAAAACCTAGACACACATTTCCCCCAGACCAGACCTTTCCCCTTCCCAATCACACACCCTCTCCCCAAGTCATCACCCTGTTCCCTCCCAGCTGCTCAGATAAAGTCATACTTATTTATATATTTCTTTAAATCTTCTACCAAGCCCAACCTCCCTAACCCCCACCTCTTCTCTCCGCCTGACCCGGGAGGTTGAGGTAATTGTCTCTAATTTGTTGCTAAAAGATTAATTGCAGAGGGTGGGTCGATTTGATTAAGGCAATTAATCTTTGGTTACAGTGCTCTGGTGTCACTTGGAGAGAGAGAGAGAGAGAGAGAGAGAGAGAGAGAGAGAGAGAGAGAGAGAGAGAGAGAGAGACAGAGAGAGAGAGAGACAGAGAGAGAGTTTCTGATGTGTTTTTAAAAGAAAGCAATTCTCACCGCCCCCGCCCATTCCAATGTCCCTGTTCCCTAAGGCTCCTTCTTTCAGGCCTCTCTGACAGTTTCAGCACCATTCGGCCCGGGACAGCGACTCTCCCTGAGAACTACTGTATCTACTCACTACTGGTTGTTGTTTGCTGACCACAGCAAGCACGCTTAGCTAGAGGACGCCTCCCCCCCCCCCCCACATACATACACACACTTTGTCTTCCCCCTCCCCTATCATTTTTAATCTAGATCCTAGCCAAGAAAAGTGCATAAAAGGGCTCCTCCCTCCTCAGCCCTGTTTTCCCAGCCCCACCTCTAATCTGCTCCCAGAGGAGAATCTGGGTGCTACCTCCCTAGTGATACTGGAACAATCCACAAACGCCTCTTAGAAAAGTTCCCAAAGCTAGAGTTTTCTCATTTCGTGAATAATTAACATTGGTCATAAATAACTGATGTAGAGAGGGAGTGGAGAAGGGAAGAAAGAAGAAGGCGGACAGGGGCCAAGGCCGGACAGAGAAAGATAGATCGAAGAGTTTGTTAAAGGACCATTAACGCTTCTGGGAGCGGCTTTTTGCCGTAGATCAAGTAAAGGATTCCACAGATACTCCTTTGGCTTACCTAGGATAACTAGGGAAGACTGGAAGAAAGTTCAGGCAACTAAGAAAGCAAAGAATTCAGCCAGGGAGGCGCCAGTCTAGTCCCACTGCATAGAAACAAGGACTTCCCCTACAACAACACCACAGCCTTTCCTTCCAAACATTCTAGATCTCATTCCCTCTACACACACACACACACACACACACACACACACACACACCTTAGTCACCCTATTAATTTCTTGGCCACTTCCTCCAATCCTCCTGGCCCCAAAACCAAGCCAACAGAACTCTCTGGGAACTAATTTGTTCATTAGTTCCTTCCTTATGTGCCCAAGTCAGAGCCATGTATGATTGGAACACCCAACACTCTTTTGCCCCTATATCTCCAGTAACGAGTGCATTGTTCCAAATATGGCAGAGCCTAATCATCATACTCTGTGTGCTATGTACCCTATAATTTCTCACCTGTTTTACCCTTTGACCTCTGGCATTGTATGTCTATATCCAGCTTTGAAATGATAAGGATTGATTTACACAGATTCTCTGAGGCCAATAAGTAGACAACTCAATTTGGAGAACCAATCTTTAGGACAGAACCCAAAGGGAGGTACTTGTTCTTGTGCTTGGGGACTTGTGCCAGAACATTCTGACTGAGTTCACTCTAAGGGTTTGGCTTCAGTTTACTGGTGTTTGCCCTTGTCTTTGAAAGAGCCCTCCTCATGTTTCAGAAATGACAGCTGGTTTGGAAGGCCCCAGAGGATGCCCTAGCCAAATGGCTACAATAGTATATTTTTAGTGGGCCACTCAGGAGCCTTTCCACCACAAAATGATCATATCTTTTCTTTTGTACAAAGGGAAAAAGGTACACTGGGACTTGTGAATTGGATCCTTTACCATGCTTGGAAGGGTTCTAGTTCTGCCACAGGAAGGGAGAAAGACGGTGAAGGGCTATGTGGTTCAACAACTTTTGCTGCAGAATCTTCATGTTAGATTCATTTTCCCAATCATGCAATAACCTACCTTTACAGTCAATATAACAGATGGCTCCTATGTCATACATATGTAATGTGTAAGATATGAAAATAGCTATTAGTGAATGAAATTGATGACCAGAACAAGAAGAATCAAGATATGTTAGAAGAACTATCTCGTTCATGAAAAATACTATCAATATATTTCATATTTTCACCTACCTATTCCCCAATTTGTTCCCTACCCATCATATTCCAAGTCCAAAACCACTATTGAAGCACAAAGATTTGAAACTAAGAATTAAAAAAAAACATGTTGATGAGCAAGGATATAAGAAACTGGCCTTCTATTCTCATGAAGATTTCTCTCTTGTAGCTCTTCAGGATGAGAAAGGTTGAAAACAAATATGAGAGGTGAGAAGGCATAACTGACAACTTGAAAGTGGGAGATCATCCTTGTTCAAAGAGGACAAATCCAGTACTCAGAGATTGTTTACCTCTCATATAAAATACAACTCTCTAAAGCAGGAAGTTGCTGCAAATAAGTATCAATAATGAATGAATCTCCTGTAATAAAATACTTGTATAATTAGTGCAGTCAAGTATGTGCATTATGTTAACCTTTTGTAACTCTGAGTTGATAAAAAAAAAATGCTCCAGAAATGCTCAGGCCATCCTCTTAATCTCAAAAGAGAAGGAGAGAAAGAAAGACAGAGAGGAAGAGAAAGAGAAGAGAGAGAGAGAGAGAGAGAGAGAGAGAGAGAGAGAGAGAGAGAGAGAAAGAGAGAAAGAGAGAGAGATCCAAGTAATCACCAAGGCTTCCACTTTTTATTATGATATGGTTTCCCATTTCTGAACCAGAACGTAAGTACTTCTGAAATATAACAGAAAACTCTCTTTGGTGAATTCAGAACAGTCATTAACATTCAGTTTTAAGTGAATGTTAACAGTAAATAAAGAAATCTCTTGATTGTAATAGTGGTAACAAAGCAATAATTACCCAGTAGGTGGTCATCAGTAATGATAAATGTATCATTATTACTGTGTGAGTCTGGGAACTAGGTTTTGGAAACTACTTCAGACTTTTTAGTAGCATGGCTGGTTACAAAGCATTTCTTAGCCTGCAAAAGCCATATAATTTTACACACAATTTAGGTGAAAATAAATTTAAATCTGTATATTACATTTTTAATTTCAAGTTAGTAATTAAAGTTGGTTCATTATATCTCCTCTGAAACTCTCAGTGCTCATCTCAATGGTTTGTTTGTACAATTTGTTTCTAAGACACCCAAGGTTACATGGTTCTAAAAGATGGAAAATTTAATTATTTGCCAATATTAGGACTTTGCCAATGATAACATAATGTCTTTTGAAAAAAGTTTGGGATAATACCTCTTATGGTCTGGTTAGCTATGCTTTTCCTTTGAATCTTTAGGCCACATTGAGGAAGGCCTAGTTTTTAGTTGCCCCCAAACCTACTAACTTTGCTTTAAACACATAGAAATATATACTTTCCCCTTTTTTGGTTCCATATTTAGCAGTTGTTTAATTTTCTAAGGGAAAATCAATAACTCAGAAGTCACTCCCACTCTATCTTCCTCAAGATTCAATTTGGTATTATCTATGGCCACCTTTTGCTAACATTAACAACTTTTGCAGTCAGGAGGAAAAGTCAAAAACAAGGAGATCTATGAGGCATCCTGAAAATCCATGATGGTGATTCAATGGTGTATGTGACAATGGGATCAAACATTATAGGAAAACACAGAAATGTCTGGTATGAGAGAGAGACAGCTGAAGAAGCAGAGACAAAGTTAGAGACAGAGGAAGGGAAAGGACTCTTTTAATTGAAAATTTTAATCAAATGTATATGTCTACTGAATAGAGGTTGAATTTGGATCCATGTCATTTTCTCTCTCAGAACATATCAACAGAGGATCTTTAGTCCCTCTTCCTCACTCCCTCTGATTGTCATCTTGTATTCCTCAAGCACTGAGATACAGTTTCATACCCTATTTCTCTTTCCTTAGTTTCACTTGTTCCTTAAGCCAATGTAAATGTATGCCTTAAAGAAAAAAGCTCTTTAAAAAAAAATCCTCTTATTTGCTGTTGTTAGCAGTAGCTCGAGTCCTGTTGCAACGGGGGACCCTCTGGCAAATCTTCAGGAATACTCATCGTAGTTGTCTCCTACAATCTTTTTTTCTTAGTCCAAGCTCTCCCTTTCCCTCTCCCCTCTCTCTTTCTCATCTCCCTTCTTTAAGAGTGGCAATCGAAAGAGAAGAGCATCTTGCCTCGTTATTCATTATTATAGCTGCATCTTTTAGACGTGTCTTCGCCAATGAAAACTCCATGTAGATGCCTGTCCTTTTGTTATGTCTGCCTAGGTTATTCAGGAGCAGAGACAAAAGCCTGAAGTGATGTGATCTAAATGAGCTCTGGGGTTTTCCAGATGGGACCACCTCCATTTCAAATGCCCCCCCTTCAAAGTAGTGGGGAGGGTTGGGGGTGGGTGTGCTTTTCCTTTTCTGTGTATGCATGCATACATACATATAGAGAGAGCAATAGACATTGGTGTATTTATTCTGCAGACTTTGTGGGTTCTCTGTTCATGTTCTATTTGAGTTTATTCAATGTGTGTGTATCACATATGTATGAATGCTGTGTGTGCTTGTGTAATCTCTGAGTGTGTACATTTAATCATCTCAAACTAACATTTACTGAACATTAACCGGAGTTCATGATGAATGTGTATTTCCTGTTTCTTACACATCAGCTTGGCTATACTCACACGTATGTACTCACAGGTACATACACACACAGACTGTATTATAGGTTTTTATAGGATCAGCATAAAACCACAGACCTCCTAACATAAATATGAAATCCATTTGTAAAATGTCAGCTAACACCTTGACCTTAGGATCCCAAAAGCTCTTTAGGCTCCTTCTCTCTGGCTTGCCAGTTTTCTCTACAATGAGGCTTATCTTCATAAGAGAAAGTTATGTATTTTCAAGTAAGGATTGACAGGGACAAGAAGAAGATGCAAAAGTGTTGCTTTTTTCATGTTTCGGAGAAATGTTCTGGGACTGATATTGATGTTGCCTATGGTTTTGAATCTGTGATTCCTTTCCAAAAGAAACTAGATGATGACTAAGGAGAAATCCTTTTGTATTTGCCAAATTTTCCCATTATTAGTTATCCTTGTTGCCTAAGGTCTTCTTTACATTCTGGTCTGATTCTAGAAAAAGTCTTAGACAAACCAGAACTCACTTATAGAGATTTTAGTGAAAAATCAAAAGAGTAGAAGAAAACCAAACTTTAAGAGCTTTCCTCAATTCTTTAGTGACATTGGTGAGTTCCAAGGTCCCAATCTCCCAGGCTGGGACCTTTCCTAGTGTAACTTGGACCAGAGCAGCAGAAGGAGAGCTAAAGACTTCCCCTCTGATAGGACTGATCGAAGAAAGAGCCTTGGGAAATTAATGGTCCAGGTGTGCAAATGGGAACTAAATGTGTGCCACATAATTATCATGGATTTAGCTACTATCCTTCATTATCAACGATTTTGCCAGTTAATTTTGCTATCAACTGGTACAAAGCAAAGAAAAGACACTCTATAGATACTAAGCAGAATCTTCACCTGGAGCCTTCACAATTTAAGAGACTTTTTGCAGCAGCAAGAGCAAAGTTTTAGGAAAAGGGAGAGGGGAGGAATCTTCTGATTAGGTAGCCAGAAGTTTTTACCCCTTCCAGGAAATCTGATATTTCTCAAAAGGAACATGGATTCATCTATTTATTAGCTTACTAGGAGGCCCTGGTGAGATTCCATCATCCTGCCCCACCTCTCTTTGAACATTCTATCTCCATTCTCAAAGGAAGCTACTTCTCTCATATTCATTTCTGGATTGGGTCCTAGATCTTAATCTAAATTTCTTTTTACTCAGATGGAGTTTAAAAGAGATACATTTTAATATATCACCTACTGTATCCCAACATAGAAATACAGGTAACAGAATTAACATGACAAATAATTCTGTGTAACCGCCACTCTACCTTTTCAGCACCAACCCCACGACATTATTTTGGTTTTTTGTTTTTTAAGGAATTGAATGTAGAAAGATTTGAGATTTATCTTTTTCTTTTTTAAATCTGGATCTTAATGGGAATTAAAATCCCAATACCCATGCTTAGGGAACTAAGGAAGCATCGGGATATTCAAGGATGTCTCTGCTGACCAGAATCTATGATATTTAACTTGTGTTAGAGCATTTATCTTTCCCGCTTGTCGATGCAAAAGCAGTGGGAAGAAGAGGATGCATTCCTCAGGCATTAATGACCCGACAAGCAATGTGGAAGGAAGGACCTACAATTTTAGATCGTCCCCTTCCCTGCTTCTGAAGCCTGAGAAGCAAACAAGGGCTCTGAACCGAGAGCCTTTGCGAGGTCTCCTGCTGGGGCGGCTGCAGGCCCCATATCTTCTGCTGAGCTTTGACGGCTGTCAGGGTCTGCTACGCCTCGGGGGCTGGAAACTGCATCAGGACCACGGATAGCTCCCTGCAGCCTTTGGACTCGGGGGCTTCAGACAGCTTAGTAGGTTATAGTCCCCAGCCGATAGCCCGAGGAAAAGATTCCCCGAATCAGTGTTCTGAGGCCAAAAAGAGAGATCTATGTTAGCTTCATCTTTAAGAAGGCATCTAGAAACACTGAACTAGGCTACTAGCCCAGATTTCTAAAGGAGCCCAGTAAAACCTGTGCTGAGGTTGTCACCCTTCGGAGTTCGGGGGGAGAAAGGGGTATGGGGAAGGAGTTGTAATTTGGTTTGTGGTTTTTCTTTGGGTCCGATTCTTGGTTTCTCTTACCTGGCCCTGGCCTGGGTAAACCGCAGCCGCTCGGAACAGAATAAGGCAGGAAATGTTTTCCGCGGAGCGGTGATAGATCATGCAAACGGGTGACACCAGTTTAACCAATAAAACAATTTGAATCAATTAGCTGGCGAAGGAGAGTCCCGAAGTGTAAAATGCACGTCAGCTAGGATAGGAAAGCATTGATTAAAATGTCACCGACCTGCCGCTTCCCAGACAGCGTAGGTCTCTTAAGTCAGGCGAGTTCAGACAGGACCGAGAGACAGAACACCTGCAAAATGCACATCCCAAGGTCTGGGATCAACATCAAGAACACTGATTACTGGCTGATTGTTGGGATCGGAGAGAAAAAGATACATCACTCTTTCAAAGTTGATTGTACATTCAACTTCTGCAAAGTACATTCATATTCTTCAGTCCAGTATCCTATATTGAAATGAAAGGGGAGTGGGAGAAAAGGGGTAGAAAGACAGAATAATCTTCATAACACTGATGTCCGTTAATGTATTTCAGTTTATTTCAACTAAATTAAATCAATATAACACCTCACACTTTTATTAAAGTTTTCACCCCCCCCAAAAAAACAGTAGAAAATGATATTATTCTTATTTTGAATGGTATGCTCTTATTTTCTATAAAATGTCAACATACCTTGTTTTAATGGGAAAATCCTTCCTCTCCTCCTCTGCTTTGTGTACTTAACAGCCTCCTGTAACTTGAAGGGATTGCAACTAACTCAGTATCTGTGACGAATGAATGCCTAAGACTTGTTAAGCGAGTTGTGTGGAATTGAAAGGAGACATTTTTAGTTCACATCTCTTATCATCATCATCATCATTATTATTTTAAAAGGGAGGGAATTGCTTTCTTTCGTTAATTGACACATTACAATCAGAAAGGATTCTAGGAAGAAAGCGGTGAACCTGCTGCTATAAGAAACATTTGCAACTGTGTGGCAGGTCAAAGCCCCTGTGACTCTCAGAGCACCTGCAGTGCTGGGGTATTTCCCTGTGGTAGGGAGCAGAAGTGAAAGTGCTTCTCTTTTCTCCCCATTTCGGTGGTGCAATCCGCCCTGTTCCCAGACATCCTTTTCGTCAGGCTTAAGGTTTCTTCCTATCAGGAGCAGATCGCCAGTGTCTAGGAGATAAGAACATTAGATGAGCTAGGGGCCTCCCTTCTTGGAAAGTCACAGACCAAAGAAGAGGGGGTGGGGAAAGGAGGGAAGGAAGTATCAGGACGTGTTCTAGAAACCTTCTGAAGAGCCAGTAACCTGGATCACGGAGAAGGAAGGGCTGTGTGTGAATGACAATGGCACTTTTTTGGCAAATGGGATATACAGGAATGAAGCGTGAGTTTTTTATGCCTTTTAGATTTGGGGGTTTGGGTTTTTCCGTTTATCTATTGGGGGAGGTTGATTTTAAACCCTACATCTCCTTAGGGAGACCTTAATTTGTTGCGGTGAGGATTCTTTGAATTCGGATGTGACAAATGGTTTTCGCCTTCTGAAACTTTCCTCATACAAACAAATACGGCAATTCCCTTATTCGAAACTAAGACTCCCCTGAACTTTTTATTTTCAATGTCCTTAACTCCTACCGAAGCAACAAGATGTTACAATCTATTTCTGCTTCAAAACAAGAATTCCCCTTGGTTTTATTGACCTTCTAAGAAGTGTGAGGTTTCACACGTTTATCCCGGTATTTACCGATTGGTTTTACTGTCGATAGAATAAATGAGTCCTGTGCGGGTTAATTTATAAGTTCTCTTATTGTTTGGTCGACTTTGCCTTTGGTTTACATCTTAATATGGCTATTAATTTTAATATCCAACCCCATCTCCTCTGCCACCAAATAGCATTTTCAAGTTTTTGTAACAGACGAAAAGATCCAGTTGTTTTCTCTGCAGTGAATATCCACTGGCTAATGTCCCCGAACAAGTATCTTGTTCCTTTCCTGATAAGTAACCAGTATGTAATATGTACGCCGAACAGCTGGTCAATTAGGAAGCAATATATTGACAACTGACTAATATCCGGGAGTGTTACTTAGTTTGCTACACGAAGCACGTTTTTTTTTTTTTTTTTTAAATTCTCTCTAACTCTGCTTTTTTTTTTTAATTTCTTTTCCTCCAAGGAATTTTTGTACATGACTCCTGTGGATTTTTTCCCCCCAAGAACTGGCCATTTGCGCAAGCGGTGTATCTTGGTTTGGGGAACTGCTTCTATAATTGTCCCATTTGCTACCCTCCTTGATGTCTGGTTCTGATGTTCCGTGAAGGGAGCTTGAGGTCATTTTAAATATGGCAGAGAATCAGTGTTTATTTCCAATCTAGACATGGTGCTATATACAGGCAGAAGTGTCCACCCTGTTCTTCACACTTTAATAAAGGAAACTGTCTTGAAAGTATGGAAGATTGTCTTTTAATAGTCTTGTTTTGAATACGATTCATATTTAACAGGTAGGAAATGTCAGGCTTGGTTTTGTTTTGTTTTTTCCAAAAATTCAAGATATTGCAAAGTATTAAGGACCCTATACCCTTTTCCTTCCTTTTTCAGTTTCCTGTAAGTCAGAACAAACTCGATACACTTTGTGTTTCTAGACAGGCGTGCTTTGTCATTTGCTAAGGAACAGAGTTAGGCTATGGGCTTCGGTGAAGCACTAAAAGATTCATTCATGATTCCCGTGAGTGTGGCAGGGAAAAAGGAGGGGGGACGCTTGAGAAGAGGATGGTAGAGCACTACAGGATAAACTGGAAGCTTCGATCCACCAGGTTGGGGGCCTCCTAGACTTAGCTCGCCTAGATGCAAGAGAGCAGTTAAGTTTCCCATCCCCAATTCAGCTCTTCAACTTGAGCACCATTCAGGCTTTTTCTTTTTGGAGTGAGATAGTTGTTAGTTGGTTAGGTGTTTGCTTTCGCGCTTACTGAAAAAAGACACCTCCCTCTCCTCTCCCCCCACCCCTCGCCCTTGCGTTCTCCATCCACCGAGACTCTCTCGCGCTCTCTTTCTCTCCCTGTAACATGCCAGCCCTTTAATGTGGAGTGTCAGGGAGCCGGTGACGTCACCCTGCCCGCTGGGTGGCGTCCCCTCGGTCCGACACGAGTTCAGAGACAAGAGAAAGGCGCTTTCAGGCAACGCTCAACCTGGGGCTCTGCTTCGGCTTCGCGCGCACCCATAGATTATCTGGTAAAAGGGACTGAACCGGCTCACAATTTACAACCGCCATTCTCCACCCTGCTAGGGTTATAGTACCATTAACGCAGAGGAGTGCCTGGATATGACTGGAAACCCTGCAAGACTCCAGCCTGCCTGATTTGAGGACATGCTTTGATGCTTCCCCTCTGAGTCCTCCTGGAAGATGGTCAGGAGGACACACGCGTAAAGAAAACTAGTATTTAGGAGGTAATTATATCACCGCGGTCACTGCGCTTGCAGCATAGACAGGTCTAGGTTAATTATTTCAGGTCACCAGGAGTTAGGTTTCCTTGAGGAGAACTGGAAAGGGGAACTTGGGACTGTTCTAGTTCACTAAGGAGCGCGGAGGAAGAGTTCGAGATTGTATTATTCAGGGAATGGGGGAGTTAAGTACCTACCTTTCTTAGTTCCAACTTTTTCTCCCCCAGGAGCTTTCCTTCCCACCCCAACCCCCATTTTAACCTCTCTCTTCTTTGCTTCTCTACTTCCGCAATAGTTCTTGAGTTTGGGGTAGAAGTCGAAAGAGACGCGCGAGGGTCATTGATTTTTTCACCCTGTCTATTCATGTTAACGTTTCTTGTGCCTTCATATAATATAGCTACAATCAAACGTGTGTAGTGTCACTTCCCGGCCGTGAACTTGACGTTCATATTGTTGGGAAGAGTATTTTCACGTTATCACAGGATCTTATTAAGATAAAAAGAATCTTATTTGAGAACCAGCTGCTCATTGCAGGGCTATTTGGCGAAAGTTGAGCTGGTTCTGCCGGGGCCCAGGCATAGCGGTTTCTTGAATTGCCATTTAACTACCTGTCCACTGGAAATATTGTCTCTGATCCATGTGAAGTGACAAGCTATGTTCCTGTCTCGTTTGAACATGTCTAGGTCAGTTCCACTATCCTGAAGGCCACGGAGTATAATGAAACCTGAGAATGAAGTAGGCGATGTGGCAAGAGTCAAGATCACATGGAAAGCCAAGGGGAAGGGTCTGAATACCACTGCTGGGAGGGAGCGGGGAAGGGAGACGTGAAATTTCTAAATAGAGAGAACAAATGCAGTGGCTACTTTATCAAACAGGGGTCTCGCGGAGCCCAGCGCATTGGGTATGCAGAAAACAAGTAATGACTGGAAAAGCGTTTTGCTTCAAGAACTATGTTCTGTAGTTCGTTGTCTTTTTTTTTTTTTAAATCTATAATGAAACAACAAAGAAAACCTCATTTCAGTCACAAAGGTTTCTTTCCCTTGCTTTTAAAAATATATTTAGTTCAAACATCTTTTGGTATTCAGCTCACCTGAGATGGCACTTGGAATTTTCTCGTGGATTCCAAGTACCTCAGGTACGCCAAGATTCAATTTCTTCAAGATTTTTAGTGATCCCAAGAGTGTTTACAGAAGACGATCTGTATCAGTATTTGCCCTTTTGCGTTGTACAATCATTCAGTATGGAAAATATATCCCGCTTGAAACTGTATTCAGAGCTTAGTCTCAACCGTTGAAAAATATTAAATGTTAACACATACGCCTGTATTTTGCTTGTTAACTGCTGTGGAAGTTGGAAGCAAACATTTTTAGATGATCTTGAATTCCAAGAAAAACCAGAATTGCCCTACTAGGCAAATGGTGGTTGGTAACTGAATTGGAGGAGGGGAGGGGAATGTGAAAACAAAATTAATGTTAAACGAATTGTTTTTAGTCACACATAATTTCTTCAGTTTTTCCAAATTTTAATAAGTTTTTTTTTAATTGTTGGCCCTCAAACTTTAAATAGGAACATTCCAAAAGCCTGACTTTGTTTGTTATATTGAATTGTTTTATCCAGATTATGAATTTCTCCAGATTAATCGCATAAACTACAGCCATCACTTGTCTTAAAAGCATGTTGGGTAGTTTTTCTTTTCCCATCAAAATAAATTCATTTGTAAGAAATTAGTAGTAGTTTCCCTAAATTTTCTATGGGGAGGTCCCAATTTCCCAAGCTTTGTATTTTTTTTAATACTAAAACTGCTATTACCTATGTTTATTATTTGCAAACCTGATCAGCTTATTTTGAGAGGTCTCAAAACTCAAGAGAGAAGGAAGAACTCAGAGCACTTTTTAAAAAAATATAAACCTCTTGGTATGTTGGATTTCCCTCCTAGCTGTTTCAATTGAGTTTTTAGAAAAGAGGATGAAAAACACACAGAAAAATAATCCTTGCTTTATAATGCTTTTTATGAAAAAGAGGAGAAATAAATGTGTTCAAGAAGCATGATAGTATTGTAAAGTATTATCTTATCCCAGGTCTTCCCAACAGTAAGTGATCAATATTTTCTCAACTTATAACTCGTTTTAAACTAAAGTGCTCCAAGATCACTGTTTTCTTTTTTATTTTGCAGTCTACAAGCAAGACCAAGTCGAGTCCATTCGAGGACATACAGTTGAAGAGATGGCCACAAGTCCTCTTCCAGGACCCAATGATATCTTGCTGGCTTCTCCATCCAGCGCATACCAGCCTGATCCCTTGAGCCAGCCTCGGCCGGGCCACGCCAACATGAAGCCCAACCAGGTGGGCCAAGTAATTCTCTACGGGATCCCCATAGTGTCATTGGTGATTGACGGGCAAGAGAGGCTATGTTTGGCCCAGATCTCCAACACTCTGTTGAAGAACTTCAGCTATAACGAGATCCATAACCGGCGGGTGGCCCTGGGCATCACTTGCGTGCAATGCACTCCCGTGCAATTGGAGATTCTGCGCCGGGCAGGAGCCATGCCCATCTCTTCCCGGCGATGCGGTATGATCACCAAAAGGGAAGCTGAGCGCCTTTGCAAGTCTTTCCTGGGGGAAAACCGGCCTCCTAAACTGCCTGATAACTTTGCCTTCGACGTATCCCATGAGTGCGCTTGGGGCTGCAGAGGCAGCTTCATCCCCGCGCGTTACAACAGTTCCCGGGCCAAGTGCATCAAGTGCAGCTATTGCAACATGTACTTTTCGCCCAACAAGTTCATCTTCCACTCCCATCGAACTCCAGAGGCTAAGTACACGCAGCCGGACGCCGCCAACTTCAACTCCTGGAGACGCCATCTCAAGCTCACTGATAAGAGCCCTCAGGACGAGCTTGTCTTCGCCTGGGAGGACGTCAAGGCCATGTTCAATGGGGGTAGCCGCAAGAGGGCCTTGCCCCAACCCGGCTCGCACCCGGCTTGCCACCCTCTCAGCTCGGTCAAGGCTGCAGCTGCAGCGGCGGCGGCGGCGGCGGCAGTGGCGGGGGGCGGAGGGCTACTGGGGCCACACCTGCTCGGGGCACCGCCCCCACCGCCGCCGCCGCCTCCCCTAGCCGAACTGGCTGGCGGCCCGCACTCGCACCACAAGAGGCCCCGCTTCGACGACGACGAGGACTCCCTACAAGAGGCCGCAGTGGTAGCCGCCGCCAGCCTCTCAGCCGCTGCCGCCAGCCTTTCGGCGGCAGCTGCTGCAGGCAGTGCCGGAGTCGGCGTGGCCGGCGGAGGAGGAGGCGGAGCGGGAGGTGGCGGAGTAGGGAGCGTTGGGACCGGAGGAGCCGGGGGGCCCGGGGGAGGCAGCAAAGGTCCCCGCAGTTATCCTGTCATTCCCGTGCCCAGTAAAGGTTCCTTCGGGGGAGTCCTGCAAAAGTTTCCCGGCTGCGGGGGCCTCTTCCCACATCCGTACACCTTCCCCGCCGCTGCCGCCTTCGGCCTATGTCACAAGAAGGAGGACGGGGCCGCTGGGGCTGAGACCCTGGGTGGAGGCGGAGGTGGGGCGGGCGGAGGTGGTGGTGGGGCCCAGAAAGCAGGGCTATCGGGGCTTTTCTGGCCTGCGGGTCGCAAGGACGCCTTCTACCCGCCTTTCTGCATGTTCTGGCCACCCCGGACCCCCGGCGGGCTTCCTGTGCCCACCTATCTACAGCCCCCTCCCCAGCCCCCGACTGCTCTCAGCTGCGCTCTGGGTGACAGCCCGGCCTTGCTGCGCCAGGCCTTCCTGGACTTGGCCGAACCAGGCGGTGGCGGAGGGGGAGGAGGGGGAGGAGGTGCGGGAGGAGGAGGCGGTGGCAATGGAGGCTCGAGTTCAGAAGCCCCTCCAGCTCCAGGGCAGCCACAGCCACCCGCGGGTGCTAACGGCGCAAGCTCCGGGCAGCCACCTCAGCCGTCGGGGGGAGCAGGCACGCGCGAACCTCTCTTCGAGTCACCCTCGGGCAGTGGAGACTGCAGCGCGGGCTCCACACCTCCGGCCGAAGGAGCCGGCGGAGGTGGCGGGAGCGGAGGAACTGGGGGCAGTCGAGTGCCAGCACCTCACCATGCTCATCTTCTTGAAGGCCCAGGAGGCCGTAAGGCTGCAGGAGGAGCGGGCAGCGGCAGCGGCGGCGGGTACCACCACTCCAGCGCCTTTCGGCCAGTTGGGGGCAAGGACGACTCCGAGAGCTTGGCCAAGCTTCATGGGGCTTCGGCTGGCGCGAGCGGGCAGCATCATCCGCACCCGCCTCACCACCACCATCACCATCACCACCACCCGCACCATCACCACCACCATCACCACCACCATCACCACCCGCAGCCGCCCTCCCCGTTGTTGCTCCTGCAGCAACCCGAAGAGCCGGGCCCGGAGCGCCACCATCCGGCCCCTCCGCCTCCACCTCCTCCCCCTCCACCCCCTCCTCCGCCCCCCCCACCGCCTCCACCTCAGCCCCACCACCGCCTCCTGTCCCCCGGGGGCACCAGCTGCAGCTACCCCAGTGAGGATAGCAGCGAGGACGAGGATGACGAAGAAGAGGAGCAGGAGGTGGACGTGGAGGGCCACAAGCCTCCGGAAGGAGAGGAGGATGAAGAAGAAGAAGGCCGGGACCCCGAGGAGGATGACGAGGAGGAAGAGGGAGGAGGGGTGATGCTAGGGGACCCCTTAGTTGGAGGCAGCCGTTACCTCCAAGGCCGAGGGCTAACGGAGAAGGGAGGCAGCCGGGACCGGCCAGCTGGCTCCTTCCCCCTAGTCCTTAACACCTCCAGGCTACAGCAGGAGGAAGAGAAACTAGGAGACCATGGCAGTCCAGATCTGCATCCTCCTCCTCCTCCACTTCCTCCTCCCCTTGCTGCTCAGAAAGGAGGAAGCGGCAGCAGTAGCAGCAGTGGAGGCAGCAGCCCCAGCAGCCCAGTCCACCATCCATCACTGGAGGAGCAGCCCTCCTACAAAGATGTAAATATCCCCTTTAGGCTCCTTCAAGCTAATTATTATTATTTAAATGCACCTTTAGGCTGAATCGGTTACATATGCGCAAGAAAGATGGATCACCAGATTTCCCCACAGAAATGAAATATTCAATGTGTTTAGTAGGGTTTCTTTCCTGCCATAAAGATGTGGTTTCTGATCTTTTT